>NC_140584.1:694877687-695207687 GCF_964204655.1 Triturus cristatus | reverse complement strand
ATGCATTTTTCCATAGGACCTTTAGAACGAGCTACAGCCCGAACGGCTGAACAGAATTACTAGAAATTTGGCAGAGAGGTAGTCCCTAGGTCAAGGAAGTGCCTTTTGTAGGTTTGGTGTAAATCTGTTCAGTAGATTCTGAGAAAATAGCCTTTAAATCAATATATATATCTGAGCCCGCTTACGGTACGCTTACCGTACGCTTACCGTAAGCGTACGGTGGCGTGCGCGAGCGCGATTCTGATTGGCTCTTAGATCTTAGTAAACATTCGAATCGGCCGAAACCAGGAAGCGGCGGCCGCCATTTTGTCTCTCGCACTGAGTGTTGTTTATCAAACAAGATGGCCAAAAACATGTTACGGGGCTGTTTTGACAACTCCCTCCCACATAGTCATGTTGAGGGAGTCCCCAAACATCCCCCAAGAGCAAAAACGGTTTTATTTTTTTTTCGGCAATTTCGCCGAGTAAGCTTACCGTACGCTTACCGTAAGCGTACGGTAAAAAATAGAAATAAAAAAAACACTATCCACACTTACCCCACCCCCTGTGCTTTTGGTGGCCGTAGGCCTCCAAATGTACAGGGCTTATTAATAGGTAAAAAAAAAAAAATTTTGGCAACATGAAATTATAAAATCGAAATAAAAAAAACACTATCCACATTGACCCCACCCCCTGTGCTTTTGGTGGCCGAAGGCCACCAAATGTACAGGGCTTATTAAAGTTGATAAAAACCGTGCACGGAACGAACTGCGTTAAGTGGGCGCGCACGCCTCGAATGGCGTAAAGTAACTTAGCATTTAAAAAAACGTACAAATTCACTGAAAAAACCATAGGTTTCACACACGTTATAGTTAGGAATTAGCATTTAAAAAACCTTGCAAATTCACTGAAAAAACCATAGGTTTCACACATGTTATAGTTAGCGGAAATTTTACTGATAAAAAACCAGTGAAATTGCCCCGTTATAGTTAGTGCTGGCAACTATAACTCACGCGACCGCAATCCTCTGCTGATGCTAATACTGTATTTAGACACTTATTTGCCCATGTCTTCTTCCATACATTTTTAGCTATACATATATTACAAATATTTTTTTTTCATAAAGACACATATGTCATCAGCAGAAGATTGCGGTCGCGTGAGTTATAGTTGCCAGCACTAACTATAACGGGGCAATTTCACTGGTTTTTTATCAGAAAAATTTCCGCTAACTATAACATGTGTGAAACCTATGGTTTTTTCAGTGAATATATATATATATATATATATATATATATATATATATATTCACTGAAAAAACCATAGGTTTCACACATGTTATAGTTAGCGGAAATTTTACTGATAAAAAACCAATGAAATTCCCCCGTTATAGTTAGTGCAGGCAACTATAACTCACGCGACCGCAATCCTCTGCTGATGCTAATACTGTATTTAGACACTTATTTGCCCATGTCTTCTTCCATACATTTTTAGCTATACATATATTACAAATATTTTTTTTTCATAAAGACACATATGTCATCAGCAGAAGATTGCGGTCGCGTGAGTTATAGTTGCCTGCACTAACTATAACGGGGGAATTTCATTGGTTTTTTATCAGTAAAATTTCCGCTAACTATAACATGTGTGAAACCTATGGTTTTTTCAGTGAATTTGCAAGGTTTTTTAAATGCTAATTCCTAACTATAACGTGTGTGAAACCTATGGTTTTTTCAGTGAATTTGTACGGTTTTTTAAATGCTAAGTTACTGTACGCCATTCGTGGCGTGCGCGCCCACTTAACGCAGTTCGCACCGCGTGCCCACGTTACGCTAGATGGGCCATGTACGCACGATGCGCTTCGCGCACCGTGCGCACATGGAGGACATATGATGCACTTCGTTTTGAAAGGTAATATTTTAATTTTTCGTATATTTTATAAGCCATGCACAAATGGTGCCCTTCGGGCACCATTTGCACACGGGGTGGAGAGAGTGTGGATAATTTTTTTTTTTATTATTTATTTTTTAAATATTTTAGTTTATCTCATCTCTAATAAGCCATGCACAATTGGTGCCCTGCAGGCACCGATTGCACACGGGGTGGCGAGAGTGTGGATAATTTTTTTTTTTTTTTAATTTTTTACGGTACGCGTACGGTAAGCGTAATCGGCGAAATTACCGAAAAAATAAAAATTCCGTTTTTGGCCTTGGGGGATCTTTGGGGACTCCCTCAACATGGCTATGTGTGTGGGAGCTGTCTAAACAGCCCCTTTACATGTTTTTGGGCTTTATATTTTAGAAATCACTCTCAGTGCGAGAGAGAAAATGGCGGCCGCCGCTTCCTGGTTTCGGCCGATTCGAATGTTTACTAAGATCTAAGAGCCAATCAGAATCGCGCTCGCGCACGCCACCGTACGCGTACGGTAAGCGTACCGTAAGCGCACCGGAAGCTGGCTCAGATATATATATTGATTTAAAGGCTATTTTCTCAGAATCTACTGAACAGATTTACACCAAACCTACAAAAGGCACTTCCTTGACCTGAGGACTACCTCTCTGCCAAATTTCTAGTAATTCTGTTCAGCCGTTCGGGCTGTAGCCCGGTCTAAAGGTCCTATGGAAAAATGCATGGGAAAAACGCGTTTTGGGACCCCCCTTTTATCTCAGCCCCCGCTTGACGAATCCCCCCGAGACTTTCAGGGTAGGAGCGGAGCGTAGCGCCCCACCTATTTTGAAAAATTCGCGAGGATTCGTCGACCGGCGCCAAAGTTATTCAAAATAGAATGTTGCGGATTTCCTATGGAAACGTGATCCTAACTATAACTACCTACTGGCGACCGCCAGTAGGTAATATATATATCCAAACTCTAATACTTTCATATAACACACTTCTGAAGTGAAGCAGGCATGACTCCGTCAAGGTGCGAAAGTTCATTTTTTGAATTGTGCCCGTTAACATATAGAGGCCACTGCCTTGTCCATGACACGTTTCGACCGCCAACATGTGGTCTTGACCACATAAACGCGCTGCGTTAACTTGTAGCCTTTTAAAGAATCATGCACCACGTGTACCCCCTAATAGTGGACATAGTCAACAGACTATCCTGTGTTGTAAATACATCGTAATTACCATGAACATACTTATTGATATTTTAGATAAAACATGGTATATACAACATATTTATATTGCGGATTAAATTACCAACATGAGCATATTGTTAAAATTGGCTTTTTCCTACCCAGAGAAAAGCATTATTAATTGTAGCATATTAACATTCACTTATCACTCACTCCTGACCCTTCCTCTCACTCCCTTCTACACCACACATAACGAATAAGAACAGTTCTCCTGCGCATTTTGCAGGTAGCAGCACGCCGCATCCTGTAAAGGGGCGCGAAGACCCCTATGATGAAGCATGACATCAAGGGCCCTTTTGGTGTGTGAGGGGTATTTAAGAAACACGATGTGCTTCCAACCAATGTAGGAAGTGCACAACACCCTGGATTTGAGTAAAACTTTATCTTAACCCTTTAAGGGTGGATCCTATTGTTTACAAAAAATTGCAAGGGTAGGTCGAATCCAACCCCGGTATTCGTGTAGGACACCACCTTTCCACTCCCTCCTTTGTTAATTAGAGCTCTGAAATAACTGCAAGGAGACACACAGCACCAAATGAAAATTCAAACTAGAGTTTTAATAAACCTTAGCGATGCATCGGTTTTTCATATGTAATTAATAAAGTGCTGTTTTCATCGGATCTGGTGCAGCAGCCAGAGCTGCTGACTCGCGAGCTGTGGATCCCGGTTCGAGTCTAGGCTGGACCTCGCAACATCCTGGGATTCTATGTAAATGACCAAGGGGCATATGTATCAAGCCCTTTTCCCGTTCGCAAACGGGCCGATTCTCAGAATCGGCCCGTTTGCGAACGGGAAAAGGCCTTTTGGGATGTATCATCCCAAAAGGGCATCGCAAATTAGAGAATCGCAAATTTGCGATTCTCTATTTTGCGATTGCATTTAAGGAATTGCAAATTGCGATTCCTTAAATGCAATGTAACAAGCACCCAAGTTGTGCGATTTCTCCTTAAGAAATCGCAAATTACCACCAACTTCAAGTTGGTGGTAATTTGCGATTTCTTTGAAAGATGCACTTTTTGGTATCTTTCAAAGTGCCATGTGGCGCACATACATGCCCTTAGGGCATGTATGTGCGCCACATGCACGCACATGCTCATTTCAGGGGTGCATCAGGGTGTCCTTATGACACCCTTGCACCCTTGAAATTATTCTCAATTTGCGATTCTCTAATTGCGAAACGCTAATTGAGAATGTCTTCTCATTCATTCCTATGGGCCTCCTGGCCCATAGGAATGAATGGGAAGGTATTCCTTAAGGTATTCCTTAATTGCGATTAGCAATTTGCTAATCGCAATTAAGGAATGCTAAGAAATCGCAAAACATTTGCAAATTTTTTATTACATCCCGTTTTGCAATTCTCAAATAGCGATTCCCTAAAAATCGCTATTTGAGAATTGCAAAAACGGAACTTGATACATATGCCCCCAGATCTCTCCCGGTGATAAATTGTTATTTAAATATGCTGCAAGAGTAAAAGGCAAAAACGTATTAAAATATAGTTCCACCAAAGTGGATGTTAACAGTATTTCGGCAGCGGGAAACTGATAAGAGAAATAGATGAGGAGCAAGAATTGGTTAAAGCAGGAAAATATGCTACAGCCAATAGAAACGGAGGAAAGGTAAGTGCCACGCACAGGAACCAATGGGAAGCCAGAAAGAGAGGAGGTGGGATGTAAGTCTCTTTTAAGTTTATATTAAAAAACAATAGATTTCTCAAGCACAGCACAAGCGCTGTGCAGGAGAAACCGAAAAAGCTGAGCAGAGCTGGCCTAAGGACAGTGGAGTAACGAAAATTGAGGGGGAAACCAGGGTCCAGGGTCCAGACCCAATCAGGGGCTCTCAGGCCAGGGGCCCGCCGCCCATGCACAGTGTCGGAGGAGGCTTCCTGGAGCTCGGATGCCCCCCGCACCACAGGGGCTGCGGGGGCTGATGTTATGCCATTGCCTGAGAAGATGAGGGGTAGAAAGTAAACTCAGTGCAGACAGTTGGATGGCAATATTGTAATAGGAACACAATTACAATAAATTGCGCTGTCTGAACCATTTTCTGCTCCACATGGCCACCTCTAAAACATCATCCTTTAAACAGGTCTATGACAGCAAGTAATAATCGTTATCTGGCGGCGACCGCTCCAATTCTGTGTAGCCAAGAAACTGCTGGTGAGCGTGAGCTCTAAGCACATGAATAACATAACGTAATAAATGAAGCAACCAACATTACAATTGTAGTTACTTGTTCTGTGGCACTGATTATACTGTCTAAGGGAGCAGTGTTGCCATGCTGGTACTGATCCAACGGTCTTACTTTGGGTTTATGCGCCTTTCTGCCTCTTACAGGATACAGATAATTAGGGTGACCAGAGCCTTTTCATACTAAACCATTAAGGATCGCAGACTTGGGTTTGCCACTGTGTGAAAAACAGTGGCAGAGGTGACATGAAAGAAAGATGCCGAATCAGAAGACGGTGGTTCCTTCTGGTGGCAGAGGACAGCAGCCGACATGCTAACAGTTACAGCGACAATATCACGTCACATCAACCTGATCGACTAGGGCAACAATAAAAGAGCGCCCTTGAACAACATATCAGCTAGAAAGACATTGAGATATAGACACTGAGCTACAGAGAGAGACAGCAAGAGAGAGAAAGAGAGACGCAGAGAGAGAAAGAAGAGCAAGAGAGAAAGCATAAGTGATAGAAAGTGACAGCAGGGCTTTGAATTGGATGAAAAAAGTGGGGGGGGGGGTCTCTAAAAGGGGCATGCGTTAACCACGTAAAATACATTTCTGATGTCCATAGTGTGCCACTCAACTGGTATTTTGGTGTCTCTCCGAGCTTTCTGTTATCACATCCAGATATAGTAACACAGCAACGGACGTACATCTAAAACCAGCCAGGACTATTGGCTTTGCCAATGGTTGTCTGTATGCGCTCTGCGGAGAGACGAACGATTAGATGACCTCGTTTTCTGAACACCTTTTTAACCAACTAACAAAGCACTGTGAGAAACTCACATTGCCTTCAGTCTCAACACAAAGCTGGACCCCTTATTCATGGCTGCTATAAACACCTGCAGGCGACTCATTTCAAAGCATGCACTACACAAGAGTAAGATGCTGAACTAACAAAGAAATACAAACACACAACACCCAAGCAATATCTAACACTCTGCAAGATTGCAAGATTCAGTAAAACATGTGAAATATACACAGGAACTGAATCACGGACATGGATTCCGTGAACATTTATTACATTATTTTCAGAAATCGTTAGTGTTTTACCCAGAAAAGTAAATGACATGAATATAGGGCCCGAAAGGGAACCGTTTCATTGGTCGTTCTAAAATACTACCGGGTCTGAGACCCGGAGGGGCCTGGCCCACTTAAAGCCCCGACTGACTGCACGACAACACTAGAGCAAGGGGGAGAAAGAGAAGGCAAGAGAGGGGGATAGTGAATGAGAGAGTGAGAGACGGCAAGAGAGACAACAGAGGGGAGGAAGAAAGAGGCAGCATGAAAGAGACAGAAGCAGGGCAACAGAGAGCGAGACTCAGGCAGCAAGAGAAAGAGCGCAGGAGTGAGAGAAAGCAAGAGCAAGTGGAAGTTAGAGCGAGAAAAAGGACGAGCTGATGGGACAAGAGGCAGAGGAAAGGAGGAGGGAAAATGGAGAGAGCTAGTAAGGAGAAAAGAGGGTAAAGGGAGAAACTAGAGTAAGAAGGAGCGAGAAAGTGTCAAAGAGAGCGGGGCATAAGGCTAGACGGGAAAAGCCGCTAGCAGGGAGTGCAGCCCAGAGTGTGCCGAAGCATGAAGGCGGCACAGAGACAACCTGCATAACTTGTGGGTTTGTGGTGTTAAGGGGGCGGGCGCCAAGGGTCTGTTGTAACGCAGGTCGGGCACCGCTGATAATCGGCAGCCTGAGGAAAGCAGTGGCGTGAAACCATGAGGGCTGAAACCAGGCGATCGAGTTACATTAATAACCCAATGTGGCAGCAACTGGCATTGACACCCGTGTTTGTGTGCCCCATGGACCATGTCTTTATTACTGAAGGAACTACAGACACTTCTACAGCCCTTTTCGTAAAACCAATCTTACAGCATTTTGCACCTGCACAATCTCAAGTGGGTGCACTTCACTTGCATGGCATGCAACTTTATGAACCGAGGGAATCCATCTGTTCACATGTCCACTTGGTATTATGCAGGAGCAGAAACAAGCCTGCTGTTGGAGGCAACATGCACCTTCTAGTGAGTGGTGCACTTGTGCCTTAAGAGAGGGATTTTGGCTAAAACCTGGTCTAAATCTGGTTGCTGTGTCCCACTGAGGTGCCTGCACCGTGATACCAAAATGGTAAAAACAGGATGGCATCGCAAGAGGATGAGGGATTTTAGGCAAAGCATTCTACAGTAGGTGGGTGCTGACCATGCTGTAAAAAAGCCTTGAAGGTCCATAACCCACACATTATAATCTCACCACTGGCAAACAAAGAAGATGATATTGACATCTGGAGCTCTACGGAGGCCAAGGAGCGACAGCTTGACTCCATCAAACATCAATTTTAGAATTACTTGGTGCATCCTTAAGTAACTATCTCGTCATTTCTTAAAGAGAACACACCTATTAGTGAAAAATCCCATACATAAAATGTTTAATGGCTCAAAACTAGGCCTGGGCCAAAATTCCGTTCCGTTCGCGGAAGTTGCGATATTTTGGCATTCTCGCGTTCCGCGGAAAGCGCGAAGATGTCAAAATTTCCGCATTCCGCAGCTTAGCGATAATTTTTTTCTTGCTCGCGCTGTAAAACAATACATTCTCGCGCGCGCGCGATCGCCTTACCTGAATCCCTGCGTTCTCTGACAAGTTTTCTTGACCCGGTCGCGTTCTCCACGAGATGTTGGATTTTGGTAGCCATTTTGCGCTGTCTCGCGAGAGTTCGCGGCCGCATTCAAGTCATTTTTCACGCGATCACGTCATTTGTCGCGCGATCAGGTATTTCTTCTCGCGATCATGCACCGCGCGAGTATGAGAAGATTGAGATCTCGAACATGTCATTCTACATCGCGAGCCAGAGAATGAGGACGCGGGCACATGAAATCGAACGCGAACAGGAGAAAGAGACCGCGAACACGTCATATCCAACGCGACAGGGACAAAGAAGAGAACGCGATCATATCGTTTTCGACACGCCGGCGGAAGTAATGTGAAGCTGGAGAACTCAACAATGTAAAATTTACAATTTGGAGAGGAATATCGGCTCTAGCAGCATGAAACCATCTGCAAATACTGATTTTGGATGAAAAGAACTCCTTACATTCACATTTGGCTTTCCTTTTTTGTGCAAGGACTCCAGGATTCATTTTTTTTTTACAAAGTGGAGAGAGGGAGGAAGTGACACAGATTCTCCAACTTCCTGTTCCTGTCCAGCAGGCTCCTCCCAGTGCTTTGTCCATCTCCTGCTCATTCTGCCTTTGGATTTGGAGCTGGAAAGATCTCTCTTTTTGTCTGCTGCATCATTGCAATTGGATTTCAGGATTTTTGGAATAGGATATTTTACAAGTAAGTGGTTGTTGTGTTTGATTGTGGGCATTGCAGTTGTTGTGTAACTACAATTTATTTTTGATAATTAATTATCATCATTCCTTTTTTTTTTTTTTAATTTATTTTAATTTTGTGGGTTGTAGTAGTAGGCCCGAGCTAGCCATGGGCATGGCCTCATGGGTGTGTGTGTGCATGATGAAGCAACTGTTCCTTTTGTTTTTTGAATATATTTCATTTTCAATCACATTTAGGGCATGGATGGCATTGGATTGAGTTGGGGAAGTGTGTATTTTGGGGTGGCCTTGCTGATGTTGTTGGGGCTCTCCATGTGGCTGGTGGCCATTTTGAGGCCTAGGCCTGCAAGCTTGCCTGGCCTTGTCTGCCAGCAGGCCTGCTTTCATCCACTGCTACCAGAGCAGGTAGCCACAGCTTTAGTAATCTACTGTTTTCTGTGTGTTCTGTTGATTTTAGACATCATTTTGGGCATGGATGGCATTGGATTGAGTTGGGGAAGTGTGTATTTTGGGGTGGCCTTGCTGATGTTGTTGGGGCTCTCCATGTGGCTGGTGGCCATTTTGAGGCCTAGGCCTGCAAGCTTGCCTGCCCTTGTCTGCCAGCAGGCCTGCTTTCATCCACTGCTACCAGAGCAGGTAGCCACAGCTTTAGTAATCTACTGTTTTCTGTGTGTTCTGTTGATTTTAGACATCATTTTGGGCATGGATGCCATTGGATTGAGTTGGGGAAGTGTGTATTTTGGGGTGGCCTTGCTGATGCTGTTGGGGCTCGCCATGTGGCTGGTGGCCATTTTGAGGCCTAGGCCTGCAAGCTTGCCTGGCCTTGTCTGCCAGCAGGCCTGCTTTCATCCACTACTACCAGAGCAGGTAGCCACAGCTTTAGTAATCTACTGTTTTCTGTGTGTTCTGTTGATTTTAGACATCATTTTGGGCATGGATGGCATTGGATTGAGTTGGGGAAGTGTGTATTTTGGGGTGGCCTTGCTGATGTTGTTGGGGCTCTCCATGTGGCTGGTGGCCATTTTGAGGCCTAGGCCTGCAAGCTTGCCTGGCCTTGTCTGCCAGCAGGCCTGCTTTCATCCACTGCTACCAGAGCAGGTAGCCACAGCTTTAGTAATCTACTGTTTTCTGTGTGTTCTGTTGATTTTAGACATCATTTTGGGCATGGATGCCATTGGATTGAGTTGGGGAAGTGTGTATTTTGGGGTGGCCTTGCTGATGCTGTTGGGGCTCGCCATGTGGCTGGTGGCCATTTTGAGGCCTAGGCCTGTAAGCTTGCCTGGCCTTGTCTGCCAGCAGGCCTGCTTTCATCCACTACTACCAGAGCAGGTAGCCACAGCTTTAGTAATCTACTGTTTTCTGTGTGTTCTGTTGATTTTAGACATCATTTTGGGCATGGATGGCATTGGATTGAGTTGGGGAAGTGTGTATTTTGGGGTGGCCTTGCTGATGCTGTTGGGGCTCTCCATGTGGCTGGTGGCCATTTTGAGGCCTAGGCCTGCAAGCTTGCCTGGCCTTGTCTGCCAACAGGCCTGCTTTCATCCACTGCTACCAGAGCAGGTAGCCACAGCTTTAGTAATCTACTGTTTTCTGTGTGTTCTGTTGATTTTAGACATCATTTTGGGCATGGATGCCATTGGATTGAGTTGGGGAAGTGTGTATTTTGGGGTGGCCTTGCTGATGCTGTTGGGGCTCGCCATGTGGCTGGTGGCCATTTTGAGGCCTAGGCCTGCAAGCTTGCCTGCCCTTGTCTGCCAGCAGGCCTGCTTTCATCCACTACTACCAGAGCAGGTAGCCACAGCTTTAGTAATCTACTGTTTTCTGTGTGTTCTGTTGATTTTAGACATCATTTTGGGCATGGATGCCATTGGATTGAGTTGGGGAAGTGTGTATTTTGGGGTGGCCTTGCTGATGCTGTTGGGGCTCGCCATGTGGCTGGTGGCCATTTTGAGGCCTAGGCCTGCAAGCTTGCCTGCCCTTGTCTGCCAGCAGGCCTGCTTTCATCCACTACTACCAGAGCAGGTAGCCACAGCTTTAGTAATCTACTGTTTTCTGTGTGTTCTGTTGATTTTAGACATCATTTTGGGCATGGATGGCATTGGATTGAGTTGGGGAAGTGTGTATTTTGGGGTGGCCTTGCTGATGCTGTTGGGGCTCTCCATGTGGCTGGTGGCCATTTTGAGGCCTAGGCCTGCAAGCTTGCCTGGCCTTGTCTGCCAACAGGCCTGCTTTCATCCACTGCTACCAGAGCAGGTAGCCACAGCTTTAGTAATCTACTGTTTTCTGTGTGTTCTGTTGATTTTAGACATCATTTTGGGCATGGATGCCATTGGATTGAGTTGGGGAAGTGTGTATTTTGGGGTGGCCTTGCTGATGTTGTTGGGGCTCGCCATGTTGCTGGTGGCCATTTTGAGGCCTAGGCCTGCAAGCTTGCCTGGCCTTGTCTGCCAACAGGCCTGCTTTCATCCACTGCTACCAGAGCAGGTAGCCACAGCTTTATTGATCAAGTGTTTTCTATGTGATCTGTTGAATTTTTAGACATCACCTTCCTGAGAGTGTAGTGTGGCTGTACACAGTACTAGTAGTATAACATAGCTCTAGTTAAAAAAAATTCATAAATGGCTAGACTATCTTTTGTTTGCACTAGTACAGTACTAAGTAACTGAACCACAAAAACAAATGCAACATTTCACTGATGTTCTTCTCCTGTCTTCTTTGCTTTTAGGTGCACAAAAGACAGAGTAGGAGGTGTCATCGGCATCACCTGGCTACCCGTTGTACTGCCAGCCAGACAGAAGTCCTGCTGCGCATCACGCCCACGTGTGACCAGAACTTGTTGTGCATCTGCCTCCTGCCTGACGTCGGAATAAGATGGCCCCAAAGAAAGGTACCAGGTCCAGTACCAAGAAAGTTGCTGGTGAGAAGAAGGAACAGAAAAAGGAAGTGCCATTAACCACGACTGGTGGTGTGCCGGCCAAGGTTTTTTTTGGCACCAAAGCGTTGTCCGGGAACCAAGCTGGGAGCAGCACAGCGGTCCAGCAACCCCACCAACCTAGGCCCAAGGGCTTTACTGTCGCAGAGGTAGCCAGTCTACTAACGGGCAGCGGTGTTGAAGAAATGTCATTACCGCAAAGTAGTACACAATCAAGTTCAACGCAGGCGCAAACTCAGCAGATCAGTGTGCAGCCGGCGCAACCAGAACAGCAGCAGCAGCCGGCGCAACCAGAACAGCAGCAGCAGCCGGCGCAACCAGAACAGCAGCAGCAGCCGGCGCAACCAGAACAGCAGCAGCAGCCGGCGCAACCAGAACAGCAGCAGCAGCCGCCGCAACCAGAACAGCAGCAGCAGCCGCCGCAACCAGACCAGCAGCAGCAGCCGCCGCAACCAGACCAGCAGCAGCAGCCGCCGCAACCAGACCAGCAGCAGCAGCCGCCGCAACCAGAACAGCAGCAGCCGCCACAACAGCCCACCATAGTAGTTGTTGCTCCTGACGTAGGGGCATTTCAGGAAATCGAGCTTCCTGCAGACAAAGCGGAGCGAAGTCAAACCACTGTTCCAGAACATCTATTGTCTTCCAGACCACCAGCAAGGAAAAGGAGGCTTAGTCCATCATCTTCTTCTTCAAGCCCCGCTTCTGATGATCGTGATGACACTTGGGTCCCACCAGCTCGGTCTGAGAGTGAAGTACGCCACAAGACATTGCTTCTGAAAAGGAAGGTCCCAGAAAAACTGAGAGTTATGGAGGTAGATGTAGAAGAGGGGGGTGATGATGTTGATGAAGACGAGCCAGTCATCACGCACATTACTCCCGCCCCAAAGGGATTGGAGACCGACATTCTAACCCTATCCAGAAAGGCTGCTACTGAGCGGGATGCAGCACGGATCTCACCAACACAGGTTACACCACCACTACCTCCAGCTGCCATATTTTCCAAGGCCCGGCAGGGACCTACATCCAGCTCAACCACCTCAGTAGGAAGTGGTAGTAAAAGTCACAGTGTAGGTGGACAGGGTCACATATTTTCAAGGACCCCCTCAAGTTCATCTGGTGTTGAAAGTGGCACATCCAGCAGTGCCAGAAAGTTCTCCTCCCCAGTTTGGGACTTCTTTTCTGTTAGCGCCAAGGAGGAGAACGTTGCTATATGCGCAATTTGTCGGCAAGGTGTTCGGCGTGGTAAGCTTGGTACAAACTATGGTACCGGAGGACAAGCAAGTCATCTCAGAACACACCACACTATTGTGTGGGAGGATCACCTACTTAAGTTAAAAGAAAGTAGGAAAACTAAACCCTTTGAAGTTGGTCAGGAATCAGGGAGCGATATTATTGTGGTGGCAGGTGAAGAACAGGGAGGCATTTCTAGCCCTGTCTCCAGTAGTGCAGTCACTGCAGTGGTAACGCCCACATCCTCCTCAGTAACATCAGAGTGGCACCGCAGTAAGAGCCATACTCAGAGTGTGGGTGAGACACCAAGGCGACCGGCGGCGAGTACCTCAATGAGACAATCTGTGTCGTTGAGCCTTAGTGGGTTAATGGCACCACTAAGGAAAGTAAGCCAGCCTACCATTGACAGCATGTTTAGGTTGGAGGGGCAGTTCCAACGCAACCACCCAACGGCACGATTGTACAATGCGAAGCTGGCTAAAATGTTAGCGCTGGACCTTCTTCCTTTTTCATTTGTGGAAGGGGTGGGTTTCCTTGAATTTGTGTCTGCCATCTGCCCGAAATGGAAAGTTCCAAGCCGGTCCTATTTCGCAAGAATTGCTGTTCCGGCACTACATCATGATGTACTGGAATTGGTTGGACAAGCTTTGCAGAAGAGTGCTGTGCACAATATCCACCTGACAACAGACATGTGGACCAGTTGCCAAGCCACAGATTACATGTGTATCACTGCACACTGGATCTCTTTTGTGGGGGTTAAAGATCTACTATCTGCACGAGGTGTTGTTGACACAGCTGCGATTTTTGAAGGTACTCGGAAACATGCAACTGTAGCCATGTTCGCCATGGAGAAATCTCATACGGCTGAAAACATTTTAGAAGAGTTTCGCACCAAGGTTTTGGAATGGCTGCAGCCCAGAGGGCTTGGTATTGGTTTTGTTGCCACAGACAATGGCAGTAATGTACTTAAGGCCATGGAACTTGGTTCCTATTTCAGGGTTCCGTGTTTGGCACACTGCATAAACATTATAGTGCAAGACTTTCTGAAAAAAGAACCCATAGTAAGCAATTTACTGTCCATCTGCCGAAGAATATGCACTCATTTCAGCCATTCTTTTAAAGCTCGGAAGCAGCTGAGGATCTTCCAACGTGAGCGTAGGGTGCCAGTCAAGGCACTCATCCAGGAGGTGGCAACACGTTGGAACTCAACGTATTACATGCTTGATCGTCTGTACGAACAGCACAGGTCACTCAATGATTATGTCTGGTACAAAGGCAGTGATGCTAGTGTTAAAGGCATGACCCTTCAGAGGGAGCAATGGACCCTAATTCAATGCCTGACTGAGATGCTGTCTCCTTTTGAGGTCTTCACACGTGAAGTCAGCAAGGAGGACTGTACAATGGGCCAAGCGATCCCATTGTTGCAAATGCTAGAGCATGAGCTGAATAATGTGTCTGAATCCTACAAAGGTGTAGAGGACAGAAGGCAAGCCCATGACTTGGTGGAGAGCTTATCCAGGCGCTTATCAGAAAATGTAAGGATACAAAATAAAATTTTGTCACAAGACCATTACATTTGTGCCACAATTCTGGATCCACGTGCAAAATTAGGACTATTCCGTTCTTTTTCCGACACTGATGTTGCCCGCTACAAAAGTTGTATAGCTGAAGCAGCCATCAAGTTTGAAAACGAAGGGCTGCTAATTAAAAGCCCGCCACATCAACCCACAACAAGTACTGATACTGAAGCAGGCCATGCAGAATCAAGTGCAACTTCGTCGGCTGAGGGCAGTGCGGTTGGCTCACAATCGCAACACTCACCATCACCATCGACTACAAAAACAATAACTGGATCATTCGGCCGAGTACAATCATTATCAGATTGGTATGTAAAGATGGGCCGTAAGCACAGTGCTGATGCACAGAAAAAACAGCACAAAAGCTTACCAGCAGCAACCCTGAACATTGAGCGGATGGTCCAGGCCTATCTGGACGATCCAACAGAGGTGTACGTTGATCAAAACCCAGTGCAGTATTGGTATAGGAAAAGGTCTGAATGGCCACAGCTCAGCAGGCTGGCGATAAGCTATCTGGCTTGCCCTGTCGCAAGTGTCTCTTCCGAACGTGTTTTCAGTGCTGCTGGTTCCATTGTAACCTTGAGAAGGACCAGTCTATCTCCCAAAAACGTGGAGAGGTTAACAATGATCAAAATGAATCAGCACTTCATACCACCGAATTACACAATGCATGAATCAACAGAGGAAGATGAGGACAGCGGCTCAGGTGACGGTAGTATTGTGTCAGATGATTACCTACTACTGGAAGATCCCCCAGAGTTTGAGGACGAGCTATACTTCCCTGACAATTAGGCTCGCACTTACTGTCTTCCTCCCTTTTTTCCCCCTTTGTTTGTGTCTGTTGTTCCGGTTATAAACTTGTGAATCGCAACCAATGCATTATCACCGTCTTCTAATCTTCTAATTTAAGATACAAGTTTCAGGTGTCTGCCATTTGACACTACAGTCCTCAGAATCCAGCTCCTCCGCTCGATCATACTGCATCTCCTGGTCAATTCCATTTCCCTCATGAATGATGATTGGATGATGGTAACAACAAATTCAAACTTTCCTCGTCCTTCCAAAACAAGTGGACCATGAATCTGATGACTTCTATAGCTATCCTCCTTCAGAGCCGAGAGAGACTGGCCATTAACTGAAAATAAGATGCAACAGGTAATGATTGATGCCATGCATTGTCCGCAGAAAAGCAGACTGAGTGATGTAGATTTTGTTGTGTGTGTTGCGCATGAATGAATTGATGTAATTGTGCACTGCCACTAATCAACTTTCTACAGAACACACTAGTAATTACTAATTTTCCTCTTCTGGCAAACAAGAAATGTGTACTTCTCTCCTGCATCTTGGTGATACATTGCTTTTAATTCAATACAGGAAGGGCACTCACTCAATCTGCTGCGCAATGCAAATGACTGTGACTTAACAGCACCGTCCATCATGATGATGGCGAAAGAGACGGCCTGCAGCGTTAACGAGATGAGATGCAACAGGTAATGATTGATGCCATGCATTGGCCGCAGAATAGCAGACTGAATGATGTAGATTTTGTGGTGTGTTTCGCATGAATTGATGTAATTGTGCACTGCCACTAATCAACTTTCTACAGAACACACTAGTAATTACTAATTTTCCTCTTCTGGCAAACAAGAAATGTGTACTTCTCTCCTGCATCTTGGTGATACATTGCTTTTAATTCAATACAGGAAGGGCACTCACTCAATCTGCTGCGCAATGCAAATGACTGTGACTTAACAGCACCGTCCATCATGATGATGGCGAAAGAGACGGCCTGCAGCGTTAACGAGATGAGATGCAACAGGTAATGATTGATGCCATGCATTGGCCGCAGAATAGCAGACTGAATGATGTAGATTTTGTGGTGTGTTTCGCATGAATTGATGTAATTGTGCACTGCCACTAATCAACTTTCTACAGAACACACTAGTAATTACTAATTTTCCTCTTCTGGCAAACAAGAAATGTGTACTTCTCTCCTGCATCTTGGTGATACATTGCTTTTAATTCAATACAGGAAGGGCACTCACTCAATCTGCTGCGCAATGCAAATGACTGTGACTTAACAGCACCGTCCATCATGATGATGGCGAAAGAGACGGCCTGCAGCGTTAACGAGATGAGATGCAACAGGTAATGATTGATGCCATGCATTGGCCGCAGAATAGCAGACTGAATGATGTAGATTTTGTGGTGTGTTTCGCATGAATTGATGTAATTGTGCACTGCCACTAATCAACTTTCTACAGAACACACTAGTAATTACTAATTTTCCTCTTCTGGCAAACAAGAAATGTGTACTTCTCTCCTGCATCTTGGTGATACATTGCTTTTAATTCAATACAGGAAGGGCACTCACTCAATCTGCTGCGCAATGCAAATGACTGTGACTTAAACAGCACCGTCCGTCATGATGATGGCGAAAGAGACGGCCCGTTAACTTAAGATGAGAAGTAACAGGTAATAAATGATGATAATTAATGGCATGCATTGGACACCTGACTCTGAGCTATTGATCTTTGTGTTGGCGTTGTTTGTTGTGCACAAAGTGAATGATGTCAAAGTGTACTAGTGTTAATCTATCTTTCTGTACACAATAAAGAATGACTCAAGTCAGTAATATTTATATTTCTACTCTTGTTGTGTTCTAAAAATTACACTTGTACTGCAGGCCGATCTTCAGTCAGTAGAAGTATCAGAGCTGATGATGAAGTCAGGAGGATGTTTCATGAGTGGCATAAAACGGAAAAGCCTAAAGGTAAACACGTGAACCACAACCACAGCACACCCAAATGTCTGTGTAGAAGTTGAATAGAGTGTAGCGGTGGGATGACTGCAGTGCATTGATTTTACTAACTTTAACTGTAAAATGCTATGTCTGGAATGGATAATGTGCTTTGCGTTTGTCCAACTCTTTGAGAGAAAAAAAAAAGGACTCTAGTCTAAAGTGGTAACGTAGGATGTGCTAATGGTAAGCACTGTGGGCCTGATCTCTCCTGTTACTGTTGAAGGTCTATGCTGGAAACAGACTACAGTAGAGATGATGCATATGCATACATGCCACCTCGGAAAGTGTTCTTGTTGCACTACACCATCACTTGTGCATTTGTTTTCACTTTCTTTCTGAATATCCCCTTTGGTTTTCAATCTAAAATTACAGGCCGGGCCTTGTCCAAAACTTTGTAAAACATTACAATGCATATTAATTACCTTACCAATCAATCACCTTTTTATTCCAGCCGGGCAGTGGCGAGTGGTGAGGCGACACACCCTAGATTGATGGACGAGAGGAGCAAGAGGAATGCCGAGATGCAAAAAACCAGTCCACATTTTTGACCAGGATAAGACAGTAACAGTATCCACTTTTCACTTCTTTTAAAAAATTTGATTAATATCTTGTATACATTCTTTACAACAGTGTGTTCTTGGAGTTGTTATTATCAATCATCATTACGTTTTCTCTGTGTTTACGATTCTTCACTACCAATATTTAAAATTTCTATTTGCTATCTGTTAAAGTTTTAAGGCCGGAACAGAACAAGAACAAGAAATAGAAGTGTATGTAATCCGGGTCTCATCATGCATGCATTTCCTTTTTTATACCTTAACATATGGAATGGATATGGTATGGTAGTCTTCAATGATTGTCGTTTGTTTGTCTATGTATGCATACTGTTTTTCTATGTCAAACCTTTCCCAAAATCCCCCTTCCCATCCAATCAACGGACCCTAACCCTCTTCCCCCGGGCTGTGTGACTTATTGTCGAGGTGTAACTAAATTAAAAGTACACCAATACTTAATCACACACTTGCTGGGGCGGATGTGGTGAAAGCAACACTACTTCAATTTCAATGCAGAGCGATGATCTTCTTCTGCTTGCCCACCCATGAGTAGGATATTTCACAGGTTATTTTATTTAACAAAGGAACATATACCTCAGCATGAATTGCCGGCATTGATTTGATTTGTTTGTTGTCATTCCTCATATACAGCACTAACTGTTAGACTGTAGGCATAGCCAAGTCGACAAAACTATAGTTTGTAACTCTGTCTAGTAGGCTATCCTCATAATATCCAGCATTCATTTTTTTTGTCAAATATTTGAACATATAATTGTTGCTCGGTAAATTCTGTGATGTACTTCATTCAACTACTCCTCTAACAGTCTCTCAAAGGCGATTGACTATCTCCTTTTCTTTTTTTGGAAATGCTGCTACCCTGCCAGTGTATACTACTACTATACTACCACCACCACCCCAATCATGGCATGTATGAAAAAGGAAACCATCTTCACCATGCAGCCAGTGCTGTGCCACAGTTGGACATAAACATCAAGCACCGGTAAGAGAGAAGTTTGGGGGAGGCAGAATCAATAATGGACATGTCAATGATGTCAGTTTCAAACACCACTCCAAAGAATGCATAGTAGGACCAGTCAATGAGTGAGGTGTGTCGCATCTATCTGTTTGTGTCTTATACAGTCAGCAAATTATTGAAATCAAACACACGCTATGGGCGGCCATGCACCAGCAAAGAAACAGTGTGATGTAAAACAGTTACCCCACCTACAAAACATTAACAACATTGCATGTAACATAGAAAAATATATTTAATTGACCCTAACAAATAAACTAAACCCACAAAAGCTGACCCACCCCCCTCCCTAAACCCAACGACTGTCCATAGAAATAGAGAACGCCCAAACGAGTGAGGAAACAAACAGGAATTAAAAAAGGGGCAGTGACAGGGACTAACTGGTGGGGCGGGACTGGAGGAGGACACGAATCTGGTCCTCTAAATGGGCGACGCGGCGTCTAAGGCCGCGGCAGTTGCAACCACAGTGGGGGGGGGCACCGGAGATGGCACGGTGGCGGCGGGCAGCCGCCAGACGGTGGCGCCGTACCGCTGGAGGGCGGTGGCTGGGGCCCGGGGCACTGGAGGAGGCTTCAACTGCTGCTGCACTCTCCTCCTCCTCCTCGGCTAGGACCACCAGCCGCCGGTATTCCTGCTGGATTGCCTCCAGCTTCCGGCGCCGTGCCTTGGCGGCCAACTCCTTGCGGTTGATTTTCGGAGTAGCTGTGTATCAAAAAGAAAAAAACACGACAATTGTAAAATATAGTCTTAATAAAACAGTAGGACAAGGTAATTATTTATACACATAGTGGCATGGTAGAGTAGCACTATAAAATAAAGCACAGTAGTACATAACATTTTAAATGTCGCCCGTCCTTCTTCCTTCCACCTGTCTTACACTTTTTAGTTGAACAGTGCACCAGGTGCTCTTCTCCATAAAACTTTCAAAGCGGAGTTGAAATCAGATAGATGAGGCCATTGGTTACTCAATACTCTGGCTCCTAGTCCTATACCAATTAAAGGGAATTCTAGTCTTCTAGTTCACTCTTCAAACGTCCCCAAGAACTCATACTTACTTACGACATCGGATAGCGGGCGGACTTTGTCCGCCCGCCATCCGACTGCTAAAAAGGGTGGGGGTCCCGTGGGGACAATTAATTAGGATGATGCGCCCGGCACAGTGGCGGGCGCACCCTGTTATTTTAATTTTAAATTCTGGTTGGCTTTGCTGAAAGCAATGCTAAAATGTTGTGCTGCTTTTCCAAGCAAAACATGACGGGCCTCGCACGGAGCCTGTCACGTTTTGCTTTGAAAGTCGGGGGGTACCATAGCATCGGTAGGTACCCTCCATGGGGGCCCCCAAGCATACTCTGCAATGTGTGCATGCCTTTCCGTGGCGGACGGTAATGCCGCCACGCAAAGGCATTCCAAAATGCAGATTATATGGCTGCCGGTGTGGTGAGAGAGACACCACCGCCATATTGAACCCTTTTCCGCCTAGACATGTCTGAATATTTTCTACAGGGATGGCGGGAGGTTTGCCCCTGCTGTGACGGCAGTGAATTCCAGCCAGCCCGGCGGGGGCAATACGCCCACCATCCTAATGGGGCCCTAATTCACAACTTTACAGTATACATAGACATACAGTACACCTTTGCAGTGAGTGTGCTGTCAAGTTCAACAATAGTTAAAGATTATGAATCTAACTTACCACCGCCTGCCACTGGTGCTGCCACTCCCCCTCCGTTGCTATCTGCAACTGCCGCATCCTCGCCCTCGGCGTCGCCTTCGCTGGCCCCAGCAATGGTGGTCGGTAGTGCGCCTAGAAAACATTACACATTTATTAGGCAACATATACACCTCCCCCCTATTGATCAGTAGCAAGGTTGAAAAATGAGTTAATACTAACATAAATCACTAGTACAAATCAGGTAGTAGTAGAGTAGACACTAAGTTATATGATCATTGTAGCATTTGCTTGATTAGCCCTAGCCATGCACATGTGACGTTACCTTTACCTTGCAGCTTCTTAAGACACCTTTGAGCCCACATGACCTGCCTCACACTGCTACTGTCTAGTCTACGCGCTGCGTACAGGCGGTCAACAAACATTAACCAGCCACTTTTTTAGGAAGAACTGGTGTACTACTGTTACTGTTAGTCCATATTGCTTATCCATAGATGCTACACTTTTTGGCACGGCTGAGAAATGCTTGCAAGTTGCAATATACTAACGCACACCATTTCTTTTTTCGCATTACAGACGCAAGATTCGCTTCTACGAACCAGAGCTTCTGAACGATGCACCAACTACCAGTACTAGGTTCTTCTGAGGTGAGGGGTCCCTTCACTCACATCTTCATTTATAAATGTATATAAACTAAATTGCTATGGGATGGTGGTGCTGCCTTCCACCACTTCAGTTATCATGATTTAATTCCCAACTGTATTAGTGTAACAATGTATTTTGTTTTAATGTTATTGATTTGCCGGTTGGTGCTGCTAAGATAACAGTGTACAGACCTTCTCAAATTGAAATAAAAATTTTAAACTTACATAGACTTCGTGGTATTTGGTGTGGAGTGGACTAACTTACACGATTGAGCAAATTAAAGTAAGGGTGTGCATGTGAATTGCTTCCACGACAGAGGTTGGGTGTGTTAATGTTCTGGGTTGTCTACTTGTTGGTTGTCTTGGGGGGAGGGTTCCGAGACCTAATAGGTATGACAAGACAGTACTATAGTCAAGCAGTGGAATTGTGGTGGGTGCGGAATTTCTGATTGAGGTGTGCAAGGAAGGTCCAACCTACCATCACCAACATCCTATTTTCTGGTGCAAATGTATGTGCAAGATCCCTACAACAGTTGTATGTCCTATAGGGTATCATATCAAAATATTAAGAAATCTGGTAGGGCTGTTGCTGTGAATTTTCAAAGCCTAAACATCAACAAGAGTAAAAAGTAGTACAAGACAACGACCCAACGGATTGTACGAGCTACTGGTGAATATGAGTTTTATATTACAACCTTTCACAAAGAGTGCCACTGGGCAAGACTAGCTACTACAGTACAGACAGACAGACTGATAGTATGTAGTAGTACTCAGTCATCGTAGCGGAGGCAGGGATAAGCTTTTTGAAACCGTACAGATCGAAGGATAATTGGTGGTAAAAAAATAGCATTTGGAAACACACTATAGTTCGGGAGAAATGGGGCAGTAAAAGTTATGGAATAAGAAATATTATTAAAAACAAGAAGACTTACTGGGGCCAGCAGAGGAGCCCTCAGCGGTGTCCTCCTCGTGGTGTTCCTGTCCCGCCGACTGCCCAGTCCCTGCCCGTCTGCCCCTGGGTGCTGATGAACAGGAAAGATATAAGAAAGACAAACATTGATGGATGGTGTCAACTTAAGCAAATACAATTTTTTTCAACAACGGTCAAAAAACACTTATCTAAACAATTGCAATAACTACATTGACCGATCTCATCTGGTCAACATGTAATATCGGGGGATTCGCAGTTCGACTACTTAAGTTACTATTTATCAACAGTAATCCATTCTTCCATTCTGATTCCAGAAAACTAAGTTACAAGTAAGCCTAAGTATTAGTACAACCTACCACCCAACCTAGCCCACCTATTCCAGGCATGCCAATTGTACATTAAGTATGCATTTCGACTGTATTCCTCAGCAATGTGTATGATCCAATCATGGAGGACACATTAACATGACTACATTTTTTGTATATACACAATTTTGGTTTGATTGATGCTCATCTGCTACTGCTAAGTAACTGCAAAGCCTACCTCCACTCATTGAACAAACTAGAAAGGTTCTAAAGACTGGCGTACTAGCAGCACGTCACGTAACTGAGTGAGGGGGCATCACGCATACCACTAACCAATTAGAAGCTCATACAAAGTACCTAAACCTATGTATCAATCCGCCCCTATCTATTAGTGACAGGACAAAGTAAGGAGTGGACATGAGTCACTGTAGCATTACGTAACTTAATTTCTCTAAAATAAACTCGTAAAGAATCACGCTAAGCAAGCGCAAACGCAAAGCTGCAAACAAGTAAGATTAGTAGTAGCGCAGAAGAGCACCTGTGTCATAATCACAGAAGACTTTTAAACATTATTAACCTGGAATGTATTGCAAGCAGCAACATTCTATCTGGTTGGAAGGAAAAAAAGATATTCGCAATATATAACATAGAGCAGAAGAACAGACACAAAGTTGTAATAATTAAATAGGTACTCACCAAGCCCCGGGACCTCCACTCCTAGCAGGTCCAGCAGGTCCTGCTCACGGTCCAGGATGTCGGACCACCGGTGCGTCAGCTGTGCCTGGGTGCGCCGGACCCCAGAGATGCGAGACACTGCCCGGCGCACCTTCCCCCACCGCTGCCGACGCTCCCGGAGGCCGTACCCGGACCCAGGCCTGCCACCTGCTGCCAGGGTTGAGGGGAGGTGGCGCTGCACAAAGAAAATTAGTGCAGCCAACTCCGCCTCCCCAAATAAGGCCCGTGCATGCACCCCTTGTGGGCGCCGCCTTCCGCAAGGAAGGCGGTCGCGGCTCTGGCTGCGCCGGCGAACAGCCCTGCCCTTGGACATGGTTCTGGGGACGGGGCGGGAAAGAAAAGGTAAAATAAATAAAGGAGTAAAGGAAATAAATAGCAGGCAATACACAGAGAAAAAGTAGCTAAAAAACAAAAAAAAAGGTACACAAAAACCAAAAATATAGAGGCAGGAAAATAGTTAGAGAAATAATAAGTAATAAAGATCCGAAAAAAGTGGCTATAAACAAAGGATTGAAAAGATTTAGGGAGGATTGAAAATCAGGCCCCAGAACCATGCAATAGAGTGGAAAACAAGATGGCCGCGCCCGTTGCGACCACGTGGGCAAGTTCGCGCGATATTTTCTCCCTGAGCAAGCAAAAAGCAACGCGATCAAGTAAAAGCGATCGCGAACAGGAAATATCGACCGCGAACATGCAATGCGCGACCCGGAACAGGAAGTAAACAACGCCAGAGGGCGGGACAAGTGAAAACAAGATGGCCGCGCCCATGAGCGACCGCATGGGTAAGTTGGCGACCCGCGAACACGCAAAAAATACCGCGAACAGGCGGCAAAAACACTTCCGCATCTTCGCGATATTTCCGGCGTGTTTGCGGAGATTTTCTGCAATCTCGCGATAATTTGCGGAGGTTAATTCCGCAAATTCCGCCCACCCCTACTCAAAACAACGAGAGGACAGAACTATTTACTAAGTGATTGTAAGTCTTCAAAGTACATGACAGTGCATCACCTATTTTCTGGAGTCACTTGCACAGTGATATTGACATATTTAAACTGGGATTTTAACTTGAGAAAAGTGCGAGAAAGTAATGCTAGTTGCCTGCAATACAGTGCGTGTCCCACAGGCCTCTTAGGAAAACAGCCTACCTGTTTTGTACTGCACTCTTATGCAAGGTCAAGTCATGCCTGCTCATTTGTCATACATCATCCAAACATGTATTGAGCCACATCTGTGTGTGCTGTCTTACAGACCTCCTACATGCCCGGGACGAGTCTTCACTCCTATGCAGACCGCACACAAGTCTACTTCTGTGTCCGTGGCCGCCTGGACAGCTCACCCCAGCCTCAACGAGGACAGGACGGGTGAAGATGGAGGCAACGTTTCAATGGCTTCTAACAGAACCACTCTGGTCGTTGGGCCCGGCTTATCAACTCACCTTCCTCTTCTCCGCACTCTGTGTCTTAAATCAGAAGCTGCCGTTCTCCAGGTTGATCCTATCTCTTGGTTTCTCTTCGGTGAATGTGTTAAAAGGCAGGTTCTTTAGGCTTGTCCTTCAGATCTGTCAGCTCTGAAGGGATTAGGGGACTCGGGGGTGGCGGCCTGCTACCTTGTCGAGCCAGTAACCTCCAGCACTCTGGAAGAAGGTGAGCGGAGGAGGACTGTGAGACGGCTAGGAAGCTACACAAGGGGTGCTCCTCACGAGCGACACATCTTCGTCACACCAAGAGAATGGCTCTCCGGAGAAGTCTTCTTTCTGCGCGGGTCCCTCCTCTACTGCGGAGATCCTTTCTGATAACAATCCAGAAGGGGAAGAGGGAGTGGGTGTTCCTTACGGCTCAGTCACCAGCACAAAATGCGTCCACCCACAGAGAAGGGCGCCTTTGCATCACAGTAGCTTCAAGAGCACTTGTACCCAACACTTGCACCCAACACTTGTGCCCAACGCTACTCCCGGTTACTGCTACAAGTTTTTCTTGTGATTTAAATAGGTTTCGTTTTTTGATTTCTTGCTCCCAGTTTTTGGTTTTATTTTCAGCACGTCGTATTATCTTTTGGGGGAACCACACTACCAACCACTATTTCAAGGCTGGGGAAATGCGTTGACTTTATAAGAGAAGGGGGTTGGTCTTGTGACAGTCTGAAAGTGTGCACTTTCTTTTTCATAGCCCCTCCTAGTGTCCTATCGTGTACCAGGCCCAGTAGACAGTGGGTATGTTCCTTATTATTTAGAGGATAGCGGTGGGACCCCTAACTGGGGTGTATGGGTCCCCCAGATGCACCACATTTTGGTCCGAGCTTCTCAAGTCTGTCTCCACACAGTCACATTTTTGTGTGCATGCTAGATACCACTTTCTGCCTGCCAACAGAACCTGCCCGAATTCCTGTAAATCTATTTTCCAAATGAATGATATACAGACTGGGCAAAAAAATAGGCCCGGGCACCAAAATAAAAGCAGCCCATTAGTGAACCAGATCGCAAAAAATAGGGAAATGAACAGTAAACATCGGCCCATCTGGCCATACAACCGGCCCACAGCTGCTAAAAAACAAACAGACCATGCACTGATCTGTCAGACCAGCCAATCGGAGCCTGGCTGACTACCATATAAGCCAGACCCTGGTTACGCAGCTTCACCCCAACATTTGACTGCTTCTATTGATATCTTTTTTATTTGTACAAAGGGTGTGCTGCGACAGAGAGTGAATGCAGTATGCGAGGCAAAGCCTGAATGCCAGCCATGCCAAGGCGTCCTTGCCCTCCTCCCTGCAAAAAAAGACAGCCTTCCTTCAACTGCACATCACCGACCACAGCGGGTTGTCATTTATCGCTTGACACTTGCACTTCATTACTGTCAAAGCTTTGAAGAGAGAGGAATGCTCCTGTCACCGCAACAGCTCTTTGACAAATGGCGATCTTCTGAGGAGAAAGGCACTTATTCGAGACCCTGAGATTAACTGAGCTTTTGATCTCACTTAAAAAATAAAGACTTTCCTCACTGAACATTGACATCCCGGCCCCTTTTACTGGTGCCTTGGATTAGGAGTGGAAAACAGAAAAGAGATTGCTTTCTGAAATACGAATACTATAAAGGCGTGCTTTGCGTCTCCGGAAGCGGGAGTCCATGCTGAGGACTCTGAACTCTACTGACATTGAACCAGAAAACTACTAGCTGCGTTATCCTACTACTATAGGGTGGAAGGGCCTATAACACAGCACTGCAGTGCCACAGCAGTAGTGTCCACCACCTGCCAGCGCATTAGCGTGCGGATTATAGGAAGCGGTCCCTCTCCACCGAGGCATTGGTTAGAATGGTCCCCGATTCCCCAGAATCCTCCGAGGCCATCATACTACAGGCAGAGGGCAGGATTTGTGGAGTTGGTGAGGCAACAAGGACCACCCGCTACACCCATGGTGAGGATCTATATACCTTGGAGCAGACCGCACACTAAAAGCACGTATGATTTGCACTTCAGGTTGATACTCCCAAAGCGGAGTTAGATATACCCTGTGTATTACGTCACATTGGGGGTAGCAGATGCCACCAGACTATCCCTGTAGCACACCTGGAACGCTGCTATTAGCTACGCCTTCTGTACGTACTAGTGGGAATATTTGGGAATTATGAAAAAACAAACATTTATGCCTGTACATAGGAATACATCTACAGGGGTACGCTTACAACTTTAATTTGTGAATAAGGCCCCAGGCACGCGTTTTAGGACTTATCTAGCAGCCATGGGGTACTTGAAACACACACGACTGGTCATATTTAGACATTAAAACAGACGGTGTACTTTATTGTGGGATAACAAAACCCACATGCTACCTACACGTGGCCCCAAACTTCTTTCCACATCATTACATGACCCCAGAATAATCCACATGAAATACAACCACAACATATCATACCATGCAAGCTTGTGGCAGGCATCATCTGCACAGTTTCACTTCAAAAAATGTTAGCAGTTTACTCAACATCAACACAATACACTAGATCTCTCCAGATAACACCACACAACTCAACATATCTCACTTTACTAGAACCACCATTCCTAACTCCTTCCATCATATCTATCCCACACAACCAAACGGGACCAACTACAACGCCTCAGTCTACACCGCTGTGTACTCCCACACCACCTCAGGCCTTCCCCTTATGCACATCCATTATAGCAGTCCAGCTTGCGCCACACTCTCAAACCAATGTCAAGCAAATTAACTTCCTTAGGCATAAATATCCTTCACTTCACAAAATCACACTGACCACCTAAATAACATAAAATCCCGAATTACCAACCATCAGGTCAACAAACCCTAAAATACATCACACTCCACAGTACTTCTGCCCTCTCAGCATACCATACAGAACCCACATGTGGAGACATCATGGCCTAAGTCATAATTCAACCACTCCTAATTCTCATCCTCCCAGCAACACACTTCCAATGACCACTGACTAACAACCTACTCTCTTTTTCTCATCCTATCAAACGCCGAAGCCTACACTTGACTTTTTAGAGGATAATTTCGAGCTCAATCAGGAAGGGATTGAATTGCTTCGATTTTGATTGGGTCCTATGATTATAGCCGTTTGGGGACATGACATGGTAGTCAAGACCCCCTTTTCCACAATGCTGTTTTCTCGAAGGTTTCCTCTAGGGGCAGACTACCGAGGCAGAGGGGAAGCTAGGAGGTTTCAGCAGGAAACATGCATGTCAAATGAGGACAAAAAAAACCCACTACACTTTTCAACCCCACTGAGATAGCCCAAACACTAGTTGGCTCACATACCCCGACTGCAGTTCACTCGCAACACAACTCTATTCCGCAAACTAGGATGTTTTTATTTCTGTTCTCTAACAAAAAAGATTCCAATTAGACAGGATTTAAAGGGGTTGTATTCTAGAATCAATGCTTTCCTGCCTATTTCTTGCAGATCTCACTGTTGCTTTAGATTTTTCTTATTCGTTTTCCTCAAACGTTGGTCAGCATACTGGCAGTTTATTTTATCCGATGTCTCAGCATTATTGGATGTAACACCTTTTAGTTTGCATGAGATGATTAACACCTTACACAAAGTTTTGCCTAGCTTTTTAAGATAACCTTGTGAATAGGAATAAGTCTAAGATTTACAGTTTGGCGGACAGGATCTTCATCACAAACATGAAGGGTAGCTTGTCCACCTTTTTACAAGTGTATTTATTATAGCCTTATTGCCTGACGTAGCGGGCTATACCGGCTATTAAAGGCCCGCTACCACGTTAAAGGCTCGAGCCGAAGGACTTTAACAAGGTAGCGGGGCTTTAATAGCCGGTATAGCCCTGCTACGAAGGGCTATTAGAACATTCTGCCACTAGAGGGCAGAATGTTCTAATAAATAAACAAAGGCCTCTCGAAGCTCGAGTGGATTTAAATCCCCTCGAGCTCCGAGAGGCCTTTGTAAGACATTGGAATGTTGCTCTGCATGCCTTTACAGGCCAGTAGAATCAGGAAGCACTCCATTGTCTGCAATGGAGCTTTCAACATTCCAATGTTCTAATAAATTTTAATGTATTTGTAATAAGGCAGTAGGGTTATCCATTATGTTTTTGACGAAGTACTCCATCCACCAAACTGTACATCAGGCCCTAAGTTTTTTGTATTCGGAAGAGACAAATTAATCCTGCTTGGTGGACTGGAGACATGAGATTGGAAGTGGCTGATTCCGATGAATATTAAGCAATGAAATGTAATTGCTCGTTATCCTAGGTCTGATACTGGAAAAAATAACGCCAAAACTATGGTGGTGCATGCTAGGAGGGTTAGACAAGTTTCGTGGAATGTATTCTAGATTTTCTCTGCTATTAAAGCAAAAAATGTTGTTAATTGCTCTTTATTGGTGCACATTACTGATTTGGATGTGCATTTTAATTATAGGCTTAGTGGGCTTTAGAAGTGTAAAGTTTGTGAAAGGCATTCTACATGAATTCGTAAAAAATTTCCAGAGTACGTAATCTATCGCCGACAGTTCTAGGCCCAATTAATAATGGAGTAAACCTTACATGACCATCTCTACCTAAGCATAACTCCCATATTGTGTGACTTTTCTATTGAACCTGATTGCTCCAAAGTAGCGTATAATATGATAATTTGGAAAGTAATCTTTAGCAGCAATGGAGCAGCAGAATTGTTACATTTGAGAGATAAAAAGTTAACTGCAGCAACATTTCATTTTTTAAGAAAATTTGAGAAAAGTAATCTATTTGTTCTACAATAGAGGAACAAATATTTATGCCCATTGGTTTTATAATGTCACATTAAAGCACCAACTGAGATGTTGTTATTATTTGGTTAAATTAAGTCCTTAGTCATCTCAATAGCACTAGGGTAGTTTCTAAAATGCATAAAATAATAATTATTTTAATCAAATTGATTTAAATCAATTGTAGTAGGCTATGGTGTTTTTATTTATTTTTTTGTTTTAAGAATTTATATGTTTCTAATGTGCATTCCCAAGGGCAAAACTATATTTTGAGGAGTGGGTAGCATTGTGTAGTTTTTTTTTATAGTTGTAATTTATGAAGACAATAACGATGAATCCATCTATCAAATCAATATAAAACAACACAGTCGACCACGTCCACACCCCACCAATTCCATGCAGACTGTGAAACCGGTATAAGGCATTTCCTGACCTTATTCACACTCGCTTTGTTCAGTCAGCAATAAACTATATGTTTCCACATACTACCAATGAACATACTCGTAATTTCCAAAATCTGTCAAGGAACATGATCAAAAAGTTAAGGTTATCAGATAGCTTCAAGTCACTGAGGACGGCTCTTCTACAGAGCACTGGTTGCTAAATAAAAGCCCGGGGTTAGAACATGTTGTTGCCCCTGTTTGGATGGAGAGGCCTGGCAATCTCAAGTGTGCAACTGGTTGTGAAACAAAAAGCTTTGTGCAGCAAAGATTGCAGTCAAGTCCACACAGCCATGACCTCCCAAGGCTTCCGTACATCCGGTGCGTAGTGAGGGAGCCAACAAGTCTAGAATACAATATAAACACGGCGAAGGTCAGGGCGGTGTCTCCGAAGCCATGACATGAAGCTAACGTGAACCCAGGAACATGGGAAGTCGGGATGACTTCTTATTGTCTGTCCATGGACGCCTCTTCCTGCCTTGTTGTGTTTTTACTTCGCCATTTGTCTTGAAAAGATACACGATAACCGCCGGCCCAGATGTACAACAAACAAAGCACTCTGGGAGATTTCTATCTATACATTTTTCATCAAATGCACTGCCATCTTAAATAAACATTGCTAATTTGGGGAGAACCGAATGGAATGTTCAGAAGGAAGTCTTCCTCTTCACAGGAATTTATTGAGTCTGCTTTGTACGTATAAAATCAGGCAGGTCACATCAACTTTAAAACACCAAATTAACTGCACTGTTCGACGTGCCCTTTCATGCATTTATTTCGGGCAGGCTAAAATATTCAAGTTAAAACTATACACAGGTCCTACGGGGTCCAAACAAGCCTGTGGTAGCCACCAACGGCTTCACGACAAACAACCGCAAATTTCTCAAGACACTGCAACAAAAACCATGGCACGTGCATTTTTACACTCTCATGGTCCCTCATGGAAGTTCATACAGTAAACCCTTCCACCCCCAGAGTACTACACAACCGTCTGACGAAGATTATTCCAGAAAAGACATGGGCATTCCAGAAAAGACCATCACCAGCATGCCAGGACCACAGGCATTCACCTCAACATTGCATTTAATTATAAAGACTTTCAGCATAGAGTGGGCATCAGCAGGCACCAGAAACAAGTGCAACTCCCAAACGAATGTCAACGCAAATACCCCTTTCCGTCTATCCCACGCATCTGAAGAACTCTGGACACACCGGAATTATATTACTACAGCAGCTATGTTAGAAGCCTCACGGACTATCCCCCCACTAACATGTAGGTCCACCTGATCCAAACAACTAAAACTCTTTCCTACAGTCAAGCGCTACCTTTGCACCACCCTACGAGCTAAGGCTCACGCAGCTCACCGCACCCATTCCCGGAGAGAGGATGCCATGCACGAACCCACATCTATGGATATGAACTAGAATCACAAATACCCAGAAAAAAGAACATTGTCAATGCTTAGTGCAGAAACAACAAAAGTCAATTCTCATAAACCCTCCAATTATCCACAAAAAAGTATCAAAATCATTCACAGACCTTCTCCAATGTGAAATATCTATTGGAAGCAGAAACCAACTGGACGTCAATGGGCACTGAAAAAAAGACATCAGTTCTATCAACATAACCACACAGTAACATCCAAACGAACACCACAGAATAAAATCTCTCCTCACGTAGTATAACATGACGAATGAACAGTGCCCACGAGCCTACTGCTTTTCAAATGATGTCCAAGTGAATGCGAAAGTTATCAAAAGCCAATGCTGCGCATTGAAAGGAGTCTGTGCAAACGCACTGACCCAGAATACAGCAAAACACTGAACCAAAGAATGACACTTCTCAACACACCGCCATTTGTTACACATAATATCCTTAAACTGGATCAAATAATTACCATCATTCAGTATGTAAGGGGATGAGAAACCTTTGAAGGCACCTACGTAGAAACCAAGAGACCACCATTTGAAGTCCGCTACATACACTGTGGAAGTTTTTCACGCTCATATCTCAGTGCTATTTGATACATTGTTCCACTTACCACAAACACTTCTTATCTGAGGCGCTCTCTTTATAGCACTTATCAAGCACTGGCCCCTGATCTATAAACCTTGAGCAACCCTGCTCCTAAAAAGCAGAACAGCTATATTATAGTTAGCTGCTTCCTGCTCTATCCCACCCTTGCCCCACATCTTTACAACCACACTAGTTTTGACTTCTTGAAATATGAATACTGTTGTCTTGCAAAATGGTAACATCAAGTGTGGTTAAACACCGCAGCTATAAATGCTCTTACAAATATCCAACGGTTATCAATTAAACGATACTGATATAGCGAATCCAGCAACCTTACCTTAAGGGTCTCTATTGGCACATGGGATTTGTCACCATCTTGGGAGTACTCAGGAATGTTGTACATTTCATAACATGGGAACTCCATGCAGATGACACCACACACATCCTCTCGTCCCTATGTCAACTCCTCTGTGCTTTCACATAACTATGAATGTTAATAGCTTAGTCATGGACATAATTTAGGGATCGCCAGGGGTTGCAGTTGCTACCCCTAGCTTGCCCTTTGCAACCCATGGATTGCATTTGCGAACCCTGGACTATAAGGTGGCAAAATGAACACCACAAACACAGGGGCATCTCCTCTTTTTGAACATCAGTTGGAGCTCCAATCGCCTTGTTTTTTTGTCATTTTTTTATTACACTAATAGTGAATAACAGTATATTATGCAGTACTAGTGTAATAAAAAATGGAATACAATTATCTAGAATATATAACTCTCCCTGACAGCTGAGGTAAGTAAAAAATGCTTGAAAATGCATGTTGTGTGTACACGTGCAGGTCAATCAATCAATCAGAAATTTGTTAAGCGTGGCTACTCACCCATAAGGGTCTCAAGGCGCTAGGGGTAGGGAGGGTGCAGTATCCATTCCATCAAGGAGGGGGTCTGTCGAAGAGCCAGGTTTTGAGGTTTCTTGCAAAGATGGGGAGCAATGTTGTCTGTCTGAGGTGGAGCGGAAGGGCGTTCCAGGCTTTGGCCGCGAGGAAGGAGAAGGAGCGGCCTCCCAATCTGGTCTTTCTAGCGAGGGGGACCATGGCATAGGAGAGCTGGGCTGATTGTAGGGTCCTTTGGGGTGCATGGAATTTGAGTCAGCTGTTCAGGTATGCTGGTCCAGTGCCGTGGAGGGCCTTGAGTGCGTGGATGAGTATCTTGAAGGTGATTCTGGCCTCGACATGGAGCCAGTGGAGTGTGCGCAGGTGCTGGGAGATATGGCAGTGTTTTGGTAGGTTGAGGACCAGTCTTGCGGCGGCGGTTTGCATGTTCTGTTGCTTGCGGGTGAGGTTTTTGTTTATTCCGGCATAGAGTGTGTTGCCGTGGTCGAGTCTGCTGGTGACCGGGCGTGAGTGATGGTCTTTCTATGCTCGAGGGGGGATCCATTTGAAGGTCTTACGAAGGAAGCGGAGGGTGTGGATGTAGGAAGACAAGACAGAGTTAATCTGGCGGTCCATTTTGAACTCTGAGTCCAAGATGATTCCCAGGTTGCGTGCGTGGTCCATGGGGGTTGGCAGGTTTCCGAGGGCAGGTGGGCCACCAGGTGTCGCTCCAGCCATCTGGGTTTGGGCCCATGATGCGAACTTCTGTTTTGTTGGTGTTTAGTTGTAGGCAGCTGTTTTTCATCCATTTGGCGACGGCTTCCATGCCTTCTCGAACGTTGTGTCTGGCGGTGTTGGGTTTGTTTGATAGGGAGAGGATGAGTTGGATGTCGTCTGCGTATGACACAATGTTCAGTCCGTGGGTCTTGACGATGGGGGCGAGTGGAGCCATGTAGACATTGAAGAGTGTCGGGCTGAAGGAGGAGCCCTGGGGACTCCACAGGTGGTAGGTGAGTGTGTTTATGTGGGAGAGAGTGTGTGAATGTGTGTTACTTTATAAGCATCTGTGAATGAGTGAATGTATAGGTCAAATGGGGTGTGCTGTCACTTTCGCTAGCTCTGGCCTTTTGGTGAATTGACGTTCATGAGCTTAGTGCACCACACAACATAGACAATTGTTCCTACAGTGTTTTATTTCACACATACGAACCTGCTAATCACTCATTTCAAAACATTATATCTATATCACACTAAACCAAAAGGTATCAAGGTGCTTGCGGTACGGCGGTCCTGGGATACATCAATGTTTACCGGCTAGGAACAAATACCATTTAAGTTACTCCTTAAATGGATTGACGTCTCTCGGGGGGAATTATACTTCATTATTTTGGACCTAAAGCTAGCAAGACTCCCATGATTTTCTTGGGCACAGTAACATCTTTTAACGTTGCTCCCGAGTGGGAGAAATATGACCTGTGTATGAATGCTGAACCCTAGCCTAAATACCTCAGTGTATGAGACTGCACCCTCATAGCAGTAGTAACGTGCATCTAAGCAGGGACTTTGCAACAACTGTTAGTGCTCATTTGTGCAGTTTTATTTTAAGCAATTATATTTTTGGGCACCGATTATGACACGGGGGAGGGGTTATTACTTTTTCTCAGTTCTCGCTCTTTCACTTGCAGGTGTCCTGGCCCCAGAGAATGACAGAACTTGGAATTCCCGCTCAGCCCTCCCACCTGACAAAGGCTCTCTGTCCCTCCCGCAACCTCCATTTTTTGATGGTGCTTCAAAGTGGGAGAGCGATGATCTGGGGTTGATTATTGAACCACAGGCTGACACCTTGATTGCATGAGGCTTCACCCACTTACTGGCAGTCCCCTTCATGTGTGTAGGTACTTTGCAACAAATATGCATTGGTGCAGAATTATTTTTAGGGATTGAATTTGTAGTCTCTGGTTTCTGACACAAAAGCTCATTTGGTTTTACACTGCTCTTTTTTCCATTAGCAGTCTTTGCCCCTCCCGAGTCCCGACCTCTCAATGCAGATCCTGGTCCTGAGCTGCGCAATTGCACACAGAAGGGTCATGTGAACTCGAACGCTGACCCCTCACTAGTAGACTACAACTTACCACCCCTATCTCACCTGTCCTCACAAGAGTTCCAGCCTGGACATCCAGAGACACGGCAGAGAGTTTAAGGGTGTCTTTCTGGGGTGTCTCCACTGTTTGAACCTGTTGGGGCCTGGAAAGGGCCAGGCCGCAAACCTCCTGTCAGGGTTTGTGATACCGTAGCCCATCCCGCATTGTACTCTGAAAAAGGAACGCATGGAATATGTGGAAAACGCCATGCACATGGGACTCGCCATTGGTGGAAATGCTGGAAGGTACCAGATTAAGCATGTTCCTCTACACTACAAGATGGTCGCCATGGTGACAACAGAAAACCCAGAGCAACAAGATGTTGCAAGACCGCAGGGGTTTGGCGGCCATATATGAACTGTATTCAACCCAGGGAATCACCGTGCCGGTGCCTGCTGTTCGGTTCCTAGTTCTGGGTATTTTGCTGTCAGTTCCTGTTCTCAGTCTTCCTTGTTGGGCGGTAAGATCCCCTCTGTGCTTGTGGCCCTACCACACGGTTCATGGTAGTGAAGGAGCGTTCCTTCTTTCATTCCGCTCTGCCAAAGTTAGTTATGTGGAAGCAGTCGCCGGCCCATTGGTAGCGTGCTTGTGCCATCTGCTCTTGCTCGCCTTTGTGTATTTCGGGAGCACAATTCATGGGGTTCTGCTCTCCTGTTGTGTTACTCGTAAGGGCCATTCGGACTTTGTGGCTCCCGATTATTGCACATAACGGACTGGCACCAAATATTGTGGCGTTTCTTCATTGCACTCTCTTCTCTCAGGTCACACACATGGGTTGAAGCCTGGTAACTTTATAGAAAGTGACATATCTCACAATGCAGCCTTTTACTGACATAGTTTTAGGATACCATATGGTCCTATAGGGGTGTCCATGAACTATTGAATCATGTACACCTATTGACTATTGTGAATATTATTATGTTTGGTTCCGTTAGGGGCAGGTTCTGGTCATACGGTCCTCATGATTAGTTTTCAAACACCCACAAGTCTATATTGATCTGCAGTTAGCATATTTATTCTCAACCAACTTCCATGTTTACATAGCAGTTCTAATATATGTGATTTGACGTTATTTCTACATGAACAGCTGTGTGATAAATAATTTCCTTATGAATGATTTACTGCTGATATTACTTGAATGATGCACATTGGCACATATGATTGTAGTAGGTTGTTTTTTCAGGTCTCCTTCCCGGGTGTAGCCACCCTAATTGTCTTCCCCCTGTCGGGCCACTCTGTTTCTCTGCTCATATTATTGTCAGAGATAGTGCTGCCGGAAGGTGGGCTTCTGGGGAGTACTGTTCTTGAGGATCATTCCTGCTGACACCCCCGGCCTCTGGACATTCAAGCCACATCTAACCTATTATTGACTCCTTCTCTGGCCTAATTCATCTAACTTGCTAATTATATTCCTTCAACAGCCTTCCGCTACCACAGGCGCAAAGCTCATACTCAACCTGCCTCACGGCACCCACATCACACCGCACCTCAGGGAGCTAAACAGACTGCCCCTTCACAAACGCTGCCAATTCAAACTCCTCACGCACACCTAAAATACCCTATGTAACACTGGACCTGCATACCTCAACAGTTGCATACACTTCAACAACTCAACCAGACGGTTACACTCAGCCTCACTCACACACACACACACACCGACCAAATTCACAGACGCAGAGCAGGTACTCGCTTATTCTTTCACCACCGCAGCCAGAACATGGAACAACCTCCTACAACACATCTGCACCTCCTCCTCGCTACTTGAGTTTTGCAACAAGTTGAAGACCTGCCTCTTTAACTAATTATAAGGGGACTACACGCCTGCACACCTGCTCAAGCACCTGGATACCCTCGTGGGTAATTAGTGTGCTCCACAAATCGGCATAACACAAATTTCAGACACTAATTGACTCCATAAGCACTTAACCAGTGCGTGCATCAGTGCATGACTACTGGCTTCTCCTTTGTTGCTCCTCTGTGAATGCGATAGGATATTTATGCTGGCTGCTTGTAGCCTTGCACGCTGTGGGCTGCTCCTCTGTAGCTCCTATGTGGACCTTATTGGGCTTTTATCCGGTCTGCCTGTAACCAGTGCATGTCATGGGTTGCTCCTTTGTCATTCCTGGATCAACCCTGTAGGGCATCTATCCACAGTGCATGTGTGTGGGCTGCTCCTCTGTCCTAAGTGGATCTTGGTAAGCGAAGTGTGAAATGTGTCTGACAGTGCTAATGAGCAATAACTAAGGGGTGGATGTTATTTGTGCAAGGAGGGAATTATGCCACTGCCTCCTTGATTTGTGCTTGCCAAATTTGTTTGTCTCATTCTGTCTTGATTCTTTGTGGGCGTGGATGCGTAGTTGTGACCTTGGGTATTGGTTGCTTGTGAAGTGTGCTTGCCTGCGGATTGCCTTTCTGCCACACCTGGGTGGAACCTATAGAGCAATTACGCTGGCTGACTGTAACCAGTGCATGCCATGGGCTGCTCCTGTCACTCCTGGACAAACCCCATGTGGCATGTATCTTAGCTGCCTGTGTGCGGTGTATACACATTGGTCGTTCTCTTCTTCCTCATTAGCGGAAACTAAACAGCTGTTACCCTGGATGCCTGTAACCAGTGCACTACCACAGAATGCTCTGCTTTCACCCAAACATGTACTCCTTTGTGTGCCTGTGGTTTACTCCTTATCACTGAGAAATGTGCTCACTGGCCATAACTGAATGTGTACAGTGCATGCCTGTGGGTCACTCATCTGTCACTCCTGGTGGATGTTGTGGAGCAACCGTCATGTCTATCTGTCTCCAATGCATACTGTGGGCTGCTCCTGTGACGCCTGGGTGGTTTGCATCGAAGTGTGTTCAATCAGGCACAAGGATAAATAGGAGCAGCGACATGGAGCAGGATGACAGCCCCACTATGGCCACTCATGCATTGCATCAAACACACAAAAGGTGATGGGAGGGACGCTTGCAAATTTGCCTAGCCACTGGCAATCGCTCCTTGTAGCATTCCAACCCAACGTTCTTTTGCTCACCATGCTACCTTAGTTTGGACTCAGCAATATGCAAATCAGTCTTGACCCTGCTCCAATTGGAACAGTCCAGCTCGAACTGAACCAGAGCACAAGTAACCCATAGACCAGTTTTGCCTTGATCAGGGGTAGCTTAGCTCCAGTGAGACAGTGAGCACGGGGCTCAAAGGGTAGAGTGACATTATAGTTAGGTGTTGAAAAAACCGACTGTTCTCATAAATTGCCCTTCTTTGGCGCTGTCTGACACAGTACATATTGACATGTTTGCTTCTTGAATGTTTACTAATTGATTTCCTCAGTTGGATTCGTCTGATACCAACCAACAAGCCTTAGATTAAATACTCTCCGTCATGAGCCTCCTATTATATTTACTTGTTCCAAACCAATCTACTGGGGGACTATTGGGATACCCTATTGTGTGTTTAGACATTCATTAGTCATCAGTTATACAGACCAATCAGCAGACCTCATGCACACTGGCCAGCAGCTTTCTTGCCCCCCTAATCAGCTGATCTGATACTCTCTGGTCAGCTGGTCTCATTTACAAAACAGCAGGCCTCATCACTGGTCAGCAGATTACATACTCACTCGCAGGCTTCTAAAGACCAATCAGCAGGCCTGGTATCCAATAGTCAGCATGCTTTATATAGACCAATCAGCAGGCCTGGTATACAATAGTCAACATGCTTTATCTAGAGTAGACCAATCAGCAGGCCTTGTATACAATAATCAGCACGCTTTATATAGACCAATCAGCAGGCCTTGTATACAATAATCAGCACGCTTTATATAGACCAATCAGCAGGCCTTGTATACAATAGTCAGCATGCTTTATCTAGACCAATCGGCTGACATCAGGTCAAACGCAATAGTCAGCATGCTTTATCTAGACCAATCAGCAGGCCTTGTATACAATAGTCAGCATGCTTTATCTAGACCAATCGGCTGACATCAGGTTTCAAGTTCCCTAATCGGCGGGCCTGATATTCACTGGTGGATTGTATATCCTCTGATTAGCTGGTCTCATATTTATTTAACCAGTAGTGCGCTTGCCTCCTAGTCAATAGTTAAGCTGCATAGCTCAGTCTGTGCCTTATTTACTGGCTTGTTTCCCAAATATCAACTGCCCAGACTGCCATGACTTACTGGCCACCTCCCTCTCACATACTGTTCTCTCCATCCCATATTAAACACGTCAAGGTGGCAGAGCATGAATGCTCTTACATATAAAATGTACCTTTCAATGCACACGTGCAGGGAAATGATGCATCACTTCCTGTCACATTGATATCTGCAAGTCATGAACTATATGTTCTCTTAAAAAGATAATAGAAAAGGAAAGAACAGTGTACATTCAGAGACGATAAAGGAATCTTCGGAAACGCTGCTGTGCACAAAAATGGTCTGTGTAATAACAGGAATTAAACTTTCAACGCGTCCAACCAAGCCCTGCTATCTCCTTTGTTCTTTCTCTCCTCCTACGTTCTTGATCTTTGGAAGCCGATATTTTACATTTCCAGCTGAGGAGTCAGAGCGCGCGCAGCTGCGAACGGGCTACGGCGCGCATTGGATTGCAACAAACAGAGGCGCCTTCTCCCGCCGATCCATTATCAGTTCAAGATGCGCGCGCCGCCGGTTCCTCGAGCCCCCAGGGCTTTTGTTGTTGTGTGCACGTGGGAGGGCCGGCTGCAGTACTCTGCATCTGGGGGCAGACATTAATATGCACGAGGTCAAATGGCATGGGGTTACGGAGGACCTTCCCTTTTAGATGCTCAGGTTTGTCTGAAAAACATGCTCACATCAGCTTTGTTTTTCACATGTTTAGAGCCAAACAAGAAATGTGAGCACGTTTTATGAAATTGTAGCCTTTGAAAAGCTGATCTGCAGTTTATCTCTGTTACGTTTTTACTCCCAACTACTGCCACGTATGACTGACACTGACCGCAATTAATCGTAAATATTACACAACTACATAAAGATGAGATATTGTCCTGCGGGACTGGAAGAAAGACATGGATTGGTGACGGTGGCAGAAAAAACAATCTATGTAAACAGTGTGCCCTCAGAAATCGGAAAAGTGTGGGGCAAATGGAATCCATAAAGGGGGAATCCATGCCCTGCACCCATGGAAGGACTCCTTAATACATGGAGAGGAGGGCTAAAGGGTGCCGGGATGGAGTGAAGGTGGGATTGCTACTTACTATACTTGAAGCGGTTTAATCTTGTGCTGTGCTATATTGTCATAATCTACTGTCATGCTGTGCACAACAGTGATGTGGTTTTTATTTTTACTGCCTCAAGTTAATAAAAAGATACCAAAAAAAAAGAGATATTTTGATTTAAAATAAAAGACCCGATTACACACAATAATTAACATACTTTACGCGGGATAGTAGGCAAAATAATGAAAGACAAGTGAATTAGAATGCGGGTGACCAGGTAATGTCGCTCTCACTTTGACCATAATCCACTCAATTGTTGCCCTTAACAAGAAACTAATGGCAGCCAGTCCCTTGCTGGACGGGTAACAGCAGCCTCTGCGCTTTCATATTACATAGCATTGGATTTCTGGCAGCAGAGGCCTGTGATTCACAAAATCAAGCGGTGTCACAAGCACAAATAATTCTTTCAGAGTCGGAAAAGGATTGGTGAATCCTAGAGTAATGTTGGTGACTTACTCGAAACGTAAATAGTGGGGGGCACGAACGACGCGGCCTCTCCGATTTGTGAGTTGGAACCAAATGTATCAATGGCTTGAGACTGAAATTGCACGGCCATTCATTGATGAGTTACCCACACTCGCCTTGGGGTGGAAACTGATTCACAAAGGGAAAGCTTTGGGAACTGTGGCTCGTGGCCTTGGATGTAGTAGACCATGGAGGACCACTGCATTCTCTAACTAATGTCAATCCTTCCAAATAAACATTTCATTAACAATCTTGTACTTGGGGTGATTTTAAAGTAAATGTCCCCTTGGAAAGAATGCAGACACAGTGATAGGGGTTTGCGGTGCTGTGTGTGTTTCCAGCCCCTGGTTTACAGACATCCGCAGGGGCTCTCAATATGTCTGCCTCCATAATATTCAGGAGGTTTGAAGACCACCAGCGAATGTACATTTTATGATACAACTAATTAGCACGTCAGTGGCATCAGAAAATAAGGCCCTGTTCGTGAACCAGTCAGGTCAACAATTGATCTGCCTAGACGACTTAATACACCGGTCCCTTATTTTGTAAAATAACTCACCTTGGCAGAAAAGCAACCAGATAAAATTACTGCATAATAATATTGGAAATTCCCAAAGTTATAAGGTACAAGCCTTAAGTGAAAACCATAGTGCACCCATAAATATTCGCTCTTGAGGATCAATTTTCTGGGCCAATGACGATTGAGGAAGAGACATCACACACTATGGGCCCCATTACGATGGCAGGCGGACTTTGTCCGCCCGCCACCGTATCGGAAAACAGGACCGACCGCCAGGGGTGCGGTGGTCCCTTGAGGCCAATTAGGATGCGACCGCCACCCTGGCAGTCGCATCCAGCATCTTTATCATTGCGGCGGGCGGTGCTGTAAGCAGCACCCGCCGCAATGTTAAAGTAGCATGTTGTGCATTGTCATGCACAACGTGACAGGCACCACGTGGTGCCTGCCACCTTGTGTGTGGCGATGACCCCGAAAATGCAGCCACCCACACCACACCGGGCCCCCAAAGTGATTTACCAGTCTCCGCCATGGAAAGGCATACCCCCCGCCAGCATCATGATATAGATGGCGGTGCCTGCAAGGCACCGCCACCATATTGTGGGCCTTTTCCGCCTGGCCCGCAATCGTGCGGATTGCCGACCGGCAGAAAAGCGGCGGAAGGACATTAAGACCACCATGGAACCCCTCGCCATGGTAATATGGTGGGGGGTAAATGTAGTTGTGATGGCGGGCGGATCGCCACTGCCGGCAGGGCGGTGGCAATCCACCCGCCATCATAATAGGCCCCTCAGTGTCCACAAAATTATGTCACAGGAGGGGACACACAAACGTTCACTTTACAAAATGTGAACTCACTAAAATGATTTTAAAAAGTGCCTATAAATCTAACTCGAATAAGTGCAGATACTCGCCATTCCAACAAGTTATAGTGTGCAGGCTTTACTCCTGACAGGTAGCAGAGCCCCACCAGGCTTCAGTCATGCCAAATGTGGAGTAATTCACAATAATCACTCCCCACTAACTGATGGGTATTACACAGCGCCAAAAGACACCATTGTTCAATAACCCCTCACAATAGGCACAAATATGCTGCAAGGGCAATATTAAATATTAATCACACTAATATATATCAGTCACTGTCAGAAATTAGAATTGCATAGCAATAATCCATAAAGGCATTAATCATGGCTAAAAGGGTCTGTGGGTTAATAATCACGCCAATGGGTCATAAATATACTCACTCGTCATTATTTTGACATAGTTCTACATGGACGAGAGCAATTACAATGAACTACAATCCCCAAAGGCAGCATTATGTAATATGCATTCCCAAAAGGCATCAGTCACCCTCAGTAGCTATTACTGAGAAATTAACACCAATTGCAATATTACACAACTATCCTCCTCCATCAACCATCGCTGCACGAACATCAACCAGTACAGAAAGGAGAGGTAGTACTGCACAATGTTCAGCTACCAACTTCCCCTATCAGCCTCATCGTCTCACAAAACCCGTTCTCCTACATGAGGGGCACTGGACATGTTGACAGATATAAAAGTGCATGACAAGAAATGCAGCCATTCAACAGTAACCAATGCTTGCCTAGATCAATCTACAATTATTTCCCATTTTCCTCTTTGTAGCTTGGTTGGCTCAGTCTACCCACGCGCCTCAAACCATCTTTAAAATCTGTGCTTGGGGTAAAGCTTGGAATTCGGGGAGATGAGGAGGTCTGTCATGTGGGTGTCTTCGAGGAAATCAATTCAGACATTATTGAGTATAATGAAGAAGAAGGTGGTGTGTGCAGGGCACTGAGATTAGACTTGCTGCCTGGTATATAGTTCCTCCAAAGTCCATCATTTATCCATTTGACCTTCTTTGGCACTTGTATGCAGATGGTTCACGGCCAAAGAGGTAGCACCATTAGCTTTCTGTCTGTCGCTTTTTGGGTTCTGGATAATGACCCTCTTACTTTGAAGTCAACCTCAGCAAACCTGAAAGTCTGTTCTTTCCCATTTGTCTCTCCCTCTGCTATACTACCTTTCATTCCATCAACTACGGTAGCGGCTGGAGATCTTTAAGACGTGAGAAGAACAGCCTGCAGCCCCAAGAGCGGACCGGACACCCAACAAATATCCTAATCATATATATATATTTTTTATTTCAAATACTTTATTGATTTTTAAAAAGAATCCTAATCATTCATAACAGCTGAGTAAATCAATGCCCCTCAAAGGATGTATCTTTGAAGAAAATGTTGAACAAGATGGATTCAAATGCTGAAAGGAAATGCTGATCACAAGCCGATAGGTTTTATAGGCAGTTCAAATGATCGCGTTATGCACTTTGACATCACCTCCGATCATTTTTTCAAATTTGCTCAAAGCACCTTAATTCACTTCTACCTTCCACCTCCTTTCACTTTCCCATCTAGACTCTTCTATGCCTTTTCCAAAATGATGGAGGCTCTACCTGGAAGAGGTGGGATGGGAGAATTAGATGTTACACATTATCTCACATTCACCGGTCTTGGACAGAAGAGCTATATCTCACGATGGCAAGACTGTGGAGGCTCAAATACCAGCACTTACATTAATATGTGAGAGACCTTATTGGTTAAGACAGCAGATTCGTACAGGCTCAGGCTTCAGACATCAGTTATTAGGTATGGCTCATTGCCTCTAAATTCAAGAAGAAGTACTTGGGAAATTGCATCTATACTGCCAGTATGCCCCACCTGCCAAGCTTCCCCTGAGACCCTTGTACATTTTCTATTTCTTTGTCCGACCTATGTTGATCATCGGAATAAATGGATTTTGCCTGTATGTCGTTTATTATGCTTCACATGTCCAAATGATGCATTAAGAATTTTTATATCTGATACTACCAGATGGCTGGTTTTTGCTACCTCAAGATACTTACTGTTTGCTTGGTGGAAGAGATCAAAACTAACCAAAAATGCATCTGTTATCAACTCACAATAATGAAACTGTGCCATGAATTGTTTTTAATATGACAAAATATTGATTGCTTTTAAAACCTATAATGCTGCCATTTATGCTATGGGATGTTTTAAAGTAATTTTATTTTAAAATGATTTTAACTGTTTTACTTATATGATGGGTTTTGATATTTATGATGTAAATGATCATATATTTGATCAAAAAAAAAAAAAATATATATATATACACATCAGTTATACACAGCGATGATATCAATGTAACTAAGAATATGCCTATTTGTGGGGAATTAAATAACTGCAATAACTTTGATTAAGTGCCATCAGCAACTAAGAAAAGTATGACATACAATCTGTGCAATTCCTCCTGCCCAGTGACTGCATGTAAAATGGCATTTGTATGCTCTCCTGCTGCATTCCCTACTACTACTGATAAAAGGCAGGAACTAGCCATGGGTTTGTGAAGTGGAATTTTAACCTCCACTGTCTAAAAACATGTCTATTGGACCTCGAGTGGCGCACAAAGGCTGTTAGCCTGAAACTTCATTACCCGGACTGGAAAATCTAAAGTCAGTCTGTAAATCCATAGTTACTTGGATGGTGGCGAGTACAATGAAACTTACAGCCTATTGTTACTTTTCCTGAAATGCTCAAATTCAAAAGATGGCTTCTCAGAATGTGCATTAATGTAGTTTGAAGTTCTCATTTTGTTTCTCAGCCAATGAAACAATCCTGAAATAAAGTCCCATCCTGGATGAAGGTGCATCTACTTCTGTCCCTTGACTGCTTATGGGCCAGCTGTTACATCTGCTGGCACCAGAGTACAAAGGCTTCCTTCCCTGCACATAGAGAGGGGGCGAGGAGCCGGAGCTGGGAAGAGTTTATTTATCAATGTCAGCTACTCTCAGCTTCCACAGAGCCCAGGTTTATCCTGAGGCATTTCTTGGCATTATGTGGGCTGAATGCAACAGACGCTCCGACTACACCTCACGAAGGCTCCATGTTTATTGAAGCCAGATGATCGTCAGGGTTTTATTTCCATTTTAATGGATGAGGCTGTGTCAGAAGGCATGAGAAGGGGGCTGTCCAGGGAGCAGCTGAAGTGAGCAAATGAATGGTTGTCTCTATAGTATAGGAAAGGGCTAAATACCGAAGTCTGTCAGAAGTATAAATGCAGGCCTCAGAAAAGGTTCCCCAATAGCCTCCACCTCACCCCATTTCCCACATGCACCATGACTCTCAGGTTACAGCACAGTTATAGGAAATTACTCTCAGTAAATTAAAGTTGAGAAATATAGAGGGTCCCGAAACGAGTCCAAATGAGAATAGTAAGTTATGTTAGTAGAAAAAGCGGTCTGATCCATTTCACTTTTCATAGGGCTCAGCACCACATATTGCTGCTCACACAGGTGTACAAAACATTCTATTTTTCAAGCTGTCGCATACATAAATAAAAAGTGACACTGGAAAACATGAGAAACTATTTATTAAATAAACAAAGCAGTACAACATTATTAGTGCTAGCATAAAAAAAAAATTATACCATAAGTATAAGATCTTGGCAGTAGTTTCTATCTGACTCCCAATCAAAAGCCATCATGCCTAGACAGTGCATGTTCATGGGCAGGTCACCCGCTCAGTTCCTGTTGAGATTCAGAGGTGTCTTCCTTAGGAAGCATGTCGCTGTACAAGGCATCGCCATTCATGGACTGCCCATAGGAGGGTGTCTCTGCGCCACAAGGCACCGAAGCACCATTCACTAAATGACCATATTATATGGTTTATTTGAACAGGAACGCCACCGCCATAGGTGAACTTTTAATGTATGGCAAGCCAAAGTCCTCTCTTCTATAAATGAACTAAACACAACTTATGGCGATGCTCCTCCCCACAGCTCCCTGTGGCCCTCATAGTTACAGATTATTTGAACCAGCGCAGTGCTATTTTTGATAAAATGCTACTGCGACCGTGACATTCTTAAATATGTGCTAAAATTATATCCACAGTGTTATTTTATAAAAATAATAAATTAAGTTTGAAAAAAGAGTTATCATAGGAAAGAGATTCCCTCCCTTGACTGCCCAACACACGAGCAGTGCTTCGATTTAGAAGAAACAAATATCTGTTTGTAAATGAAGAAGCTCCACTACAGCGATCATGTTTGGATGAAATTCCCTAATGCAAGCGTGTAAGTATATACATGCCAAGGTACTTGTCTGGAGCAAATGTAGATAGCGAGCAGTAGAGCGGTGATGGCGAGATAACGATGCGTGATCTGTCGTTGCACACTGCTATTACCAAACAGGAGGACTTATGTCTTTGTTATGTTGAGGTAAGCGCTTGACGTCAAGTTGTGTATTTGCTTAAGGCACACAATGGCATGAGCTGAGGATATTTTGAGGCAGAGTTGTGTGCCATCACCATACTTATAGATCATGACGTCGGTGTCAGCAAGTACGGTCACAAGAGGTTCCATGGGGAGGTTGATGGTGCCGGGGAAGTGGCTGGAACTCTGCGATGCTCCGCAGAAGGCACAGAGTTTCAGGGATCTTGAGAGTCACTTCTGTATAAACAGGTGGTAGATGGCGAAGTGAAAAGTGAACCAACGCAGAGCTCTGTCAGAATAACTCCTGAGTTCTTCCAGGGTATGGATCAGCAAAAGTGCTGAAGGTCACAGGGAGCTCAAGCAAGATCAGAGGGCAATGATCATTTTTGACACTGATGAGGAAGGCGCCACTGACTACATGAATGGTAGCAGTCTCTGTGGTGCAGCGCAGTTGAAGCCACATTGGCAATGTTGTAGTGGGTTGTGCTTTTTGATCTGGTCCAGTAAGTGGGGGGAAACTGGTCTTTTTCTATTTTCCAAACGATCCAGTTGAAACTGTTTGTTTTTTTTACTGGGGGAGGATTTGTCCTGTTTTGAGGCCACCCCGGAATGTTCTATGGCTGAGGAGGCATAGAAGATGCTGAAGAGGGGTGGGAGAACATAATGACAAAGAGACTGCACTATGAGTGATTGAAGGATGTGGTCTTGAACTGATGAGTCACTGAGTGAGTTTAGTGTGTTAGAGGGCATCGAATGCTGTTCACTCGTGGAGGCAAGGATTGGAGGAAGACAGACTGGCTGTCCATTTCATGTAGTCAAAAAGGGATCTGATTTTATCATCTCGATGAAGAAAGCATTAATGAAATTGCACTTACTGAGTGACTGAAGGAAATGGGGGGACCAGGAGTGGATTGCTGGAGAGCTTAACAGGCTCGAAGAGAGCTTTGCTTCCATTAGTCACTGATGTAGTCATGGTGAAAGTTGCTTTAGCTCATCGTAAGGACGAGAGATCTCCATGTTTTGCTAAGTGTTTTGAGTTGGAAGAGGTCACTGAGGGAGTTGTTCCCCCTACACTTCTTTTCTTGTCAGTGTATGATGCCCTTGTTCTCTGTGAGTTTTTGTATGTTCCATGGTGCTGCTGTTAGTTTTGGCTTGGAGGATCGGTTTTTCAGTGATACGTTGACTTCCACAGTTTTTTCAGGGCTGCTTTCTATATGCTGAGGAGTTTGTTGCCATTTGAGATGTAGGCTGGAGGGATTTTGAGAAGCTGAGAAGTTGATCTTGAAGTGCCTCCATTATGAGGTTTTCGAAGGAGCTGTATGTTAGTTTTTCTGCAAATGAGGACAGAAAAGGGAGTGACAAAGTGATCTATCCAGTCCAGGGAGCACATTGGCCATTGGCTTTTCAGTGACCTGAGGGCTGAGCTGTCATGATGAGCGAGTTACCTTTGAAATGGGTTGTTTTGGTGGTGTGCTATTTGATGTGCAGGAGACTGAAGAGGAATCATTTTTTTGGCTTAGTGGTTGTACTACACGGGAGGTAAAAATTAGAGAGGAATGTGTAGTCTGATTGGAGGAAGTGGTCAAGGGGTTTGAAATGTCTTCAATTAAGTGTTTGTTAGGACTGAGGGTCTGTGGCCAAGGAGACTTCTGAATGGCAGTGAGTTCTCCCGCTTTCCGGTGTTTTGGTCTGCACATTTGGATTCTGTAATTTGAGGAAGAGGATTACCCATGTTTCTGTGATAAAGAGTGCATCTAGGTCAGAAGCATGTATAAGTGCAGAATGTGTGTTGATGAGCACGAGTTGGAGGATTTGTACAGTTGGTGAGGTTGTGAAGTGTGAGTGCTAGGGAGTGAAATGGTGATGAGATTTGTGTTGCATATTGAATAGGTGTAGTCTATGTAAGTGGTTGGTCTGCGGGTGATTATAAGTGTTGGGTAAGGTGCAGTACACATACGACACATAGTGTAGATGACGTACCTCAAGGTGCAGGGTTTATGGCTGAAGTCCCTTCCTTCCCCAAACAGAAGCAACACTTGTGCTCAACACCCTTAGTCAGAGAAGCTCTGGCAAGAGTGGTATTTTCATGGGAGGGTGGGCCTTTTCAAGCTGGAGGCAAAAATGGGAAAGTAGGGATGCTCATGATTGACATGGGAGAGCTGGTGGTGACACCTGGGGTGTTAGGGCATATCTGATCTCATATGAAAGACTGGTAAACCAGCAATCTTATCTCTGAATAAATATTCTTGCAGTGGATGGGCGATTATGTGAAACACTGATCTTTAAGGTTCAGAGAGAATGGGGGCATAGGATGTATTGCCTCACACTCTTCCTCTCGCCCAAAGAGATTTTGCAGCTTAGTGTTTTGCTCTATCCTGTTTCTGAAAAAGTAGATAGGTAGATGCATCCCTGAAAAGATAGGAGAGGAAGGAAGGATGGTCTGACACTTGTGAGTAGACTATATTCTTGCATTCATGTTCATCATAAATTAAACAGTGGTCAAACTGCGGGTCTGTTCCTTCGAACACCACACTTATAATTATGATGTGATTTCAGCTAATATTCCAAGGACTATCAGCTTCGTTTCCAGAGGGCATCAATGCAGTTCTGACTCTTAACATCCATTTAAAAACCTGGGTAATCTATACACCATACTTAAATAGAAATCATATGCAGGGAATTCCATCTTGCGTGATCTAAAGTTTCTGGATTGCTGTAAAATATCATGCACTTCGAATTAAGGACCAGATGTACAACCAGCAAATTTGCGCCTCGCAAATTGTGACTCATTTGCAAGTCGCAATTTGCCATGTACAACAGTGTGTTTAACACTGTTTGCTATTCCCAATGGTGTCGCAACTTACGAGGCTCATTAATATTGAGAATGACAGGCCCTCCCAGGTCTGGTAGCCTGCTGGACTCAGCAGACCACCATGTCTGAGACTGCTTTTGAATAAAGCAGGTTAAAAAAACAAATGCAGACCGTTTTTCTTAAAGGAAAACAGGATGCATTTAAAAAAAAAATAATTAACTTTTTCGTTTCATTTTTTAAGGGCAGGTAGTGGTCCCTGGGACCACTGCCTGCCCTTAAAAAATATTTTTAGAGACAGTCACAAAGTGGAGGACCCCTTCCAAATTTAGACAACATTACCACCCTCTTCAAGAGGGTGGGAATTTGCGAGTGTTTTGCGACCTCAATTGCGGTCGCAAAACATTTGTACATTGATTTGCGGACGCAATTAGGATGGGAACGACCCTTCCTAATTGCGACTTGCAATTCCTACATAGCGAGTCGCAAATAAATTGCGACTCGCTATTTAGGAATTGTACATAGCCCTTTCACATTTTGCATGCGCAAACGAGTCGCAAACCCGTTTGTGCATGCAAAATAGGGTCGTACATCTGGCCCTAAATTCAAAGTCAAGATTTTACTGATTCCTTCAAATCTGGAATCCACAGTTACGGGTTGAGAAGTGAAGATGAAAGAAGGGGAAGGTTTCACTTACTGAGGCGTTTCTTGGTGTGTCCTGGCCACCTCCTATACAAATGTCATATGGAGCTTTTCTAGATGAACTGGAAGATGATAACCAAGTCCAGGCTAACCAAAGGTCCATATAGAATAGAGTGGAAATTCAATGGAAATGAAATGGTGATGGGTAACATTGCTTAGGGAAATGAAATGCTTAATGCAACCAAACATTCAAAAGCACTATTTTTAGACCATCCTTTTTATATAATGCCCAATCTAAATGTTTTATGTTACTGTATAGATGCTGATGAGGTTCACATGTTGTTACATGCACGAAGCTTGCTGAATTTCTGGAACAAATTTGTAATGAGCCACGTGATATGACTAATGAAAAGTGTTAGTGTTCATGTATTAAAGGTCTAATTGAGGCTGTAAAGTATAATCACTAGTTTAGTTACTTAATTACTTAATGCTAGAGCTACACTATACTCATTAAACCTTAATGCTTTATTGTGCTTGGCCACAATCCATTCTTCCACAACGCACTGCACACGTCACCTACTGTCCTATTGACGTTCAGTAAAGCCAAGAGGAGCTGAAGTGTAAAAATTTAAAAATAGAAGCCTGGTGTAGACAATTTGTAAATGTGATTGTGGTACTAACAAAATTGACAGGCTCGTACAACCTTCTATGGGTCTGACTGTCTTTAGAATGAAACAGTTTGAACAAATATTTTAAGGGTAATTATTTAGCACTTTGGCTGAAATGTTTTGTTAGAAAATATTTAAAATGAAATATAACTTCTGATTCGTGGACAACATTCTGGGAATCCATAAATTACTATTCTTCCTCTATTACTAAACGATTGAGGGAAAGTTGCTTGTCACAGACATTAGGCACAATAAGTGGTACCATGTTGTTATAGACATACACATGATGTTTAGTTAGAACAACTACAATGTATTTAAAATACTTTTACTAAGAACACATTTCTGAAAAGCTTTCAACTTAATTTTGTAACAGTTTTTTTAACCCGTTGTTCTACTAATATTTTTCTGTCTACACACCTATTACTCATTTAGTCATCCGATGGCCAAAAAATGTTTCTTACATTAATTTGCTGTTGTTGATGAGGTGAGAAAATATTGTATAATCAATTACATAAAATATATTTACAAAATGTGCTCTTTTTGGGTACTTCTGGGGCAAATGTAATGAAATGGCAAATTGCTCAAGACATGAAATAAATAAGCACCTCTTTGATTTATGTGTAGTCATGTCATCATATTTTTTCAGAAATCAGTTTTATTTGCACAATGTACCATTTGTATCAATTACAGAGTGATGTTGTTCTTGTAACACAGCAAACTAGGGCGTGCCCACACACAGGATGTCAGCACAAGGGCCTGGGTTTGTCACATTGAAGCATAACTTCAGATTAATTGGGTCTATGGGCCACACTGTCCCTTTAACAGAGAAAAGGGTCTATTGAGTTCACAAAACTATCAGCATGCGCCCACCACTTCTTCAGGTGAACAACCCTGTAGTCTCATGTCAGCCAAGAAGGCACACTTGATGCGATCCTACATGGCACAGAACAGGCTGTGGACCTTCAAATTACCAATGACAGGCCTAGGCCTCAGTGCACATGCTAGATTAAAGTTCCAACTGGGGCAACAATATTTAGCATACCTTATTTTTCTGGTCAGGGGTACACACTCGTTTACCATGCAGGGGGGCATTTGTTTCCCCGAAAGGAGTCAAGTACGAGTCTAGCTGCAGTATTAAGCCTTTTGTATTTGCATGTCCCTCCCTAAACCACTCTGTTCTCTTCTGTAATCCCTTCTCATTTAGCAGTAAGTACTCCCTATTTTCCTGTCAATCCCACAGCAGTTTTTGTGGAGATTATTCAGCTAATCTAGATGTGAAAGGACAAGGATCTCAGCTGCAATTTTAAGATGATGTTCAGCTAGTCTGTGTTTTAGGTTCTTGATCTGGTTCAAATGCTATGCCGTTCATTTTTGCCATGTGCTGGATAAGGTCGCGGAGGATGGGAAGGTCATCATCCAATGAAAAGGCAAGTAATGTGGTTGGGGTGGCCGCCTGGGAGTGATGCCAGCATGCTGTTAGGTGTTAGGCTACAATTTCGTCCATGGCATTGCGGGAATTTGGCATGAACAGAAATAATTTGGTCATGAAAGAGTTGACTGTCACGTGTTTCTAATTCATTCTATGTTTTACTGTCATTCATATAAGAATTAAGAGCGTAAATGGACTGAATGAGTCAGTCTTAAAATATACTTAGATGCTGTCAGCATAATGATGAAAAGAGGTATATATGACAGATGCTGGTATGGAGCCTAGTGGGACACTGATTGACATGGGGTTGGGGTCTGAGATAGATTTTCAGAGGATTGAAATGAAGCATTTAAGAACAATTCTATCAGTACTCATGCTCTTTTGGAGGGGTTTAAAAAGTAATTTGTGGGTGACAGTGCCAAACATGGCTGGTAAGCGCAGTAGTATAACATGACTATGGTGACCCTCATCAAAATTTTGAAGAATAATGTTATTTACCATTAGTGTGGAGAAGCAGTGGTGCTGAAAGGTCTAATACCAGAGTTTTTTTTAATGTTTTGAGTTGAGAAGCAAGACCCAATTCAATTATTTTGGCCACCAAATGATATTCTCTGATGGGAAATAGTTATCTGCGAGAGCAGGTTCAACATTCTGTGTTTTTTAAGACAGGCTTTGTGGGGCTACACCATCTTAAAGAGAATAGTTTGTGTGTGAAAGCCCATGATAGAGCAGAGTTTGGAAAAGGTCCTTTGCCAGCGGGAGCGAAAGGGAGCATCTGAATACGAGGATGGCTTGGTGTCGTAGACAGCATATCATTCTTCGTCTGAGAAAGGAGAATAATTGCTCCATGTGTAAATCTTATTGGTGCTGGTTAGAAGTATGGATTCTCAGAAATGAGACGTCAATTATTGTGCCTGTGAGCTTTTTGTTTGAGAGGAAAAACGAAAACTGATTGCATCTGATATCACTGGCACCTAGGACGAAGAGAAGGGATTAGTTTGCTGGGTGATCATTTCAAATAATTTGGTCTAACATGGGGCAGAGAATGACAGTCTTGTATCGGTCACCTTTTAGCTTAAGGTATTTGAGGGAAGGAGAAGATTGGTATTACCTCCACATTCTTTCATCTTTTATGAGCATATTGCTTTAATGATAGCCAGCCTCTTGAATCTGGGGGTTGCACAGGACTGAGCTCTTTCCTAATCAATGGCCCTTGGTCCTTTCAGAAGGACAGTTTGAAGGTCAGGGTTTTCAGCATTCTTTGTTAGTGAGGGTCAACAGCCACAAATATTAGGTAATAATGTTATTTCTATATTCTTCACAGCTTGCACCTGGATGTTGCACAGAACCTTGTTGAGTGCACCATTATAAAGAGGTGTCCTTGTCATGAGGGCAGGAACACACTGTACTTGTGTCCATCTGTGCACATTGACCTAGGTGACCGGTGGCATGGTGCTTTCATCAGGTTATGCCTGTTGTGACCACCTCATAGGTGGACGGGTATGTACAGGGAAGCCCACCTCCTATGTATTTATTCTGCATCTCCATGTGGAGCTGTGCTGAACCAGCGAATGTTCTCTAATGGGATCATACGGTGGCCAGTGGGGCTTGCATGGGGCACTCACCATAAAAGGAACCTGCATTGTGGAGGCAGAATCTCTGTGAGCTCATTCATACTACACAAGTAGAATTACAGCCTTTTCCGTAAATCTCAACTTAGGTCGGATGATAAACAAAGCAGGCCAGTTTTAGGCATGTGAAGTGGTCACGGTGACTGCATTAAGCTCCAGGTAGAAGAGAATGATAGCCACTAGCAAAGCGAGTTAGTGAGTTTAAGTATCGTTAATGTTAATAAAGGTTTTATAAATCTAGAGCAATTTAACTCAAGGTGGCTCTCTTGTGCTAAGCAGAAATGGCTACATATCATTTATCCCATAACGGCACGAAGGTTAGGCCGGAAAGAGACATTTGGTGACAATTTGTAGTCTTTACAACATTAGAAACCTATGGCAATGCTATTAATTGGACATCTATAATTACTCTCAGAGTTTTTACTTTCTGCACTAATTCGGGAGAATGACCTTGTGTTACCAGCCACATTATTGGCTTCTATTAGGAACTGATCCACCTACCAACATTATTCCAGTTCTGTGGGGGGTCTAGAAGAACAAACAACTCATGAATTTCTCATAAGCACACAGTATACAAATGATGTTCTTTTACGCAAGATGGGTGGAGTTTAAGCATGAGCTGCGATCATCGGCATAGTTATAACAATTAATTCTGAGAGAGCAGATCAGTTAGACTAATGGAAGATTGTAGATGTTAACGAATAGAGGTGATAACTCCGACCCCAGTGGAACACCACCAGTGAGATTACATGAGGAGACTCACGTGGTGAGAGGGAGACAGTGAGCATTTTCCCAGCAGGAATAATTTTAGCCAGTCCAGAGTCACTCTACAGATACAAAGATATAGCAAAAGTATGGCAAAATGAAAATATAAATCAAAAAGGTTTAATGCCTCAACACCTTTGCCAAATCTCATCCATAACTCACCTATAATGAGGTAACTCTTGATTCAGTCCCTCTGGTTGGATATAAGCTAGCACTGGCCGACTAAAGGAGTATGTTGGTTTCCATAAGTAGTTGTAATAGGGCTACAAAAACAACTCCAGGAGCTTAAGAAGAGAAGGAAGGTTAGGAACTGGCCTACAATGTAGCAGATGTTCGGATCATAATCCTGCGGGCTCACAACCAAACAATCCTCAAAGGCAATACAACCTCAGATAGATGGATACTTCAGATGGATAAATGTTCATGCAATTCATTAAGAATGGTAAGAGTATGCCTGAATTTTAGGGTACAGCTCAACATTTGAGAACTTTATTGCCCCATTGGTTGGGGGTTCAACTGCAAGTCTAACAGGAATCTCTGCATGTGGGGCAATACCTTAAAAAACATAAGTGAAGATGAAGGCACGTAATAATGACTCGTCACTGCACATATCTTGTATCCCACCTCCAAAACGCAGCCCACAAAACTGCTCCCCACCGTCCACAATCGCCTCCTCTGCACTCCATCTATTGGGCAAAAAAGTGGGCACAATCACGCAACATTATTCACAGAACATTTCATGGAACTCAAAATGGAATTATGCAAGAGAAAGGGGGTGGGCGGACTTTGCGAAGTTGCCTTTCGCAAAATTCCGTGAAACGGCAAGAAATCTCCGCGAGCACGCGAAATTTTGTGTGCGCGCAGAGATTTTGCTGCGCCCGTCGAAAGTATCGCTTGTAAAGTGGCGCTACTGTGTTTGCGTGAGAATAAAACCAACCTGGTCACCGTGACTTGCTTTCCAAATATGCTGACGGACATACAGGCTATTTCACTTTCGGCCGCCATATTAAAAGGTCACTATTTGAAGCGCAAACCTCAAATGTGTGCGAGCTACATTTGTTACCCATGTTTATTTGATGCGCCTCCTGCTTATCTTGGCCTGTTGAGTTCTTAATGGTAGAGCCTCGGAAAAAGCATTTTTCTGTAAAAGGGAAACGTGCGAGGTGCATTAGTTCCAGAGACATTCCATCAAAGATTACCTTGCCGGTGTCTCTCTAATTTGCGGGTGCATGCCACGGGGTTTTGCTGGCATATGAAGCCCTTTACCGCAAGGCGTGTTTTAGAAATGTAGGGCGCATATGTGCCATAAATGTCAACACCTGGCTTTCAGGGCGGGCTAGCCCCGGCATCAAAAAGCACCGTTTTAATATCACCAGTACCTCTGCGATAGACTGACCCTCCTCACGTTGCATTGGCAAGTTTTGAAAAATTTTGCTAGGAAACTCAGTAAATTAGGGATTTCTGTATTGTCAGAATAGATTTTGATGTTCTTTCACTGGAAGGGTATGGTAATACTCGTGGTAATGGCTCAAAGGTGTCTTCCACTTCCTGCACCGGTAAACAGATAAATCCCCCGAGACTGCCGAGCCCCACTGCCACAGCGCCCCTCCGGATATTAAATAATTCATGCTCCAGTCCTGCAGGGCGCTCCCGCTCGCCATCCAACCACATTCTCAAATTGAAGTGATCTGGCTGAAGTATGGAAACAATATCCACGCACAATAAAGAAAAAAATAACAGTGACCGGCACTGCCTATCTGTACCTTGTAGCAGGACTTTTTTTTTATTTTTTATTTTTTTAAATCAGGGCTCTTGGTGAATTCATGCCCCGCAAATTCCGTTCCGCCGCGGATCGCGGAAGTTTCGACATTTTCGTGTTCCGTGCGGAACGTGAAAATGCCGAAATTTCGCAAGTTCCGCGAGCGGAACGGAATTTGGCGCCCACCCCTAGAAAGGATAATGTTATGTACCCAGTAAGCATCTGTTCTTGGCATGTAGAGCTGTAGATTCACGTGCTTTGCATACTCCTGCCATCTAGTGTTGGGTCCGGATGTTTGCAAGTTGTTTTTCTTTGAAGAAGCCTTTCCGGTCACAAGGTAAGGTGACTCCTCCTTTCGATCATAGTGGGCATGGGCATCAACTCCATTGTTAGATTGTTTTCCCGCTGAGGGTGAGAATGGAGTTAGTAAGTGTAGAATAGAGATGTCCATGCGTATAAATTTAAATAAAGAACTCCAACAACTAAAGGAGCCCGGAGAGGTGGGTGGGCGCACGTGAATCTACAGCTCTACATGCCAAGAACAAATGCTTACTGGGTAAGTAACATTACCCGTTCGAGGAGTGAGCTGTAGATCACATGCTTTGCATAGACTATGTAGCATTATACTCCCAAAGCGGTGGCTAATCTGTAGTGGTTGTAGTTTTTTTAAACAGTGTTTTGAGTACTGCCTGGACTACATTTGCTTGTTGTCTCACAAACACATCTACACAAAAGTGTGTGGTGAATGTGTGCAGTGTAGACCATGTTGCTGCCTTACAGATGTCGGTCAGGGGAATATTACCTAAGAAAGCCATAGTAGACCCTATTTTGCGATTGGAATGTGCTTTAGGGGATATTATTAGAGTTCTTTTTGCTTTAGCATAACATGCTTGTACACATTTTACAATCCATCTAGCAATATCTGACTTAGATATGGGATTGCCTTTGTGTGCTGGAGAAAAAGCAACATGTAGTTGCTTTGTTTATTGAAATTCTTTGGTTCTTTCTACATAATACATTATAACTCGTCTAACATCAAGTGTGTGTAGAGCTCGCTCTGCTACAGAATCAAGATGAGGAAAGAACACAGGTAACTCAACTGATTGATTCATATGAAAGGCTGAAACTACTTTAGGGAGAAATTTAGGATTGGTTTGAAGAACCACCCTATCTTTGTGAAGTTGAAAGAAAGGCTCTTGAGTAGTTAATGCCTGAAGTTCACCAACTCTCCTTAGTAAGGTTATTGCTATGAGGAAAGCAACCTTCCATGAGAGAAATTGTACCTGACCTTTGTGCATTGGTTCAAAAGGTGGACCCATTAGCCTTGTAAGGACTATGTTTAGGTTCCATTCTGGTGCAGGGGGAACCCCTCGTGGTATCACCCTTTTTAATCCTTCCATGAAGGCTTTGATCGTTGTTACTCTGAATAGAGATAAATGTTGTCTATTTTGCAGGTATGTAGCCACTGCTGCTAGGTGTAAACGAATGGCTGGGTAAGCCAATCCAGGCTGCTGTAAATGCAACAGGTAACAAATGATGTTTTGTACAGAGGCATCAAATGGATTGATGTTATTACAATAGATAACAAACCGTTTCCATTTTGCTGCATAACATGCTCTAGTAGTAGGCTTTCTAGCTTCTTTAAGAATATTCATACAGTCTGGTGGTAATTGTAAATAACCAAACTCTATGACTTCAGGAGCCAAATCGCTAGGTTGAGTTTTCTGTGAATTGGATGTCTGATTTCTCCATGGCTTTGAGTGAGGAGACTGGGTGTGAGATGTAGCTTTTGATGTGGCACCACTGACAGTTCTAAGAGGGTGGTGTACCAAGGCTGACGAGCTCATGCGGGGGATACTAATATCAGAGTGAAGGATGTTTGTTTGAGCGTTCGAACCAGTAATGGAATTAGTGGGAGAGGTGGAAAAGCGTAGGCAAATATTACTGACCAAATCATCCATAGAGCATTGCCTTTGGATAGACAGTGTGGGAACCTGGATGCGAAGTTTGGGCATTTTGCGTTGTGGAATGTAGCTGACAGATCTATCTGTGGAAAACCCCATTGTTGAAAGTAGGGAAGAAGAATTTGGGGGATGAAGTTCCCACTCGTGAACTTGTTGACTGTGTCAGCTGAGCAGGTCGGTAATTTGATTGTCCATCCCTGGAAGGTGTTCTGCTAGGAGATACATTTTGTGATGAATTGCCCAATTCCAAATGCTTTGTGTCAGGCGCGACAGCTGGAGAGTGTGTCCCTCCTTGTTTCTGTAGATAATACATCGCTGTCATGTTGTACGTGAGGACTAAGACAGTTTTGAGTAGAAGGTGAGTGTGGAAAGCTTTTAGTGCTAGAAACACTGGTAGAAGTTCCATGTAGTTGATGTGGAGACGCTTTGTGATTGTCTGCCCACAGCCCTTGTACTGTGTGGTATTGGAGATGAGCAATCCAACCTGTTAAAGATGCGTCTGCTGTCAGTACAGTCTGTGGAATCGGGTCTATGAAGGAGCGCCCTTTTGATAAGTTTTGGGGGTTCCACCACTGCAGAAAGCGATGGGCGCGGCTGTACCAACACTAGATCGGTTAATTGACCCTGCAATTGATTTCACTGACGCGCTAGACATTCCTGTAGAGGACGCCTGTGAAGCCTTGCGTGAGGTACGATTGCAATGCAGGATGCCATCATTCACAACAGTTGCATAAAAACTCTGGCTGGTAATGTTTGATTGGGTTGAAATTGTAGTATTGTGGCCTGAATATTGTGAAATCTGGCTACATTGAGAAAGGCTAGAGTTTTGAGAGTGTTGAGGATAGCTCCTAGATAAGATTGCACTTGCGCAGGGCACAGATGAGATTTCTATGCATTGATTGTGAAACCCAACTGATGAAGTAGGTGTACTGTTGCCTGAGTGTGCAGTATTCAGTTCTGATAAGTGCTCGCTTTGATAAGCCAGTCGTCTAAGTAAGGAAAAACATGGATGCATTGTCTCCTGAGATGAGCGACTACTACTGCGAGACATTTGGTGAACACTCTCGGGGCTGTGGTAACGCCAAATGGAAGTACCTTGAACTGGTAATGTTTGCCTGCTATCACAAATCTGAGGTATATCCGATGTGCTGGATGAGTTCGAATGTGAAAGTATGCGTCTTTTAGATCCAGAGTAGACAAAGTCGCCTTGCTGTAAGAGAGGAAGTACCTGTTGCAGAGTCACGATGTGAAAGTGCGATGACAGTATCTATTTGCTTAACTCTCTGAGATCTAGAATAGGTCTTAAGGAGCCATCCTTTTGGGAATTAGAAAGTAAAGGGAATAAACCCCTGACCCTTGGTACTGAAGTGGAACTGGTTCTACAGCTCCTTTGAGTAATAGAGATTGCACTTCTTGTTGAAGCAAGTGTTGGTGGTCTGTTGACAATTTGTGATATTGAGGTGGAATGTTTGGAGGGTTGTTGGTAGGCTCCAGGAAATAAACCATGTTGGATAATTCCAATCACCCATTTGTCAGTTGTTATTGATTCCCAAATGGGAAGAAAGTGTTAATGAATAGTCGGAGGGAAGTGTGGGGAAGTCACTGCTTGTTTGGAGAAGGAGAATTGCGGGGATGTGTTGTTCTTGCCTCTGCCCCTTGGACTGTTTCACCTGTAGCCCCCCTGAAAAATCCTCTTGCACAGGATGATTGAGAAGTGTTTTTGTAAGAGGAAGTGTTTTGGTCTGTCCCTGTGGATTGGGACCCTCCCCTGTAAAAAGAGAGTCCAAAGGAACCCCTGTTAGAGGGAGACTGAAGTGCTCCCATGATTTTCGCTACATCTGTATCTTTTTTCATCTTTGAGCATTTGATCACCCTCAGGGCCAAAAAGATGTTTGTCGTAGGGTATGTTTAGAATGGATTGCAGATACTTCAGGTTTTAAACCCTGAGACACATAGCCAGGCATGTCTGCGGAGTAGGATGCTGGTATTTATCCCTCTAGCTGCTGTGTCGGCTGCATCTAGAGTGCATCTAATGGAGGTGTTGGAAATCAGTTTACCTTCCCACACTAAGTCTTGTGCTTTTGCCTTATGCTTATCTGGGAGAAATTGTATAAGTTGTTCTATTTTGTCCCAGTGGGCTCTATCATATCTTTCAAGGAGACCTTGGGTGTTAGCAATACGCCAATGATTAGCTTCTAGCGCAGCTACACGTTTGCCAGAAGCATCGATTCGTTTTGACTCTTTATCTGGGGGAGGAGCCTCCCCAGTTGCCTGAGAATTAGCTCGCTTTCTAGCATCGGATACCACTACAGAATCCAGTGGTAACTGACCCTTAATAAAAATAGGGTGTGTTGGGGAAGGTTTATATTTCTTATCCACTCTAGGAGTGAGGATCCTAGCACATATAAGGGTCTTTAAAGATGTCGTCCGTGTGCCGTAATATACCTTTAAGCATAGGCAGTGTCCGACTGGATTTATGTGTTGCTAGAGTTTCAAAGAGAAAATCCTCCTCTAAGGACTCTTTATGGAGCTCTACCCCATGGTAGTGTGCAGCTCTAGCAATGAGCTCCTGATATGACAGATTGTCATCGAGTGGAGATGGTCTGGCAGGGTAAAGGTCTGGGTCTGTATCCTGTGGAGGATCAATGGTATAATCCGTCCAAGGATCTATTGGTGAGTGTGTATCAATATCATCAGTGTCATCTGCATGAAGTTGAGGTAGAGAAGACTGCCTTGATGTACTGTGCAAGGGATCAAATTGTGGCGAAGAGGGAGGAGGAGGAGAAGGTAGCGTGTGGAAAGGACTAGTCCCCACATGTTTCTTCTTCAATGGAATTTTAGAGCTGTCGTCATCCGGAAGCTTGTGTTTGGATGGCTGTTTCGCGTGGATATGTCCAGTATCAGGATTAAAATTGAGTTTTTTCTTTTTCGGATCCGATTTGAGTGGTACAATGTCCATGCTTGGATCCGACTGCGGTACTGGCAGCTGTTGAATTTTTGGCGCCAAAGCTTTCGGTGCCGAGCTGGAATGTCCTTTTAGTGCCGAGGAATGCTTCTTTGGTTTTGGTATTGAAGATTTAGTCTCCGAGCCCATTTTATGTTTGGATCCCGAAGGTTTTGGCTTGGAAGTGGGTTTTGGGCCAGTGTACCTCGAGCCGGAAGGCTTGACAGAGTGTTTCGGCGCCGAGCCGGAAGGCGGAGCGATAGGTTCCTCTTCTTGGTGCCGACCTTGGCCTGGAGGCAGAGGTGGTGCTAAAGCCTTAGATTTTCTAGAGACGGTGGAAGTGGGGGAACTGTCTTCCACACTCACATCACCTTGTCCTTGCGGCACATCGTCATCTTTGAGGACAATATGCATCTCTGCCTCAGAGTCCGATGCCGCTGAAGCGTGTTCTTCTTCGGCCTCTGAGACTTTCTCTTGGTCGGGGTCTTCGCCGAAGAGATCGGTGTGTCGTCCAACTGCTGCCGCTGCATCTCTCGATGTCTTGTTCTTTAAGCTCAGGGGACAAGCACAAGTTACACACCTGATGTAAGTCCATATGCGGATACTTTGCGTGGCACATGGGGCAGAATTTGAATGGAGTCCTTTCCATCGACCAGGTACCTGACCGACGCGGATAGGACGGAAAGCCACAAGTGAAAACCGCAATCGAAATTGGAGATTTCTTGATGTTGAGTCGAACCGCGGAGAAAAGGGAACGCGATCGAAAACAATACAGTCAAGGGGTGGATTGTGCACCGAGGGGAACCCAAGGACCGATTCCGAAATGGAGCGCAGCAATACACTTCCAAACCGGATGGCGGAAAAAAACAATCTAGCAATAGAGTTGATGCGGATGCGCGCTATCATCGAAAGGAGGAGTCACGTTACCTCGTGACTAGAAAGACTTCTTCGAAGAAAAATAACTTGCAAACATCCGGACCCAACACTAAATGGCAGGAGTATGCAAAGCACGTGATCTACAGCTCACATACCTCGAACACTCTGCTAGTCTTCAACAAGGCCGACTCCATCATCGCACCCCAACTCTGGGACATCAGCAACATCTCCTTCACCACCGCCACCTTCCCGGAGAGCTGGAAGCATGCCGAGCTCAGCGCCCTCCTGAAGAAACCGACAGCGGACCCCACCGACCTCAAGAACTTCTGCCCCATCTCGCTCCTCCCTTTTCCTGCCAAAGTCATCGAGAAGACCGTCAACAAACAGCTCGCCGCCTTCCTGGAGACGAACGGATCCCTCGACCCCTCACAGTCCGGTTTCCGAGCCAACCACAGCACCGAGACCGCCCTCATCGCAGCCACCGACGACATCAGATCCCTGCTCGACAACGGGGAAACAGCTGCCCTCATCCTCCTGGACCTCTCTGCAGCGTTCGACACAGTTTGCCACCGCACACTAATACAGTGCCTCAGCAACACTGGAATCCTAGAGAAGGCACTGGAGTGGATCATCTCGTTCCTCGCCGGAAGAACCCAGAGAGTCCGCCTCCCCTCGTTCCATTCCGCGGCCACCGAAGTACCCCAAGGATCCTCGCTCAGCCCCACCCTCTTCAACGTCTACATGAGCCTCCTCGTGGCCATCGCATGCCAACACAACCTTAACATCATTTCCTACGCCGACGACACCCAGCTGATCCTCTCCCTCACCAACGACCCCGCCAACGCCAGAGCCAACCTACACGAAGGAATGAAAGACGTTGCAGAGTGGATGAAGAACAGCCGCCTGAAACTGAACTCAGACAAGACGGAAGTCCTCATCCTGGGATCATCCCCCTCCGCCTGGGACGACTCCTGGTGGCCCCCTGCCCTGGGCACCACCCCCAAGCCAACGGACCACGCACGAAACCTGGGCTTCATCCTGGACTCCTCCCTCTCGATGACCAAACAAGTCAACGCCGTCTCGTCATCCTGCTTCAACACCCTGCGCATACTCCGAAAGATCTTTCGATGGATCCCCACCGAAACCAGGAAAACGGTCACCCAGGCACTCGTCACCAGCCGACTGGACTACGGGAACACCCTCTACGCGGGAACCACAGCCAAACTACAGAAAAGACTCCAGCGCATACAGAATGCCTCCGCACGACTCGTCCTGGACATCCCCCGCCACAACCACATCTCCGCCCACCTGAGAGACCTGCACTGGCTCCCCGTCAGCAAGAGGATCACGTTCAGACTCCTCACCCACGCACACAAGGCTCTCCACGACCTGGGCCCCAAGTACCTCAACAACCGCCTCACTTTCTACACGCCCACCCGCCAGCGGCGATCGACCAGCCTCGCCCTCGCCACCGTTCCACGCATTCGCAGAGCCAACGCTGGAGGAGGATCCTTCTCCTACCTGGCAGCAAAGACATGGAACTCCCTCCCAATCCACCTACGGCTGACCCAGGACCATCTCTCCTTCAGGAAGCAACTCAAGACCTGGCTTTTCGAGCAGTACCGAACCCCCTCCCCCCCTTCCACTCCCCCCCCCAGCACCTTGAGACCCTTGCGGGTGAGCAGCGCGCTATATAAATTGTTTGATTGATTGATTGATTTTTTTCAACCGCTGCATTCCAAGAACTTTCTACTACTAAATTTCTCCTCCACCCCCATACACAAGGCACACACAGGCAAAAGTGCCTTCTCCATTGCAAATACTGTCCTCTGGAAGGGGCTCCCCACAAATGTTTGCTTGGTTTCCGACCACATAGCTTGCAGTAAACCAAAGCATGGAAAACTAGCCTTTTTGCCCACCTCATTTAAACATCCCACGGCCTTTACTGCAAAACAGTATGATGCGACTCAGGTTACAAGTACACAAATGGGGTGCACCTTACAGATCAGGTTGATTAGAACAATAGTAATGAGTAGAATCTACGGACCTACGCCTCTCAGACACTATACTTATTTTGTTTGGTTGAAAGATTTACTTTACATCTACAAGACAGCTTTATTCAGGCTTGCTAAAAGGGAGGGCAATTCTGTCACAGGGGCACATAAATCTGTGTATCATCAATACGTTGATGGCAACTGTGATAATGTCTATGAACTATAACCCCTGGTGCTGGACATACATACTGAATAACAATTGTGAAAGCTGCCACCACTACAGGACCCAAATGGATATAGGCCCAAGGGTGGAACTATGGAACCAATAGCCCTTCTTTTATATTCCACTAAAATATAAAGACTTTAATAGCCACATATGTCTTCCAGTCTCAGAACAATAATAATCAATACTGGAAACCTTCAGATATTTAACTGCCAGCAACATTCCCCTCATAAATTAAAAGTCCTAAACCGTGTCTGAAAGGCATAACAGCCAAGAAATCAGGGAAACTCTCACGAGGCAGCCACAGGACTAAATACATTTTTTTCACAGCCACAACCAGGTAAACCACCCAAGACATAATAGATGTGAAGCAACGAGGTGATGCCAACATACCAGAACTTTTGTTATAAAGTCTTTCTTTGGGATTAGTGCATGCAGAATCCAGGTTGACAGAGTTCCCCATGAGCTCCCACAGCCCATCTGTTTTGCCATTAAAAATACCTCGACAAATTCAACATATTCAAGAGGATGTATTCAAAATTCGGATCCTAAATGTACCAGAAATTGTTCGGAAATACAATTCCTCACTTCAACAAACCAATTTTAAATTGAAAAATACTGGGAACATGTTTTAACGTTTTGGATATTTTAGCACAATCTTAGCTAACAACCTGAAAAAGCTCTCATTTTTTTTTTAACCTAAACCACTCCAACGTACAAACACATACGCATGTCTCTCTAAATATAATACGTTGCAAATGTGTGCCCTATAGTGTGGATTTCTATTTACAAGTACAGCTCTGAGCAGTTACAGCGCCTTTGAAATATTTCCAAAATAAATATTGGCGATTTAAACATATCAGTGCAAGTGTGGCTGATCCAAATTCACTCAAATAATGTTAATCAGTGCTGTTTGCATATGCACATCCATAATTGTATTCTTTTTAAGCCCTTCATAGCGTGCATGGAATTGGCATCCGTAGGGCTTATTTTTATGAGAATATACAGTCATATTCTCTATTTCGCCAGCTCACCGTCATGAGAACAAATTAGCTTTTTGTGGAATTTAAAAGGTGAACAGACACAGTTTGTGAGAATGGTGTGTTCTTTACCAAACACAATTTAGAACATATGTAAGTGGTTAAGACAGCCACTGTCTGTACACCTTCCACACTTTCACCTGCTGCTTATTCTGCCATTAGAAACGAGGGCAAAAGCAAAATGAATGAAAATGGAATGAGACTGAACCAGTTTCTTGGTCACATGCCAAGATGCCTTTACAGAATGTACTGCACTGCCATACCCAATAAATATTAACGGTACCATTTTTGGCAGATAAAGGGCGCAGTTTCAAACAGGAAAATGCAATCCCCCACAGAAAACCCCATTAGGAATTTACTGACAGGGGATCCTTAGAAACTCAGGAAACTCTGATATATTGATAACATTGGCTTTTGATACTCGTGAGATACATTTACTCAAGGGTTTAACTCACCAGTTCCAAACAGTGTCTGTGGCCAAAGGCGGCCGCATAGTGCACAGTGTTATACCCCTCCTTGTCCCGAATAGATGGATCGGCATCATTTTCAAGTAGGAACTCCAGGCACCTGACAAGAAATACTCAGCGTTACTGGAATAGGCTGCAACTGAATGCATAAAATACTTACTCATTAACATACAAATCAGCAATATGGAGAAAGGAAAAGCATCAACAAACACATCTCTCTGCCCGCAACCCTAAATGTAAAACTGATCATCGCCACAGACGAGGCATGTCTGATAACAGGGCAGCGAGATGCAAGAGGCAAGAGCACCAAAAAAGACGGGATTGAAGACGAAATGAGTCTATTACCAACAATCGTATTTTACGGCAATTCTCTTGGCAATGCAATCCAGAGCAGGGGGCAACTGAGCGGGTGGAGAGGTGGCCTCGGCGAATTGGCGATCGCTGACCTCAGAGAACCAGAGTAGGTGCGGAAAGTTCCCGGCCAACGATTGACTGCTCCTGCTTTTTGTAAATATGTAATTCGACAATTAATATTACGTGTAAAATAAAAGATTCGTTTTCAATAAGAGAAACTAAATGATTAAATATTTGCTTTATGTTAATTATGTTTTTATTTTATATGAATGAAAAACCGTGGACCTTTTATGCACAGATCCGCCTTTTTCACTGGATCACACATCTGTGACATTATAAAAAAAACATTGACAAATCCAGCAGTTTGTACTTTTATAGGTAAATGTGCTTCTTCAGGGATTGGCGTGTGTGGATGGGTCATAGGTGAATGTCAGAATAAGCCAGAGTGATATAGGTAACAAGAGAAAATCACCAACTCCCAAATAGAAGACTTCTTTAGGGATATCCCTCTAAGAGCTATTTCACAATCTGTCCAGGCTTCCCTGGAAACGTCCAGTACCCTTCAGAACTCAACATCAGCCGTGCAAGATATGACTCCCGGCAAAGTGCCCGGACCCAAGAGGTTCCTGTGCGAATATTTTAAATCATTTATCACTATTTTAGGGCCCCATTATCTGGCCACCCTGTCTCAAGCCCTGGAGGATCAACAATTGCCCCCGAACTGGAGACATGCCGAGATCGCGGTCTTCCCCAAACCCAGCCACCCACCGGAATCACCTTCATCATATAGGCCGATATCACTACTCAATATAGAGGCCAAAATATTTGCAAATAGACTCATGCCACTCATGCCAGACTTAGTATACCCGGTTTAGGCCAGCTTTATGCCAAAGCGGGCAACCAGTAACAATATACAGCGGGCCCGCAATGCGATAGCCGCGATCTACCGACTCGATCAACTGGCAGCACTGCTATTAGCCGATATCAACAAAGCGTTTGACTCGGTCAGCTGGCAATATATGTTCACTATGTTAAAACATTTAATTATGGGCCTCAAATTTATAGTTCTTATTCAACTTCTCTACATCCCAGCGGTTTCCAGTTGGCCGAGGCACTCAGCAGGGCTGCCATCTATCTCCTCTGATTTTCGCTTTGGTTATCGAGCCGCTGGCGGCCTGGGTTCGACTGGTTGGGGTAATGCGTGGATTTGATGGACACTTGGGATCTCAAATCGCATTGTACTGTATGCGTATGATGTCCTCTTCTTCTTTACAGATCTGCATAGGTCCGGACCAAGAATTCTACAGATTATGCAGATCTTTGGGGAGACGTCCAGACTAAGTATAAATAATCGAAAAACCCTTGTGTGGCCTATTCGGGGCTCTCTGGAACACGGACGCTGGATTCAAGAGGTAACAGTGGCCAAGAATGGGTTCAAATATCTCGGCGTATTCTTGATGGATACCCAATCTCTCTCTTGGGACCGAAACATTGGTACCCTTACAGAGCGGGTAAAGGTGGAAGTTAAGGCATGGGCCAGTCTCCCTTTATCGCTGTATGGTAGATCACCTATCTTCAAAACGGTGTCCCTCTACGGCTAGGTTGGCGCTCCGCACCCGCTTTCAATCAACATATTGTGGTGGAATAGCTGCAGCAGACATCAGATCATACCATGCTGCTGCTCATCTACATGTACTGAACGAGTGGTGGTATGGCTCCAGGTCTGACCCAGCTTATAGGGTGGAGCACTGGATAATGGACGATTCCTCCCAATATTCCAATCTATACAATAGATCGATCCCAATGACACTCCCATCCAAAGCAAGTGTAGTGTTCATAGTGTGGCGACAATCCCTTTGTCGGATGGGGTGGTAGGGTCAAATCACCAGGGAGACCCCATTGTGGCACAATCGTCTATTTCCACAGATGGCAAATCTACAAGGCTTTGGGCAATGGGACCGAATCGGGATCACATCGGTTGGAGATGTAATACGAGGGTTGGTTGTAAAATCATTCCAGGACCTACAGGGCGTATTCACGCTTCATCGTAGTCAATTCTATAGATACCTGCAACTCCGTCACGCCATACACCCATATATACATGATCTATCTGAGATCCCAGAATTCAATCCGTTAGAAGGCAAACTACTCATGGGTGACCTAGTAGACCACAAGATTACCAAAATCTATCAAACCCTAACCACAAATAACCCTAGCACAATAAACGCATTACGGAGCAAGTGGGAGATTGATTTAGGACCCCTAGACGAAGAAGACTGGACAGAAACCCTAAAATCACCCAGAGGGCCAGCCATATCCACACGCCTTAGACTCATACAGTTCAAATACCTCCACAGAACATACTACACCTGAGTTATGCTCAAGTTATGGAGCGCCGGACTGATTACTTCCCCCTCAGTGCCTCTGTTGCAAACAAGAGGAGGGTTCCTACCTTCATACCACATGGTCTTGTTTGGTACTGAAATACGTCTGGTCAGGAGTGTTAGGATGCCTGGGGGGTGGGGGTGGTTAGTGGACCTCCTGAATTCTCCAAAGTTTACATTATTACATTTTGCAGAGGGAATTGGGTGGAGTATCTACAAGCAACACCTGTTGTTTCTGGGGCTCACAGTGGCTAAACAAGACATTGCTAGATTGTGGAAGGCTGAAGAACCGTCCAGAATTGGAGCTTGAAAACGAGGCATGGACTTCAATATGGGGCTGGAAATCCCTGTGTTCGTAGCATGCGGATGCCCCCAAAGGCATATCAAAATTTGGCAGTGATGGGCTGATTACAGAGATCTGCCACTGGAGGCTTTGAATAAAGCTCTCAGATCATCGGATAACTGGTCTATTGTACGGGAGTGCGTGTCTGCACATCAGGGACAAAGTACGATTCCTACCTATTGATAATGAGCGGGGTTTGAGGAGGGATGTGGGATGCGTGGGTGCATATTTTTCTATGTTTAGATTAAATCAAAAATTGGGCATTCGAAGTGTTACAGCCAGGTTTGTAGACGCACTATGTGACAAGCACAAACTTGGTATGCAACAACAATCCGAATCACTGTGCCGGACAGGTCCAGTCTGTATTTTATTAAATGCCAATAAAATAGGTTTTGAAAAAAAAAAAGAACAGGCCAAAGTGCAGATGAATTAACAAATTAGTGAGTGATGGGTGGATGAGTGGGTTAGTGACTGAGTGCGTCGCTGTATGAATGGGTGGGTAAATATATGGATAGAGTAAGTGTGACTTCATGGAAGGATGAAAGTATGAGTCAGTTATTAAGGGAATGGCTAGACAGATTAAAGAATAATTGATAACAATCAATAGCTGATATTTTACCCCTCTCTCCATACAGATCGTTTTAGCCCAGCGAATGCTGTTTCTAACCAGGCTGAGAAAGAGGTCAGTACATAAACACATTGCTCATCCATTCAGTGACAAAGGTTTCATATGGGCTGACGGGAGGAAGTCGGTGAGGGGACTGTGCATCTTGTAAGGGCATGAAAGCATACCCACAGCTATCGCAGGGCGCTGCATGTTACATTCCATGTACTCTTTTATTTCGAGAGGTTGTTGGCCTTTGTATTAAGAGTGAGGTGGTGCACAGGGCTGTGTGACTTGTCTCCCAGGCATGGCCACCAGCAGCAGGCCTGTGATGCTAATCATTTACCTTCTTATCTGTAATTGAGAGGGCATACATGCTTGGCAGGAGTGGGAAGTGGGCTGTCAGATGCTGTGATAGAAGCCAAGACAGTGTTGGCATGGAGGGGGGCACTTGCTCGGAGCCCTCCCTAACTGGATAAAAGCCTCCCAATGGCAGGATTACCCGCCCACTGGGCACTCTGGAGCTGCCCCTTGGGACCTTCAGAGCACCTCTGGAGAGCTGACAAGAGAGAAGATGAAAAGTTGCTGTGAAGTGGTCCTGTTAGGTGTCTCGACCCTGGCTACAGTGAGAGTACACACCTTATTATCGACATAGACTCCCATTGGCACCCACAGTGTAAGAAGTGTAGTGCTGCGGTGGTAATTTACGCCCTCTCCACCAAGAACTCCCTGGCTCCAGGAGAAAAAACTGCAGCATTAAAACGTACTTGTCTTTTTAGAGCTAAAGCTGTCCAGAGCCAGACACCAAACAAAACCTCTTAAAATGTTCCTCCAAGAGAGACTGGCAGCCTGATTTTGATTTTAATCATGTTTAAGGAAAATAAGTTCAGATCTTTCTTGAGCGACATGTCCACATAAATAAGAAGCTAATGTTTCAAACTGCCTCAGGTTAACCGACCTGCAGCTATGAGACATTTTTGAAATTGTGAAATTTTTCAGTTGAGCATGGTCGCACATTTTGCCAACAAATATTTTCTCTCTAAGATACTTATTCAGAAAGGTAAATTTGAATGTTAGTAAATCGACACGTATAAATGTACTCTTACAATTTGTAGTCAATTGACTACTTTTGGCTGATCACTATGTTCGAATGTAAATTTACTGCAAAGTGTAGACTTACATGTCCCCACTTCCTGAAAGAGGGGGTGAAGACACATTTCCGAGTGTAAAGTTACTCCAGTCAAGGAGGACCCAAAACAGCAGTAGCTCAGATCGAAGATATGCCTAGCACTACACGTCACCACTGGTGTTGCAACACTCGCCCTTGACTTTTAAGAATATATATATGAATCTAATTTAAGATAATTACATTCAATGTTAAAGAAATATGGTTAAAAATATATTTTATGATCAAAATATTTAAATAACCTTTCTAACATAAAACTAAATGTAACTATTATTTATATAAAAAGTAAACTAATTTAAAGTTACATATATGTTTTTGTAATCTGTAATACAGAATTAGAAAATACAAACATTCTATTTTAGGTTGGATCTTTTAAAATAAATCCTTAAAAAATAGTTTTAATTTCATGTATATAAATTAATTATATATTTAATTTATAATATACGTTTATGGTTTTAGGAACTAAGAGCTAAATTACTAAATTGACGTCCTGTAAATTAAATTGATATTTTCCACTGGATTTTCTATACTTGCACTTTCGGCAACTGGCATGTTTTGCAATGGGGTGGACTTATATATTATTAACAATATTAATTGTAATTGCTACACCTGAATAGCAGTACCCATCACCTGTCGGTTCACACTAACAGATGATAATATGGTACAATGTTGGAATAGTAAAGTGCTGCCGAACACAGGCAAACGCCGGCAGAAATTAATGGCTAATGTATCGAAAGTTTACATAATACTAGCATGTGTGCCGGTGCACTTCGAGCTCAGCTGTCATGCATAGAATGTGCACAGGAAGGGACCAACGTGCCCAAGTCACAGGACTGCTGCTCCTTGTGCATACAGGTCTGTAGCCATGCGGTTACGAACCTCTGTGTTTGTGAAAGCATTGCATATATCGGGGTCAGGCAGAAATAAATAGATGTTGAGTCACACGACTAGGGAACTCCTATCTTTGCTGACCTTCCAATGACACAGTTCATGTTACGCAGACATAGATTAGAGGTCTGTGTTTAGCTGACTAGCTGCCACCATGCTGGACCACAGCCAATGGCAGTTCCCTCAGGAGGCTGTGGTTGCATATCAGTCAATGAATAATAGGGTGGATTGCCCGGCAGCCAGGGCACGTCCATGCACCCAGGGCCAATGACCTGCTGTGGCTGGATTATGCTCTGACCACTGCGGTGACAGTCCAGCTCCCAAAATGAGCCCAGCACATGCACACATTAAAGGCTCAGGCACTATTACGAAGAGCGACTGCAAGGTATGCGATGTATGAGGGAAGGACTATTGAGTCATTCAGCTTTGCCGTGTGGACACATGCTTTCTCCAGAGTTCATGCCTGTGGTTCCCGCGCGGCCTTGCGTGGTGCTTTGCCGATGTTCACTGCACGGAGTCGCTTCCTTCTTTGGGAGAGTTCAAGGCTTCTTTAGTTAGTTATGGTCAGTTTAGGGACTTCATTGACTGACTGCTGCCACTCACCCAGATCTGGTAATCACCAAGACAATACTGGTTCAAAGTACTTCCTGATTGGACTAGAGAGTCTCTCTAATGCTACATCGTGTGCTTTATTTGGAAAGGCCAAGTTAATAATAAGCACTTTTGAGAAAAGGCCTTGACGAGACCTGGGGCCAATCGTCCCTTGACAGTATCTCCCCGTGAGTATCATGGGCCCGGCATGGCGTCCATCCAGCTTGTGGGGCAGGGCGCCCCCATAAGCTTCTCTGCATGTGTGGCCACAAGCATCCCTTGATGGTCTCCCCCTGTGAGTATCATGGGCCCGGCAGGGCGTCCATCCAGCTTGTGGGGTAGGGTGTCCCCATAAGCTTCTCTGCATGTGTGGCCACAAGCATCCCTTGACGGTATCCCCCCGTGAGTATCATGGGCCCGGCAGGGCGTCCATCCAGCTTGTGGGGCAGGGCGCCCCCCCATAAGCTTCTCTGCATGTGTGGCCACAAGCATCCCTTGAGAGTATCCCCCCGTGAGTATCATGGGCCTGGCAGGGCATCCATCCAGCTTGTGGGGTAGGGCGCCCCCATAAGCTTCTCTGCATGTGTGGCCACAAGCATCCCTTGATAGTCCCCCCCCCCCGTGAGTATCATGGGCCTGGCAGGGCGTCCATCCAGCTTGTGGGGCAGGGTACCATCATTGGCTTCTGCACGTGCTGGCCTCAAAGCACGGCACGGATACAGAACCTCCAAACTCCAAGCAGAGGCACCTGAAGCAACCTACCAACAAGTCTCCTAAAAAATGTAAGTGCCCTGAATCACCAAAACATACCGGAAACAACACAGTCCAGCCACAAAACAAAGCATGTGCACCCCAAAAATATAATATAAAGTGTGCACTGTCACTCCCTCTGCAGACAGTGTGCGCCCCACCTCTTCCCTTCAGTATATGAATAAATGCTGTGGTGACAGAATCCCAGCAGCTGCTGACCGCCTCTCTGAAACTGCTGCTGAGTGCAGCTACAGATGAAAGGAGGACCCTCTTGAGATGACCAAACATGATGACATGCGCTGTTAATTTAGTCTAGCCCCACCTGGCAGTGGACAGCATATGTTCAGATGGCTAATTATTTCCCAAGAACAGCTGCCTGACCCCTCCTCAGGGCGGTCTGTCATTTTACTCTTAAAGAGACAATATTGGCCTTTGCATCACTTTAAATGCAAAACATTTTTCGTATATTGGTTTTAAATATTTATATAAACTACAACTCCTTGCTCAGGCCCACGTTTCAACTTAGTGGATATTTCTTTTATCCAACGCCATTAAAATAAAGTAAATATATGTGCGACAGGCGCGCCACAAATAGGAGTCCAAACGTATCTGGAATCAAATGCATATCTCCTACCTGATTCAAAATGTATAATGGTCATGACAAATACTGTATTGACCTAATGCATAGTTTTTAACTTTAGTTTCGTTTTCTCCAAAGAACAGTCCGTGTAGCCACTTGACAATAAAAAAAGAATGCTTTTATATGTCCCTAAAAATGCACAATGGTGATTTTGTGACATTGCATATGACAGTACTGTTTAATTTGATGCACTTTAAAAAGGACATTTAAACTATGTATAGAATGCTCAGCCACAGTGCTTAGCGAATGGTTACTTTTTATCACCGCCTACCTAAGTCCACGAAGTTCTCCGTGCTTCATCTGATCTGCTAGACGCATGGTTATAAGGGGCAACATGGTCAGCCAGAATGCAACGCAATAAAGATGTGGCTGAAACTATGATTATTAGAGTAGGTACCACCCTGAAGCACAGAGGTACCACAACCTGCAACATGGGAAGCAAGTCCAATAGCAGAATCTAGCATGGCTGAAAGCGGCTAACCAGAGTTCGTGATAACCCCGCTATTCAGTATTTCCTTCTAGAAGATGGGCATGGTCTAGCGTTCTATTTCATTTTTCAATGATGAATTTATGTAGCATCTTTTGATTTCCCCTGAATACGGGGTGGTCTTGTGCCGTACCAATTTGGTTTTGAAATAGACTCCACCGAACAAGGGGTTTGCTTCCCTTATTGGGAGACTGCTGTGGTAAGATATTGCCCCAAAACATAGTCCATTAACTAAAATCTATTCCTACAGCAAATTCACCTCCCTGTTCACTTCTGAAAATTGCACGATGCGACTCTCTACATAAAAGACTGCCCTACGGTTTCCTGTCCTAATAACATTTAGCTTGGTTAGGCCTATGAATATTCGCATAAGGTATTCAAGTGTGGCTATGGCCTTCTTTTATGGATAATCATTCATGGATCCCTCGGATCCGTGGGTCTCTATGCCTTGGCTCCGTTGGTCTCCTACCCCAGTTTCCTGAATCTTGAGCCTCCGCATCCAATTCGCCACAAGGGTTTAGTTTTTCTGGGTTTTCAATGGTGATTCTGAGCCTGTCTGACTCTATCCCCTCTGCGCTACGTTTTACACGCCGTGCGCTTCCAGAGTCCTTCAGGCCTTTGAAGGCGACTGTGAGCCCTCGGTTTGCCCTGCACACTGGAACAATATTTTAGTCCTCCTGCTGTTCTCTTTTGGGCCTCTCCCATGATTTCTTCTGGCTGTCAACACATTATTCCTATAAATATTATAAAATTGCCTTTTCTTCCGAGGAGTGTGTGTGTGGCTCAGGCACTTCTTTAAGCCCTGGTACTGGGACTTTTTCGAACTAAGCTAGTCCTGGCGACGATCCTGTCATTGTTTTTACAGATTGAAACGGCATCGACAAAGAGTTATTCACTGACAAATAATTGTGATTTTGCCTATGAAAAATGTGTTTAGAATGTTAGGCTTAAGTGTCTTTTGCAACTTATTTCCCTTTAAGATTTTATACACACCTGTCTTCACTGTACGCATCACTGTACGAGCACCAGAGCACTAAGGACCACTGCTGTATCTTTGTTAAATTATTCTCCGTTTTGAATTATAAAGAGTTTTGATTTATTCATATATGTGATCATCTTTTCTGATTTCAATATTTGATTTATTATTATCCTTTAGAAATGATACCGCTATTGGCTATGTTGTGCATGAGGTTATACAGAGAGCCCTGGTCTGTATGGGGTTTATTGGTCATGTAGAGTTCACATACCGGCTAGTGAGAGCAGGGAACTCTTCGCCTGATGGCCAATAAACTGCATCACTCCTGTTAATTATTTACTTTTGCGTTGAGCATTGTTATGTTGATCGGGTAGATCACGTTTGCTCCACTGGGTTTCCAAGAGAAGTCACTGTAATGTCAAACTTTGATACCCTTCCCTCTCAGCGAAGGACCTCTTGCCTACCAGTGCGCAGGCTCCACAGGCACGGAGGGGGCTCAGGTAGGTTGGTAAGGAATTGAGGAAAGTGGCTCTTATGGGGAGCTGCAGGTGTGCTTGGGAGGAAGCTGCATAGTGGTGAAAAGTAATAGTCAGAAGGGTCCAGGGGAGGCTGGTTGGGTGTTCTTGGGGGCGGGGACCATTGACTAAGCATGTGCTTCTTTATCTGGCCTCTCTCAGCTTGGACCTGCATACTGTCCTGCTGCTGGTGAGAGGAAAGAACTGAGAACTTCAAGCATTACCCTCCCCCTTTTTAATGAACTCAGAGCCAGATTCAATGGTCAAGTACTTCGCGGACCCTCCTGGAATCACTGCGAGGTGCCTTTATTTGTTCTAACTCTAGGGGCACATGTTGTTCATAGAACAGAAGAATGCTATATAATGTGACTTACACAGCTGGATAATTGGTATCTTACTCCAGTGTATCTGATGTTGGACCTATTACATGCATCAAGGTAGATTACACAATGCCTAAGAACTTTTGAGAAAATGGATTAAGATCACTGGCGTGCAGGTTCCCATATAAAAAGAAAATCATATGTGGCCCATTAGAACAACAGAAAACACCTGGAAGAAGACTTCCCTGTATACTGCACTAAATGAAACAAAAATCGGTGATTGTCTGCCAAAGAATTCTTGATAAACAGCAGCAGCCGCTTCTTGAGACTTGGCCTTCTTTGACCTTATGCCAAGATGAAGAAAAGATGGTTTCCTGCTCTGGTCCACAGGGCTATTTGTTTTTGACAGCTAGAAAGGGGTAACTTCAGTCTACAGAGCCGGAGATCCGGGAGGCTGAGGAAGATCCAGGACTAGAGCAGGAAGGGGCTGCATCACAGGATCCCATTCAACTATGGTGCCACTGCGGGGACTGTAAAGGGTCTGCAACAACTTGTTGGGGGCCCCTAAACTGAAATCAAAAAGCCATTTCAGATTAACAACTCTAAAAACTTTTTTTGAAAACCTACTTTGTTTTCTAAAAAAGGTACTTAATTTACAGGGCAAAAGATTTACAAAGTGGACTACTTGCCCATCGACCACTCTAGGGCCTTATTTAGAGTTTACCTGATGGGATAATCCGTCACAAATGTGGTGGATGTCTCATTTCCTGTATTACAAGCGCACTATAGCCTACGGTTCTTGTAATACAGCAGATGGGATATCTGCAATATTTTGACAGAGTATCCAGTCCTCCAAACTGCAAATAAGAACCTTAATACCTTGCTCCACTCAGAAATTTTCCAAATTGAAAATTATTACTCACCAAGTGCTCCCACTTTGTAGACTGTATCCCTGGAGTCCAGCCTGTTACTGCCTCTAACTTGTTCTTGCTTGTATTTTTCTTGCTCCAAAAATTATTTTAAGTGTGACAGAAATTGTCAATACAACTGTCTGCACTGGAGACCTGGTCACTTGAAGTTCTTAAGTCATTGAAAGCTGACAGTCGACATTTCTAATTATTTTTCAATTTTCGTTTCACTTCATTGCAGCATCCATGCGCTTTTGATTTTGCTGGGGCATTTTTAGCTTAACTTCTGAAAGTCTTGTTTGATTTTCTTGAATTGTTCAAATCATTTTTAACACCTTATCTCCTTTTACTTAAACTTGATGTGGATCTGTAGGTCTCTAGGTTCTTTATGTCTTTAACTGTATTTCCATTTAGTTGGTATTTTATGTACAGCAACTTACATATTTTCCATGGGGATTGGTGTGCTATTCAAACTATGCTACCCAGATTGAGCAAAGGCTTTCTTCACCTAATACAGTTTACCACTGTGGGATCCACCGTCAGGGCATTGTTGAAAGTCAGCCACACTCACATTGAAACGGAGGTCTCATTCTCCCAATGCATGACAGTGGATTTTCCTACAGTTGCCACTATACAATTTGGTTCACTTGATAAATTTCCAATTGGACTGATTACTTTATATGTATTACCTAAGATGGTAATGAGGTAACAAGGCATAACCGAAACATATTCAACTACCTTTACCGATCACGGATTCAAATATTTATTTATTATTATGGGTCGCCCACTGGGCTCATTTTCAGAGAAAGGTATATACAAAAATAGCTGGAAACCTATTGAACAAACAACAAAACAAATCTTGAGACAACTCTACCTCAAAATTTCCAATTCAACATCTTCACTTCAAGAAATGTTGAAATGGTATTCTACAGGCAGAAGCATTCCTTAAAGAAATGTCATACTACCACAGCTGGTGATATTACTTCTGACGTTTTGAGCAACAAACAATTTCTGAGAGAATAAATGTATTAACTTTTGCGAGTCAGGAGCTTAATATCAATTTTGAAATGGTGAGTAAGGAACTTCACATTAACATGTCCTTTCAGATAGCTTGGGGAAGTGGTGAAGAAAGAGGGAAAGCTCATGAGCATTACACTGAGCGGAGCTCTTCGCATTTTGGTTTTCCTACCCGTAAACATCCTTTAATTCGTATCACTTTAAAAACTCAATAGAATCAAAAATATAAACAGGGAATGTAAGATCGAAGTTATCAGAATACAAAACTAACACAAGTTAGGTTTGCTATAAATGTCTAAAAATACCTATCACCAATATCGCAGTCTGGTTTGGCATCATAGTTCACCTGTAATAAGAAACGAACATCTTAGATTTACTGTACCTATTACAAGTTGAGTGCTGACCTCATACTACCTACTGCCAGAACTGTTATAGATTCAGCAAAGCATATTTTACAAGATTACTGCCATCGAATAAATTGAATACTTTCTTTTTAAAATCCTCCGTGTAAATCTTCTTCTCTCCTACAGCTTACAATCATGAACTGATAAGGCACCATTTAAGATTCTCTACTGAAATACTTTATTGGTGGAAGCCAGCACAGTGGAACACGAATCTATATGCAAGTCACCACCGACTGTAAAAGAGGTTTAGAAAGTTACTTACACTAAAATACTTAAAAAATAAATTTGCCACAAATGTCGGACTGCATATAGAGATTTTTACTTGTAGGGTATAAATTCCAGACCTTATCGACATATATCCACCCAGAAGATCTCCAGTACCAGAAGCAGCAAGGCAGCAAGTTTTGAAGTGGATTTGGGAGGCTGCAGATCAATATGTATTATAAAGAATAAAGTACAGTGCTTTGAATGTAGAAAGACTACTGCGAGACCCCATGTGAAAAACATTATGCATGTCATAAAGGGTATTTTATACCAATGACAACAAAGATAAATAAGCATTAAACACAATCGGTGTCACCACGGCCAGACCGGGAACAACAACTAGCACTGGCAGATTGCTGCTCGATTGGCTCTAGACGCGGGGGGTGGGATGGGGTGCTACTGAGAAGCACAGCTCCTGCTTTTCTTACAGGGGGCTGATCTTGCAGCACTCCTGCAAAACTGCCCCCCACGGGTACAAACTCAAGCCCCACCCTTCTGGCTCACCGGGAACATGCCCAGTGCCCGCTACGACCAGTCTGGTCCTGAGTGGCACCATTCTGACACTCGACCATTAGAACACCCCTGAACAGGTCTTACAGTGGATCTAAGCTTTTAATATGGCTGTCGATGTAGATTCAGGCAGCATAATCCCCTTCCTGCTAGTGCCTCTCATTTTAAATCTACTGGAAGTAAAACACTAAATTAGTCTTGGGAATACTCTTGCTTTAGTCAGTCAAGTTCAGACTTCATCAATATTGACTTTATTTGCTGATACTTAATGTCTAAGTCGGTCATTAATCTCACAACCTACTTGTGTGTCTTAAGTCTGTCCAGGTCCGCTGCAGGCCACATGTTTTAAAGTAGTAGTTACAAGAATTAATACAAGGGAGATACAAAGAGAAACTCTGTCAGCTCAAATGTATTATAATGTATTGGCAATTCAAAACTTACGATGCCGCCTCCTTTTCTTTCATCTCATTGGCTCTTTCAAGTTCTTCTGCATTTTCATGAGCGTTGCATATAATATTCTTTCTTCTTGGTTGGAGGGACAGAAAATGGCGGTTTATTTCAATTAGTTTGACAAAAGTTTCTAATCATTCTTGCTTTTTTAAGGGTGTAAACTGTGACCATAATAAGTATCTAAGTCAAAAATGCATTTTGTATCTACCTCCCTTTGAGCACTAGGTCTGTCTAAGTGAAACATTTAAAATGTGCATTCCAATGTGTAGCTATCATAACATAAATCAGTAATAATAATCATTGTGTACTAGTCAACTATCCAACAAGCAATTACAGGAAAACAGAAAAGAAACCCCCTTAGAGGGAAATATTTCTAAAGGGTTTTAGGGTGACAATCTATTCTCACCCACATCACTGAAACAGATGAGTTTCTCAGTGCATTGGTTTGATTTGGCGTGTCAACAAAACTGAAACCACAGGGTGCATAACACAGACAAATGGATGTGTGGCCCAATGTCAACCAAGGATCAAGATGACCAGCCATAAAATAGGGTACATAATGTACACTAGTATGCCACTGGCCAGGTAGACACGTCTCTCATCCTCATAAAGGTTATGCTGCGGGCACACTCATACAAAGACTCCAAGAATGTACAGTCTTAGTGGCCTAATCATTTATTTAATTATCTGAACAAAGTACATTTAAAGGTTCTTTTAAATAAATAAATGAGGGATGGCCTGTATTTCACTGCGAGATGGATCCTCTCAAAGTACTTTCAGTTGTTAACCCGAATAATGTAACTGGGGCCTACATGGTGCTACTTTTGGCAATTTTCATCATAGAAGGAAGGTAGGGGGGCTGTAGCAAGGATAGGAGAAAAAGAGAAAACAAAAGAAAGAGAACAGACAAGAGAATAGATTGGTAAAAGAAGGGGAAACATGAAGCTTGGGAAACACAATAGGATGAAAAAAGGGGGAGACGGGATGAAAAAAGAGAAGGAACACGAAACAAGAGCGGTGGAGAGATAGGATGGGGGGGGGGGAAGTGTGTAAATGGCAGTTTATTTTCAGGAAGTTTCTGGTTTGAGTCCTAGAAGTATGCATTTTTATGGCAATTTCTTTAGTCCCTCATTCTTCTGAGTGCAAGTTAAAGGAAGCTTTGAGTGCGTTTTGAGGGGGCAAGGTGAGCAGTATCTTGCTTCTATCTCGGATCTCCCCCCTTAGGCAGACCACTACATGCTGACAGCACACTGAAGTCTGCGCAAGCAGAACAACGTTTGCAGAAATCTGAGCTGCAACTTGCTCGTTTCTTCATACTCATACTCAAGACATGCAGTGTTTCCCACGCAGAAGATCTAAAGCTTAACTAAAGATTGCAAAGGAATCAAGAAAAAGGTAGATCTTATTTTAAGTGTTACAACACATTCTCAACAAAGTTCCATTAGGGGAGATTGAATCATGAAGACTTCTGGCTCAGGAAGACATATCACAGAGAGACATCCGTTTGGTCCATTATGCGATCATTTCCAATAAACTAAAGTCTGATAATCATTCGCAATTTTGATAAATTTGGTAATGTTCTCAATTTCGTTAATTATGTACACTGCCATTATACTCAGGCACTGTGCTGATAGTTTATTGAACAATGAATTCTTTAAGGACCCACTAGAAGCAATCCCTTCAGAAGGTGCCGGTAGAGCACGTGGGGCAGCAACAACAGCCGCAGCGGAGGATGAACCTCACACCAATGTGAACCAAACAACTTTTAGAAAGACCAGCAACCAGCACATGAAAGTAGAATACCCATCTAATTCACCTGCCTATGTTTATCTTCTACGGTAGTGATAACTGTAACCCTGAGCACAACAGAATGGCTATGTAGTGGTCTATCAAACTGTGAACTCTATGTGTGGGATTCGTTACGGCAGCACTACAAGAATAGCTTTATCTCTTCCACTGTGAATATTCTCTGTTGCTGAACCCCCTTCGCTGGGTTCCACTCTAGGCTAAGGTTATTGTGAGTTTAAATGCAGCTTCCCAGCATTCAATAGCAGAATAGAAGCACAAGAAAACAAGCATGACTGACTTATGACAGTCATGGTCTAGCTCTGCCCGAGCAGGCGGGAGTACAATGTAGTTGTGTATATAATGGATAACCCAAGGCACACGATTTATTCTGGGTGCAGTCTCTGCAATGCAATAGAATTCATAACATTCAGACTTGGCAGGAGGACCGTCTCACTGAGAAAAAGCAACCAAAATAACTTGGTTAGCAAGAAGTGTGCCGCTTGAAGTTCATGTTGGAACAGGAACATAGCGAGGATGGTCATGCCAGATACCAAAATGGAAAATAACACTTCTGTTTTAATGCCATGCAGTTTACAATGTCCCTCTATTTCTGAAAAACTCGAGTCTCTGGTACTTTGTAGGCATGCTCTCTCGTTGGTTGTAGGGCAGCCAGTAGCACCAGAAAGGTCCTTGCTTTACCTGCTTGGAAGAGTCCTGCCATTAGCTAGTGGTACTCTGTCTCCAGAGGCAGCAAAAGAATACAGTTGTCAACTCTTGCATTATTCAAAACCGAAATGAACAGCTAACAGTTTGTTGGATTTTGTATGGTTGTCTGTTTTGTCTGCTGGTTGGTACTACCTCCCAATTCATCTTGTTGTCCGCTCCGGCAGAGATCATACATTTGCTCTTCAGAGCGATGCTTTGTAAACGTTATCAATGTGCAGTCGCTTTCAAACCCAAAATCTAGTGGAGCTGATGAATGCCTTAATGAGGGTTTGCCTGAATTATAAAATGTTGTTATTATTCTATCAACAGACATCAGAATTCAAAACGAGGTGGCAAGCATGTGTCTGACCCACCCAAGGAACACATGTCAAACTAGGGCTGTGACCATTTCACTCCCTCCCAGTGGATTCCAGGATCACACTTAAGATTGTATGCACAGTGTACGAAGCTGACTGGTGCATATGCCTGAACGCACCGAGAGTGGCAGCCAACTAAACCCTGACCATGACTCTTCAATCCGCCCTTCTAATGTGATCCAACAACGAGGATTCAAAAAACGACAAAAACAGAGAAGAGGGTCGTGAGGGTGTCAGATACAAATGTTCTGGAACCCACCCGAGAACAGAACCCTACCACCAGCACGCCAGGAAACCTGTGAAAACAGGACTGTCTCAGTTCATCGTCGACAGAGTTCGCTCTGACGAGGGCGGGGACTGAATAATATATTTTAAAGAATTGCCCTCTCATCCATTGAGAATCCAATTACCCTCCCCTTGGAATGCCAGGTATCCTCTCAGTCCAATTGGTATTTGCTCCTCTGTGCCAGGCATATCAGTACAAAGAGGCAATGCATATCAGTAAGGACACTGGTCATTTGCTTAATGATGCAGCTCCATCAACAGAATGTGCAGGAGTAGCAGATGTGTTTATGGCTTGCTCTATGCTAAACAATATGCAAATATTGCAGATAAGCAGCAGCGGCTCTCCCGTTCTGGCAGAGGAGCGCCGCCCCACTGCCAGCAAATAAAAACATGAAACATGTCAAATAAAATGATGATAATAAACCAATTAAAAAAACTACTTTATTATCATTTTATTTTACAATAGGAGCTGGAGCCGAGTCTTGTGGGCGGGGCCATCCACTGACAGCAGCAGGAGGAGTGGCGGGCACAGGGCACTGCAAGTGAGCATGACGGTTTGGCCAACTGTCTTAGGAAAGCAGCAGGGACAGGCTCCCAGTCCTTGTTGAAGAGTAAAATCAGCCCGCTCCGCCCAATCATCGGGCTTCTCTCATGCCGGGTGACACCAGCATGAAAGGAGCCTCTGGATTGGCGCAGGGGATTCTGGGAGCCTGTTCATCGGGAACTGCAGAACACCGAGGAAGCGAGGCGGCAGGTACGTTTTCTTTTTTTTATAATTATTTTATTCTTGTCCCCTGAGCTGCCCCACCACTTTTCCATGCTAGCATTCACCATTGCATATAGGAGGTCTAAAAGAAGGAATCAAAGTATGTTTACAATTCATCTGGTGACTAACTCAGTGCTTCTCCTCTGTACATGTGAAGCATAGAATGTATAGAGAATAGTTAACAGAATAAAATAAACACAATCATCTGATAATTACAATAGCAACACTTCATTTATGCCAGTCTTCTGATCCAATCGTTTCTGGTGTATTATGGGGTCATCGAATGCCGTGCTTGTGGGTGTTGATACGTTTCAGATCAATGGTGCTATTAAAAAGATCCTGTGGCAGGAAGTTTGGATGATGCCTTTTTAGCAGAATAAAATAATAAGCTGTAGAGGTGAAGTAAGTGACCGAATTCTCACCAACACTTTACTACTGTCTTTATTGCTTTCACTATTAAAAAGTAAAGCAATTATGTTTAGGTAGTAGGCAGGGCTTTAAGTGGGCCGGGTCTCACCGGGTCTGAGCACCGGCAGTTTTTTAAAGGGGGCCTCGAAACGGGTCTCTATCGGGCTCTGTTTTGTGTCCTGGCACAGGCAGTCAGTTTTTTTCCGGACTGCAGTGACAGCAGGCACATCGATGTGCCCGTGCTCACACTGCTTTCTTCTCAATAGTGGAGAAGTTAGGGCATGAGATCATGCCAGGTGAGCATGCAGGGGAAGGGAAATCCTTTCAAGAGAATCATTTTGTCTCTGGATTTCCCTTCTCTTTTTGAAACTCGGGAGCAGCAACATTGTCGTGGTGTCACCATGGCTGTAAGTGGAAGTTTTTTCAATATTATATACAAGTCATAGTTGCTGCTTATTTATCTTATCAACCATTGACAAAGCCAATAGTCCTGACTTGTTTTAGGTATGATGTTACTTGTTGTATCATATCTTGATGCAATAACATAAACTGCAAAAATACAAGTCGGGCGGCACACTATGCTAAGCACAGATTTTTAGCTTACGTGTTTTTTTAAGACACGCCCTAATTACATTGGCCATGCCCCTTTGACAGACCCCCCCCCCCCCCCAGTTTTTTTTATCCCACTTAAAGCCCTGGTAGTAGGTATTATTACATACATAAAAGGTCGCAAAGTTAACAAATCAAACAATTGAGAAATAAATTATTCAATAGTCGGACCTATACAAAATCTCTTCAGGACAGAAGAAAGATCCAAAAGTCGAAATATTAGGAAACTAAGCTATGGTTCAGAGTGTGCGGATACCAATTCAACTATTTTCAAAACTAAAAGTAGAGCATTGTGGCATGGAAATTTCCAGTCAGGTAAGTCCACTGTGTGATCGCATCAGTGATGTCATCAGTTGTGCCATTTGAGATGGCATCGGTGATGTCATTCATGATGTAATTTGGGATCTCATTCGCGATATCACGGTTGAGGTCTTGAGCTGTGTCTGACAGAGCATAACTTATGGTTTGCATAGCAGCCCTGGAACATTGTTGTAGTTTTTGTGGAGTTTAGTTTACTTTAGAACCAGATCTTCACTTTAACCGTGGGTATTTTTCGGTGAATTTCTGAGGTGGTGATAAACATATGCTAATGTCTTAAGAGCAGAGGTGAACATAACTTACTCTTAACAATATGGATTTGATGTATGGCATCCATATCCAGAGCCCACCTTCAGACATGCACAGCGGGTGCAAGCTAAGGCGCCATCAAGCCTGCCGTGCACAAGAGGCGCTTGTTCCACCGGGCCCACGCCCTATGACTTCCAGCAGTACATAAAAGCCTCTGACAATAGCTAGGCCCACACCATCCATTGCAACACTGCACCTATGGCACGTTAAGTTTGGCTATGGGCTGATGGTTTGGCAACGACCACAAAGCCTGGCCTGTGGTGAGACCCTAGGCCGGCACCGGTGTCACAAGGCTCAATGTACATGACCTGTGCAGCGCAGGCACTGGGATAGGACCTGGTTGCAGATCACATCCTGTGCCAGATCCACTCCACTGTGTCCATTGAGTACAGCCATTGTCCTTGCCCTGTGGGCAGCTCACAGAAATGCATTTAATCCGAGACTAGATTAAACAAATATGTTTAATTATTTTTGGACTGGGTTAAACTATGGGCACTAAATGGAAAAGGGTGCTTATGATAAGATTTTGTACTATTTTCATTAGATAGCAAGATCACTTGTGCATCACATACTTGTTTCCGAAACCCATGTGTGATTGATTAGTCACTAGTTCAAATTGTAGCGTGGATTCATCACAAACTCATTTTAACTTTTTTTAAACGTACTGTAACCTCTATGTCAAGATGCCCAAGGAGTAGGCTAGTTTAAGTATCACGGTTCATATGCAGTCGGGTACACTTCATGTCAGAGGTTCTATGCAGCAGGCAGTGACAGTATCATGAACTATATGCAGTACTGTAGTCTAAGTGTCGCGGGTGCTGTTTGGGGACGTAGTCTCAGTGATACAGGACTTTTGAATTATGTAAATCCCTGTGCTAGGGTTCTCTGCAGAAGGTGCTCTCTATGTGATGGGCCCATTGAGTATGGTAGTCTCTGTGTCAGGGGACTTATGCATACCAGCATCTACTTGTGGATGCTGTAAAGTAACACAGATTCAGCGTCATTGGGACCATGCACTTGTGCAGTGAATTGGTATCATGTGGGTTTATGTAATAGTGTTTCATGTCACAGGCGACTTTGCAGCAGCATAGATTTTTTATCTTGTGGTCTGATAGTGTAGTAAGATTTAAATGTGCTAACACATGCAAATACAAACGCGCACAAATGAACATCCCCTACTTGTGCCTTGTGTCTGTGCAACCTGCCTCTTTCTGTGTCTACTGTGCCTGTGCTCATTTTTTATTTCCCAAGCTGGCGGTGCATGTATTAGCACATAAGAGCCAGACACATTGGTTATGGCAGTGCTTGCTCTATTTACATTTGCACAACTGCCATGTCTTGAATGATGGGCTCTGGCAAGAAAGAGGAGTGATGGAGACCTTCACCTAACCAAAGCGGGTCATTCATCCGCCACTGGAAACTTAGCAGGTGTCTCACCCCGAAATGGGGAGGGAAAGGCGTGGGTTGTCAAAGCGGAAGTCATTGGTTTTATGGAAGAGCTCCCGCTCCCCAAACCAGAAAGGACCCCGTTTATGTATGAATATCTCAAATTGTAAATTTGATTAATTTAATTTGTATACTGTAAAATAATGTGTAATGCAGTGCTGCAAAACCCAATTCATGTACACCTTTGGAATCATCTCACATCATACCACTTATGCACCTTGCTCCGAAATGTTGAAGCAAGGTGTGCCAAATGTCACTTTGCAAGGTCATTACGTGAATTACATTAGGCGCCTACAAGTAAGAATGAAGTGGGCATCAGGGATAACACATATGTTTCAATTACATATAGAATTTGAGGAATGTAAAATGTATGTTTAGAAGGTACAACATCTAAGTGGAAAGACATCTTTTGAAGAATAGAATTGGTCCGGGATAGATCAGAAATGCATGTATACTGGTTAAAAACCAAATTCACCTGGTTCTAAAGACTTTACCAACTGGTGGGTTTAGAGTTCATCTGATAATCACATGTATTGTAATTGTATTTATATTGCGCTTACTACCCCTGACGAGGCGTCGAAGGGTTTTTTTCGGCAAAAAGCATGCTACTCTGGAACCCAAAAACAATTAGTGGTGAATTAGTATGGGGAAATATGAAATTAATTTGAGCAGTGGACATGTTAGTCTGGTATTTGGATTGAAAGGGATAGTGGAGGGATGGAACAGGGAAGGGTTTGCATTTTTATAGTGCTTGCTACCCTGGGAGAGGTGTTGTTTTGTCTTAAAAACATTGATTAGAATCCAAACTGTGGACAGGGCTTGAAAGGTAACACTAGTCCGAATTCTTCTCAAAATATTGCAAGATCTTTTTTTCCAGACCATTCTGAGTGAAGTTTTTTGGCCTAATGAAGTTTAAAACTAAAGGCACTGGGACAAGTGGTCCCCAAGGCCAGGCTGGCTATTCTTCCCCTCAGGCGCTTTCCTGGCAGGGCTGCCGGCACCAAACCAAGCCCCACTGCCCCTTCCTAGAGAAGTCCTCCTCCAGGGAGGGTCTGGGCAAAGAATTTTTACCATGGCGAGTCAGGTTTCTCTGCCGGCTCTGAATGTCCCTCACTACTCCTGCACGAGTACATACAAAATCACAATTTGTGAGCACACTAAATATGTTCTGGCATTGATAAATAGACATTCTGTCCTTCTCTCCCTGCAACAAACAGTAATTCAGAAATATTCACTTTACTTTTTGTCCATATCGGAGGCTGCTGCGTAGTGCAGCGCGGTCCGTCCCCAGTCATCGGCCTCGTTGATGTTGGCCCCGGTGTTCACCAGCATCTCGATGCAGTGGAAGTGACAATTGGCAGCAGCATAGTGCAAAGGCGTCCTGCAAAACGAAAAACTGGTTATTTTGGACTCCGCATGCGGCGGACGAATAAAAAGAACTAAACAACCCATTGCCAGAGGTGGCCTGTGGGGAGCGAAATGTGCTGCTGTTTACACTGGACTTGAACTGCACGAATCGAAAGAGTGAAGTAAGCAAGCCTGGCTTCCTCCGGGTGGATTTGAGTGGACTAACTCCCCCCAAACAAAATAACTAAAAAGGCAGCGAGATAAGGTACTTTACAACACTTTTTGCAAATACATTGGCTAAAAGATATAAATTAGTAATGTTCCCTCATGAAATGTTCTAATTCTTTTATGTTGTGACAAACAAACGTGACTCCCCTCCATTGATTTGAAGTTCACTCACCCCAAAACAATTTAGATAAGATTGGAAAATGGTGCATATTTTAGAAAACAAATTCCCACAATACGCCTACAAATCCATAGGAGATATAGCCAGCTCTGAAAAAGCAGCTTCACAGAGCCTGGGTTAGCTTATGTGTATTAGCAAAGGGATTATCACCCGCGAGGGTATCCTGGCGCGGAGCAGGCCGTGTTGTTTATCATTTCAATTATCCTCACTTCTATATTTTACTTCCTTTCGGAAGATTCTCAGCCGTATATCACAACTGATTATAACCTAAGAAGAGGCAAGCTAGAATCAAATACACACATCTACCATTTTCAAGCTGTATTCAGCAAAGCCACAGATTTTAGAAGCCCATAAATCATCACTATAGTCTTGGTTATGGAAACTTACTAGTTCAGACAACTGGACACCTGCGGAAGTCGGGGACCATGGCCAAAATAATTTCGATGATTTCAATCTCATAACAATACGGACACATGCATTCATCAAACAAATACACAAATTATAAAATATTTAATTTAGTTAAAAAAACAAAATATAAAAAATCTCATTTTTTATTTCAATAGGAAGGTTGGACATTTTCTACATTCAATTGAAGTCACCCCTTGTAAAAAATATATTCTGTTCGATGCACTTACATTGCTCTCACAAACCAATCTGAGAAGATCCACTTAATTTTTAGCCTCCGATTTCAAATTCCTTCACCTTTAAGGAATGTTTTAGTTTTCCAATATTACATTTTGCTTCATTATTTATATAGGATTTATTAATCTGTTAATATTATTTAATTTTCTAAACGGTCACAGACCCCGAGTGTGATCACCAGCTCATGCCCTTTATACCTACAATATGCTAAGAATTACCAATGTTAAGCCAGGTGCAGCAGCATCCAAGTGATGGGTGCCATTATGGCATGGAAATCCACAAAATGTGGAGAATTACTAGCAATATGCGTGGGCCAGTTCTTGTCTAGGTGCAGGTACCAATAAGACATTGATACCCGCAATATGCCAGCATTATATCAGGAATACGCACCTTCATGCCATGCATGCTCACTAGAAGCTAAGATTTATCAACTTTATACTGGGACCAACATTACAGGAGTTATGGCAAGTGAGTACATCAGATACCCACCTATCACTGCCTCCACCCTGGCGCACACACACACACACACACAATCAGACACACACAAGCACAAACAAGCAGACATGCACAGAGTAACACTCAATATTTGTATGTCTCCTTATCCGCGTTCCACTGTGGCTGGCTTTGGATCACAATCCATGTCAGCTGTCATCTTGGTTCCCACTCGCATCCTTTCATAGATCTAGAGTCATATTCCTGCAGCATAAGTCTCTGCGCTGGCCTGACAGGATCCGTGTCACAGTAAGTGTGACACTGTTTAAGATGTTCTCAGACATCCATGAGTGGTGTTTTCTCAGAAATGGGCAGAGAATGTGCTTGAGAGTAGACATTGTTAAATAGGATAGTGGGTCACCCGCATGTTAGTAAATGGAGGCACATGATTTTTCAGTATTAAGCAGCTGCAAGTACTTATTGAATGGTGCAGGGGCTACGGTTGAGCTTTTTAGAACACCACGGGGGACTACAGCTTTTCCTCAGATAAACCTTTTCATCTTTATGTACTGTAGCCAGCTGGAGGAGAACCATCTAACACCATTGCAATGAAAGCCCTTGCTCTGTTCCAGGATACAAACTACACTTTCATAATGAACCATGTTGAAGGTTGGTGACACATCCGAAGACCTGGTAAACTGGGGAGTCTCTTTCATCCAATATGAGATGAACTCCATCTAGGATTTTCAACGTGCCTGTTCTGCGGCCCGGGCAGAAGCCGGACAGGAAGTCTATAGGCAGCTGTTCCTTAGCGACAAAGGTGTTCAATTGAACTGTTGCACATCACTACATAACTTTCCTAACCAGGGGAGAATTGATACTGACTGACAGCTGGAAAATAGATTCTGGTCAAGGTTGGATTTTGTAAGGCGAGGGGTGGTTTTGGTCCGTTTTTAAGGCCTCTGGAAAAAATCCTTGAGGCCTGTTAGTGTGTACCAGACAGACTCAAAGATATGGAAACTGTCTTTAAGGAGGGTAGAAGTTAAGTAGTCTAAAATGCAATTTGTTGGGTTTAGTTTATTGACGATGGCAGATAGCTCATCCTTGATCACAAGCTTTTGGGATAAAGAGCCACTCACGGATGTTTCGATCTGATATCGTCTCTAATGGGTTTAATCTTGTTGGTCAAGAGGTAAGGATTTTCTTACATTTATATAGATGGGTGTATGTTGTCTGCTGATTGTGGAGTCGTGTTAGAGTGAAAGTGCCAGAAAACTAAGTGTGCAAAATGTGTAGAAATATAATTTTGCTTTTGGACCGGTTCCTTTGGCAGACCGTGTGTACGTGTACTCTCTACTAAGCCATTCTAATTTAATGAGAAGGAGAGGAGAAATGGTTTTATGCTATTCACTTCCAAATTTCCAGTTAGTCTTTGTGAGAACCAGGACAGACTCCAAATTTTGCAAGACTCTTATTAGTTGAAGAGGAGCCACCGAGTAGATAGTCAGCTGCAAGACGCTATTGTTATTCAGGACTGCACTACTGCTCTCCATAGACAAGATAAGAGGCTCACATTTTGAGGAAACATTCAGAGTGTCTCAGGCGAATTTTGTCAGAGATATAATCCATTTTCTTGTGATACAAGTTATGTTCAGCCTAGGAGCAGTAAAAGTAAATAAGGAAGAAGATGGGATAGCAGCCCGGCTAGTTAATGACTTTGACAATGAACATCATGAAAAGCGGAGCTGCAAATGTGGGGTTGAGAATTCAGCCTCTATTGTGCTGATTTTGGAACGAGCATTGGGCAAGGCTGTGTAGAAGTATGGGATTCTCTAGGGTGATGTATGATATAGTTGCCCTAATTGAGCATGACTTTGCTGAGACTCGATCAATATAATTTGAGAACCTGCCATATTTAGTGTAGTGATCTTTGAAGTTCATGTTGAGCTTTGGTGGGTGGAAGACAGCTTGAAGTTATGTGGTGCAGATTTATGGTGTTGAATGTGGTCAGCCCATTGAAAGAAAACAAACGTAAAGTGTGCTTGTTTGCAAGTGAGTGTGGCCGTATGGATGATGGTGATACCCGCACCAGGCACAGATCTTGCAACCAGGCTGTACTACTGAGCAAATATGAGCTGGGCTAAGACTCTGTCATGCAGAGGTGATTGATTCTGTGGTTTGTGGTGAAGGAGGCAGGTTCTAGGTAGTGGGCAGTAGCAGACCTGGCACTGTGGAGCCCTTCTGAGGGATGTAGGGTTGGTGCTTGAAGTAATAAGAACTTTTGTGCTTGGGTGCAGTGGTTATAAATTAGGTTAAGGATATTAGAGCTTTGAGGGTGAGAGAAAAAGGGGCGTTGAAAGGTACTGCAAATTGTTGGGATGAGACAACTTGCGTCTGACACATTTTCGATTGAATGCTTGGTGGTGTATTTTTCAACTGCAGTACCCTTTGAACTCTTTGTTTTGTTTCAATTGTAGTCTTCATTTTGCTACTTTACATATGTTTGGCTTGGACATTATAAACTCGGCATTTCTTACTGTTTTGATATACAACACATGTATGCACTTTCTCTGATGGTTTCCCTGCTGCATAGGTCAAGCTACTAAAACGTTACCCTCATTGGAACCTGCAATACCCTTTAAATGGACTGTGGTCAGTGCCTACAGGTAAGTTTCTCACACAAACAGAACCACCTGGCCAACAGCACTATGAATATCAAAATTAAAATAAACATAGGAGCTGAAGGTGCGTGGGAGAATGCATTATGTTCATTTACTGGAAAGGTAGTCTATCTTAAGGTGCGTTTCAGACTACTTCACCTTAAGTATGTCTTATGATGTCTGTGCAACATCTGCTGCCTCTAGAAGCCTATGTTTCACTGATGTCTGGTTGTACAGTGTGGAGCCTGGGAGATAGAAACAACGAGAATGGCCATATTTTTGCAGTTTTATATAGAGCAAACTCAACACGAAGGTATTGGAGCGTTTTAAATGAGCACCTGTTACATTTCACAAGGACACATTTTTTTTTCCGACATGGGGAGATTAAATGATTTCCCCAGAATCACAGAATGTTGAGCCGATGCTGAGACTCAAATCTGGTTCCCAGTTCCAAAGTCAGCATTTCTGGCCGTTACGCCACACCCCCAGAACGCCATCCCCAGAATAAGGCCCGTAAGGCTCCACTCTGGACAAAAAAAGGGAGAAGCACAACTTTTCTTAAGGCTTAAATAGTTGTGAGAACTCATCAGACGTCTTTCCAGAAACGTTATACCAGATGTTTTACTTTTCCCATGGCCTTTTCTTTTCTCAAGAGTCTTTCCGCCAGTTAAACACAAAAAACAGAATATGACTGGAATCTCGCTCATATGCTCTTTTGGTAAAGCAGAGATGGTATATGAAAACTCTGCAGGTTCTGCAATATTGTACAACTCTCTGGAACACCTTCAGTTGAGTCTCTGAAGCCATTACGCAGGACCAATACACAATGACTTGAACTCGAGTCTGAACGCGAGGATGAACCAGTCAAGAGAGTGCACCTGATGCCATAGCTAGGGACTGCATTGTTCAAAAGAGAGTCTTTAATGCAAGCGCATACGAAAGCTTGTTTCTGCTGTGTACAGGAAGACATCAAACTCAGGCTTTTTTAGCTGGAGGGTGATGGCATATTCACTGATTTATAAACTGCGGCAGCAACATAAAAAGAGCCTGATGCCTTCACAATATGACCAACTGAGAAAAAAAAGTTCTTACTTTTAATATTACGCTTTCAGTGCTTTCACTTTTATTTTGAAGCAGGGCTATGAATGCAATATTTTAAATGTTAGGATGACTGAATAATGCTATGCAAAAATAAATCACTCAAGTAACATTAATGTACGAAAGGTAAATATATGATCTAGTCTCTTTCATGCCTCAAGCAGAGGCAGCCATATTCGATTTGCAAAGGTGTCATGCATGAAGCAGCTAGTGATAACTGTCCTTGCTTTGCCTTTTATACATCTTGGCTTCCGTCACCACAGTGGATCAAGCTCTTCTCTTCAGTGACCTTTCCACTGTGTCTGGAGTTCACAGTACCACTGCAGTGGGGCTCAAAGACATTCCTGCATACCATTAGCAGCATATTAATTTCCACCCTGTTATCATTTCAAAACACTTTGGGGCTGATTATGAGTTTCGGCGGTGCAGGAGGTAACTGCTGTCATGTCTACTCAAGAACAGACTCACGGAGATAGGTAAGGATCGATAATACTTTATTTGGTTACAGGGTATTCTCCTCGTGCCCCTGCACGTCTGCCCACGTCGTCCCCTCACCCTGCAATGTCCTGCCCACACCCCTTGACCGGATGTGGTGTACGGTTCCCTCTGTGTCCATCTGGTGCAATGCAGGGTTCTAGTGCCCTGCCCCTAGGTCACTACATCTCCCCCTTTTGTCACGAAGAAGTGACAAGAAAAATGAAACACAGAGATGTGTAGATAGAGATAGATGCAAAGTCTGCCTGGGTACAGGTCGGTGTGCCTCCCATCATCACATTTCTTCTATTAGTCTTTTTGGACGTCTGCATACCCTTCTCTGGCTTGCTTCCATCTGTTGCTCTTCTGTTGGCCCCTCACTGCTGTTATGCTCCTGCTCTTCTTGTTCTGCTGCTTCCTGATCTTCTCCTTTTTCCTCTTTTAGTTCTTTGAAACGTGAACTGTTTCATGTTATCCGCTGATGTGCTGACTCTGCCGTGATCATTGGTCCCTTTACTTTCGTTATTGTTAGCGGGTCTTTGGAGAACGTGCTGTCTGATTTCCTTTGTTGCCGCTGGCGTACTACCACCCTGTCTCCTTCCTTTAGGTCTGACACGCTGGCATGTCGCTTGGCATCTGCATATCTTTTCATTTTTTTTCTTCTCCTCTTTATCTCTTTCTGCAATGCTGCTGTGATCCGGTGCCATTGTTGTCTCTATTTGCGGTCGCCTTGTTCTGCTTGTTCGTCCCAGTACTAGTTCTGCTGGGCATCTTCCTGTGGAGTTGTGTGGTGTGTTTCTGTAATCACGCAGAACTTGGCACAGAGCTTGGCCAAGTGAGATTTGCGCCAGTTTTGCTCTTTGAACTGCCTTTTTGATGTTTCCCGTGAACCTCTCCACCATTCCATTTGCTTGAGGCCACAGAGGAGTTATTTTCCTGTGGTTTATCCCTAGGTAGGCCATGAATCTGCGGAAGTCTTCCCCGGAGAATGGAGGACCATTATCTGTTTTTAAAGTGTTTCCGGTGAGCCCCATGCTGCAAAGATGTCATCTAGAATCGGTAGTGTTGCTGTTGCTGATGTCGACGGGACGTGCCGTACTATTGGAAACCGTGAGTATTCGTCGATGAGCACCAGCAGGTAGTTGCCTGTATCTAGGGGCCCAAAGATATCTGCCGCTAGTGTTGTCCACACCGCCCTCGGAAGTTCCGACATTTGTAGTGGTTCGTTTCGGGCCGGTGATCCTGTTATTTGACAGAGGTGGCAGGTCGTTATGGTGTCTTTTACCATGTGGTCTAGGCCAGGGAACCATACTTTCTCTCTTATCAGCTTCTTTGTTGCTACTATGCCTCGGTGTGACTCATGAGCCAGGTTTATCAGTTGCCTCCTGAGTGAGCTTGGTATTACTATTCTTGTCCCTCTCATCATTATCCCGGTATCTGCCTCTGACAGTTCTTCATTAATCTTCTTGAGAGCTAACACTTCTTCCTAGCATACTCCTGTTCCCCAGGTGCAATTATTGTTGACATGCCTCCATCTCTGTCTTCTTGTTATCTCTAAGGCCGTTCGCATCGTGGCGTCTTTCTTCGTCTCAATTGCCAGTTCTGTTAATGTTATTGGTGCCCGGGTGTTTTGTTTCAGTACGAAATTGAGGTACTCCTCTGCCATCGATGTCGTCTCGTGAGCTTGCGGTAGTGGGTGTCTCGACATGTAATCCGCCGGGTTGTGTTCTTTCCCTGGCTTGTGTACAATCGTGAAATCATAATCCATCAACCTTATGCCGCAGCGTTCAATCCTAGGGGGCATTTTGGCTGACGGGCTACCATAGATTGTCACTAGCGCCTGGTGGTCAGTTATGATGGTGAATGACTTCCCATAGATAAACATGTGGTAGTGTTCACACACCCACACCACTGCTAGGCTCTCTTTTTCTGGTTGCGAATATGCTCTTTCAATGTCTGTTAAACTCTTACTCGCATATGCAACAATCTTCCTTTGTGAATCTCTCCCTGGCAGATGCTGCGCTAGTATTGCTCCTAGTCCTACTGGGCTGGCATCAACGGTCAGTTCAGTGCACAGTAGGGGGTCAAAGTAGGCCAGATGTTCCACAGTCACCACCGCTTTCCTTATTTCTTCGAATGCCCTGTCGCATTCCTGAGACCAGATGAACTTCTGTCCTTGTTTTGTCACTTCTCTTAGTGGTGTGCTCACTGTGGCGAAGTCCTGTATGTACCGCGCCCAATAGCTGGCGAGACCTAGAAACGACCGTACTTCTCCAACATCCGTCGGGTGGTTTGAGTTTTTCAATGTTTCAACTTTGCTTGGGTCTGGCCTCATCCCATGTTTGGAGAAGATGTGCCCGAAGAACACTAGCTCCCCCCTTTCCAGCTCGCATTTCTCTCCATTTAACGTGAGGCCTGCTCGTTCATTCAGGTGTGGCCCCGGGTGACGTTCTCTTGCTATTGCCGTATTCGAGATCCTCATGTCCACACATATGCGGATCTTTGAGGTGTTCTTAGGGACTGCCACGATCGGGGACACCCACGGCGTTGTCCCTTCAGCAGGTTCAATTATATCCTGTGCCAGTAAGCTTGTTATCTCCTCCTCAACTTGTGGTTGTAAGTGAATTGGTACTAGTCTGTGATGCTGGGCCACTGGCTTGATTGCTTCATTGATATGTAATGTTATCTGTTTTCCTTTTAGCTTGCCAAGACCCTTCAGTATGGCTGGGTATTCTAGTAGGATGTTTTCCGTTTCCGACATGTGGTATGTCATTGCCAATAGCCCTATACCTGGGCCGTCACGTTGCTGAGCAGGCATGGTGCTGGGATGCCACCCTTAAACACATGTATTTCGTCTTGGTATGATTTGCCTTTGCAAATCTTCCCTTGTTTTCTACTGGCCGTTTAGAACCCCACGTGAACACGTCCACCATTGACGGTGACAGCTGTGGTTTCACTATCATTTTTTTGTATTCTGACATGCACATGATGTTGCAGGTTGCTCCATTGTCAAGCACGAACTTTGCTTGGTGGTTTCCTACACTGATGTCCACAGTGGCCGTTTTCTTTATTTGTTGTTTTTCCACGAGATGCACGTGCTCTGTCTCTTTGTCCTCTCTTGGTGCGTCTGACATCAGATATATTCTCGCCTCCCTCATCTGTGCTGCCGTCTCTTCGGACTCGTCGGAGGAGCTGCGATTTGCCGTTTCCATGTGTCGTGCGTATATGTTACTGGTCATCCGTGTTCTCATTGTTCTGCTTCTTTCACTTCTGAACTGTCTTGTCATGCACGTACTTGAGAAGTGATTGTCCCTGTTGCACTTCCTGCACTTCTGACCCATTGCTGGGCAGGCACCGACGTGCGGGAACTCGAGGCCACAACGATAGCACGTTTGTTCGACTTTCTTCTGTGGGATCGGCGCCTGGAATTCTTTTTTCTTGAAGTTCCCAGTGACGCGATGTGCTAGCTCCACTTTCTTCTCTTTTCCCATCTCCATCTGGTTCGCTTGCTCCGTGGTCCGTGCTTCTGTGCGAGCCATCGTCAGGATCATCTCCAACGTCGTTGGTTCCTTCAGAATGCGTGCTCGGAACTCCACTGATTTACACCCTTCGATGATGCGCAGTCTTATTGATTGCTCATTGTCGAACTCATCAAACTCGCAATATGCGACCAGTTTCCTTAGTCTCGTTGCAAAGTCGTCCAGGCTCTCTTCTCCCTGTAGTGCCCTGCCCCCAGGTCACTACAACTGCCCTGCGGCGCCCCCGCACCGCTGAGAGTTTCTGCCGCCCGCCTGCCAGATTTCAAGTTGTTTGTAGTCTGGCAGGTGGGCAGGGTGGTGTTCCCATCACAGTGCCTCTTTTAAAGGCTGCAGTGCTTTGTCCATGTCCATGCTGTGCAGGAACCTTTGTGCATGTACACAGGAGGGCACATGTTATGCCCCCCTGTGTGCATGCACTAAGGCAGGAGGCACAGGGGCCCAGTAGTGCCTCCTTTGTTTTCTCTCCTCCAAGGGTTACATGGAAGAGAAACCACCATGTAAACCCTAGAGGAGAAAAAACTCATGATATGCTTGGCGGGACCACAGCGGTCCCGCCAAACCTATTGCGGCCTCTGACCGCCATGCCTCCTCCAGGGAACAACAGTTCTCTGGCAGGGTCAGCAGTCCCAGGGCGGTCTGAATGCCAAACTCGTAATCGGGAACTTTGTTTCATTTTGGAGTTCTCGAGGTATCACCACCCTTACTATTTAGATGTGGGTTCTGACACCACAGCTGTCAAACAGACCAAATGCTAACAATGTAGATATAGTGGCCTTTGGGTCTGCCCCTTCAGCCATTGGCTTCCTTTGAGCAGCCATTAACTTGAGACTTTGTCAATCCCATCTTGGTTCAAACCAAGAGGAGAATTCATCTCTCACCTAATGCTACTGGCTGTTTGGTTGTATCCTTCCACCTCTACTTTAGTGCTTGCATTGAAATGCATGAGAGACTACTTTACAACAATAGCCCTTTCTGTCCACTCTTGCCAGCTGTGTCTCGTGTGCCTCCTTTGAAAGTGCAAATGTTAACTGTATTAGCACATTAAAGCCTGACCTACTGGCTTTCCCAATGCTTGTTAACAATTCTCGCTGCCAAATGTATCAATGATCAGCCAATTTCGGATAAGATTCAATTCTCACACCAATGGTAATCAGCTATAAATGTCCCTACCACAGTGACTCAATTATCTCCATATCCTCAACTGACTGCTTAATGTAGCAAAATCTTGAATGAGCCCTAGCTGCTAGCAGTCGAACCAATCAAAATGAAAAGGAGCTGTACCTTCTAGGAGTCCATGTTGCAGTTTCTCAACTTTCCTCTATTTTTGGCCCATTCATCTCCATTTCATACATGCTTAGGAGCATTGGTTTTATGCAAGATTCAGGGTTAAATTGCATGAGTTCCATCAGCGAAATCTGGCAAATCCACTCCGAACTCCTGCAAACTCTTCCGTTCCTTCAGTAAGTCAGACTCAGCCTCTAGTTTTCTCTCAAGCTGTTTCTTACTTATTCTCTATCCCTCGCTCTCTCTCTAGTGTCCCACCTGCCCTCTCCTACCTGTCTTCCTTCTACTTTTGTTTGCACATCCTTGTCCTTCTCTTGTGAGAAACACAATTTTTTCATGCATAACTTTATGGTATGTACCATAAAATACCTCTTTAAATAAGTCCCTGTTTTTAAAGGTGGAGCTTCATTCACAGAACGGGGAATCACACATTAGTGGAATTCAGCAGAGCACCCTTTTAAGTACTCCAACCACAGCAGTGCTTAGGTAAGAACGGACTACATTTCACTGGATTGTTTACCATTCAGCAGTTGTCTTACGGATGCTTCATCAGATACATTTAAAGAGCGGAGTCCCTTTTCAATGACAAGCAACAAAATTCATAGTTCCGTGCCATAGGCTGACTATGGGCGTTAGTAATGTAGATAGTTTACTTTGATTCTACTAACATTCACTGGTTCGTAGTCTAATGAGGGTTTTTGTATTTCACATTTTATGCTTTTGCCTACCTTCCATACTTGTCCTTTTTACTGAAATCTCCTCCACTGCTCTGCAAGAGTTTGACGCATTCCACATTGCTGCAAAATAAGAACATTTGATAAGTAGTGTGAACAATATGGGCAAATGTATCAGAAATAAGAATATAATTATTGTTTAAATGTCAAAATACTATTCAGAAGCACTTACATAAAATTAAAGGTACATTAAGGTACATAAAATTAACCAGTCATTACAGGTTATGGAGATAATCGAAGACAACTAGAAAAGAGTTGTTCTGTGTTATTTTACATCAGTGATCAAGCAGTACTAGAAGTGAATTCCCACTAGTATATTAAGCTAGCATGTCCACCTAAGATGATTTTTTTTTAAATGTCGCAGTTTTACCTCTTCTTGGTTCAATTCACGCTCATTCAATTATAATTCCCATTAATTGAAAACTGCCCTTTAAAAGAGTACTTTAGCAATCTCTTGCACAAAACTGGCCTTAGCAATTACTGTTGCCCTCTAGGGTATATTGGAGGAGCCTCTTGTTGTAGCAAATCAGATTGTGTAATGTAGGCAGAGAATACATTAGAGGGGGGCTTTTGTTAACCATAAAACATATCTGATGACGGCGTTTGGAGTAGCCTCAATTAGGACTCTAGCATAGCAAATTGTTTGTGGAAGTATAGCATCTTTAGAGTTCTGCGTGACTTTAATTAGAAAATAAATGATGGGATACCGCTTTACTCAACTGGGAAATCTATTAATCAATAAGAAAGGTTTTCACTGGGGTAATTGGTTTCACTCACTTGGGTAGGAGTTTAAGCCATTTTTGATTGGAACTGCATGTACCAAGTTCCCAATACAACAAATGGCATGCCATGTTCAAACCTAGGCCTATTCCTTATTAGCCAGTAGTTACTGGTAATACTTGAACACAAAGTGGGAGTCACTGTGCATTGACTACTAACTCTGGTAGACATTACACAAGCCTTTCTTTACTGGATCCAGATGTGGCATATGTTTTGGGGGAATTGTATACAATTGTGCTGTAGAAGCAAAAGGAATGGTCTGGGGGCAATTAGAAAGTACTTTAAATGAGACTAAATGTTATTTTTAAATATGTTTTTATTTATAATAAACAGTGTCTAGATACGCAATTGCATTTTAACAAAGGATAACTAGTTATAGGTTGGTAGATGAGAGAGCACAGCTGATTTAAATGTGTAACAAATAACTGACAATTATATATCTATGATATGAAATAATAAAATACAAACTGTGCTTAGTATCATTCTTATTTAAAGATCAATGCTTTCATTTTCGCTAAATGTTAAATTACTATAGGAAAAATGTTGCATTTCTTGTTATTGAATTCTTCATGGCCCTAAAATTCAAAATGAAGCATTTACTTAAACTAAGGCAATAAGAAAGTAACTGAATATTAATAATGTAAGCAGTAAAATGAGCCACAAGACTCATCATGAGCTTGTTTTATTTAAATACTAACACGATTTTTCCCTTAACGAGTCGTTTAATCAAATTATGATGTTAACCCCTTCGGTGCTCATGACGGAATGGTTCCGTCATGACCCACGGTTGAGCTGTGCTCATGACGGAACCATTCCGTCATGACCACACCCGCGCAAGATTCCGTCAGCACAGCGGCGGAATCTGCGCAGCATCGAAGGGGTTAAATGATAGCCAAAAAACTCTTTCAAGATGACGGTTACAGTTTTTTAAATTTCTAAATTAGAGTTCGCATACTTGGCATAGTGAGTTTAGAACAACCTCTATAGTTGTTTTGGTGGACCTCAAACGCTGACCAGGTGATAATAGTGGTAAATGTTAGCAAATATCACAACTTGAATGCTAAGCGGTCTTCCTAATGTGAATGGCTTACGTTGTAATACACAGTAATTTTTTCAGTGTACTGCAAGCTCTAAAAGAATGCAAAACAGCTTGGTGATTTATTTTGAGCTATGACTCAAACCCAAAATATTGAAGATTAAATGATCAATAAAATTGTATATACAGATAATTTCAATAAATAAAAAAAAAATCATGAAACAGTATTACTGTTTAATCAATAGTCGATTTGGTGGGCCTCAAACGCTGACCATGAGATAATAGTGGTAAATGTGAACAAATATCACAACTTGGATGTTAAGCGGTCTTCCTAATGTAAATGGCTTGCGTTGTAATACACAGTAAGTTTTTTTTGCGCACTTCAAGCTCTAAAAGGAATGCAAAACAGCTTGGGGATTTATTCGAAGCTATGACTCGAACCCAAAATATTGAAGATTAAATGCTCAATAAAATTGTATATACAGATAGTTTTAATGAATTAAAAGAAAATCATGAAACAGTATTTCCGTTTAATCAAATAAAATGAATGGCTAAATTGGAATGGGGAATTTAAGTAAATACATTTGGAAATGTTATTAAAGGAAATTGGATCTTGATAAAGAAATTAATTAGTGAAGTGCGTACAATTATTTTTAATCCCTGTTTTTTTTTGTTTCCTTGACCAATAGACAATTACTGTTGGAGAGAAGCCACTGGTAGTAAGTAGATTTTTCACTGCAACAGTTTACTAGGTGTCAAAAAACCTGTCAAGCTGAAAACTGGATTCAGATTTAAGCATTAGTAGTTTTGAGTTCCCACTAGGAATGGTGGTGTCCAGTCCATTGTGCTGCAAATTGCTGGTGCCAGAATTAGCTACGGCTGGAGGAGTGTGTAGACCTATGCAACATGGCAACCAGAAAAACAAGGTAATGATCATTGTACTCACCCTCCTGCAGCAGCGGCATGTAGGCATGTTCTTCCATAGTTATCTGGTGTGTCTATTTCAAAGCCTGCAGACAGCACGTGCTCATTATTAAACGAGGGCACTATGCTATACTTTTGTCCTATTTAGATCACAAGAAATAGTGCAGAGACGGAAAAATCAGTTAGTATTAAACCCAGAAGGCAAGCACCGTGGTTAGCAAAGCAGTTACCATGGAAACTGACAGAAGCCGCTCAAGCTTGGCAGCTCGGTAACAGGAATAGTGATGCCAGTGATACATCTATTTTTAAATATGGCATGCTTGTTGTGATGCATTTGACATCATGGGACACATATTTATTTTCAGCATATGACACCACCGACTGACACAAAACAAAACAGGAAGCTATCTTAAGGAAAACAAACACCAACCAAAGCAACTCTTCACTATGATTTCATACACCATGAAGCTTCCAGTTGCATAGATCTCACATGACTCCTTTTCTACACATTCTACCAGTAAAATAATGACAACTTTTGTTCTGCGGCCCCGTCATATGTTGCCCGTGAAATACTCAAGAAGCTCAACGCGTTTCAATTCACCATTTAATATGGACAACATTTCACTGTCCAAATGTCCTCATATCCCCTTTAGAAAGAAGTCGTTTAGGCCGTGGCCCGGTTAGCTACTGTGATCCCTGCCCTGTTACTTGCAACCAATACTTTAAATGCAACTATGCCTTTAACTTGCACTGTCTTTAAGGAAAAGGGCGCAAAATAAGGCAGAGTTACGGGAAAGGCAGAAAGAACACCTTGGAGATGAGCTTTTCTAGGGGAGAGCGGAGGTCGCAGCTTGGCAGGGAAAGAGATGGGAAATGTAAGTAGTGCCTTAAATGGGCCGGTACTGCCCGGTACGGAGTACCTGCACTTGTTTATTTTGAGATGGAGAGTTCCGGCACTTCTCATGAGAGATGTAATACGTTTAATTGCAGGGTACCGGCACTTGTCAGAAACCAGCAAGTACTCTGGTACAGAGTACCTGCACTTCTATTTTTCCATTTTAAGGACTGAGTTTAAGAGAAAAAGGAGGAGAGAGATCCTAACACTGCGAGGATTTTGCCACCTGGGCCAGTGCAGCAGGCGGAAGAAAAGGTAGACGCTGCAAGACTGTAAAGGGAAACCCATTTTTGTTGTTAAATTATATTTAAGTTGATACATTACATTGCACAGGAGGAACGCGGACTCAGGGGTGAGTGGTGATTGGGATGGGGAGGTTGAGATTAGAAGTGAGTGTTAGATCGGGTGCCCTGCAGAGCTGCCAAGGAAAGAGCCAGAGGGCTTCAGCCTTGGACAATACGGGACACGCCAAATTAACAAAATGCCAGAAGGAAAGCCACCAGGATCCTGCAAGCTGAAACACAAAGATCCCACACAACCAACAAATCTAGCCTCCTGCTAAACAACGCACTGCAGCGGATACAACTGCGGCTCAGAAGCAAAGCCCATTCACAAAACCAGATTCAGCTGCACGCGGGGATCACCTACCTGATGACAACAACTTCCTGCAGCAGTCGGAGTGCGCGTTCAGCGCTGCTAAGTGCAAGGGGAACATGCTATGGACTCCGCATCTGAAACCCAGAAAGGAGAAATCACCAACTTTAATCACAACCAAGGAAATTGGAGCAGCACGTTTCTAAAAATCAGAATACAGAGCAGCATACTTTTAGTACGGGCTTCAAAAAGACGTTTGGGAGCTGTGATGTCAATGCAGAAGTATAGCCGGGGGACTTTATGTCACAGACACACCACTTTTCCAGTCCTGGGCTATCATTTTCGAGATCATTGTCACCTCGTATGTTCGACCAATTGCTTTAATCTAACCAGACGTATAGTATGACTTTAAAAAAGCACCGTGTCAAAAGAAGGCACACAACAAGAAACGTGGGTTTCCACTGACGTGGAGATTTCTGGCATATTTCCATAATTCCACCAGAGAAAAGAGACTGCAAAATTGTCACAAGAATCACTTGCTTTGGAATTGTATGTATATAGCTCTTGGTACGCCACAAAAGGTGCTGGGGCAGCTTTGCTGGACCGGTAGAACACTACTCTGTCCATTTTGGCCCATGAGTGAGAGCTCATAAGGGAGCAATAATACACCTATGTGGATAAGTGAGATTTACGCCAGATGTAGGCATTACTGACCCCTAAAACTTATGGAAAAAGTTTTTGTTAATGAGTCCCATATTTTTAAATATCACAACTATCCTACCGTACATAAAATGTTTCAATTTAGAACATCGTAAACAAAAGGAGAGATTTACGGCATTTGGAACAACACCAAATCATTATGTTAGCCGTAGAGCATGAAAGAAAACATAATTCTAATACTACTTCTTTCATGAATAAAAATTGAGCCCTAAAACCACATAATCGGTCTCGTCGCCCAAGGGAAGCAAAGTGAAATAGCACTTGATGACATAAGCATTAACAATTCTGAAAGATAAAACCACTGGAATGTAATCCCTTCAATGTGCTGCCAGATTCAAAATGTCACCTCCTTTCCAGGACTTATCAAGTATCCTCGAATTGTTAAGTACCTTTTTGATTTGTTAACTATTCCCTGGTTTAAACCCTTGAGAAATTTCTCTAAAAATATATGGAATATATATTCCATATCTGGCGAAATTGCTACTGCCTGCAAAAACTAAAAACACGAAACAATAGCAAGGATTACATCTTCAGATCGTTTCCCCTTGTGTTTTTTGTTTTGTACCATTGGTATATTATCCTCTTCTGTAGACTGGGGCTCCTGAACATATAAAGCACACTGATTTGCTATAATTGGCTTTTTTTTTCTCCCACTACAGTCCCCTCTACTGTGGAAGTGGTCTGTCAGGGCCTAAGGCCGATGATCGCAAATGTTAAAATATTAATATCTAGCCCCTTGTAAAGCAATAATAAACCTGGGCGGCGGCACCTTGGATGTTTGTAGAGTTCTGGAGTAGGAGGACATGTGCCTTGATGCTTTGCTTCAGGACCTATGTCTGATAAGGTCAAGTTTAAAATCTTAATTAAGGCCCTGGTAACACTGGCAGTAATAATTTTACTTGAAAATCAGATTGAAATGACCAATTCTGTCTTTTAATTGCTATGAGATACTGAAACGTGTGTGCCTAAGTAAGCATAAGTGTAGTAATATGGAATCCAGACTTGTGATTGGTGAGCTTGGCTCCATTGCAAACCTTTTAACAGTTGCACCCATGCCATCTACCACCCCAGAAAGAAAACACCCGCAGTACCAGCTCTTCCACCAGCTACCTAAGGAGGCACCAGCTGGATGTGTTTCAATGCATTTAAAATGGACTGAGTGGACCTGGGTAGTTGTGGGGTGGGAGAAGGCAGAAGGGAGTCTCCAGTCATGTTGCATTTTAACTGTGTACGTGAAAAGGATCAAGGAGGATTTTGGTACAACAGGCACTCCCAGAAAAAGCACTCCCTCACAGTGCAGTAAGAGCGGGACTGCAATTTGGGAACATTTTAGAGATTAGAAAAGGTCCACACAGTGATGACAATCTAGTTCTAATTTGAAAAATCTGATTTTCACCGAGGGGATCAGCTTGGATGCAGAATACGTATGACTCACTTGCTGCTGGCAGAATCCCTGCTGCCTGTCAGAGGAACGCGTGACTTAACTCTCTTCTTATAGGATTTCATTCCATAACTGTGTATCAGTTTCTAGACTTGGGTCTACAGAAACCTTTGGACTTGCCTGCTGCAGTACCTGCTTGTGGAAGAATGCCTGCTAAATGGCAGGGAATGTCCTGGAGCTAGAAGGAAGCTTCTAACTGTGATACCCTATAGCAGGAGGGCTTGGTTTAGTAAGACCAGCCCTGAAGAACTTTTGCACAAATGGGCGAAACATCCTTCAGCCTGTTTGACCCTTCAAAGTGGCACCAACGTCCAAATTAAGTCAGAACACATATCAAATCTTCACCTATCATGACAGCATTGAGCTGTGGTCCTAGTGAGCCCCTTTGAATGGTTGGCGTGATAGTTGAGTGCAGTTGAGTGTAAGTGAAAGTGTGATGGTTGAATGTACTTTTTAGATGTAAAATAGTCTCTCATGCATTGACACACAGGCACTCCATAGGAGGTCTCAGACACGATTGACAATGTATCAAGCCCAGGATGAACGAGGCTGACGCAAATAAGCCAGTCAGTCAATTACTTTTATTCGATTAATAAAAATCAAAAAAAGACATAAACAGATAATCACATAGGATACAGGACAAAAGTTCATCAGTTACAATAATAAAAACATTATCAAAGTTTTAAAAAGAATTGAAGTGAACATATTTCATAAGTTCAGTTCAAGAGCTAAAAAAATAAATAAAATACAATAATGTAATTTCAATATAAAAAGTCTAACAGCAACAGAGACTCCAGAAAAAGAAACCACCAACCCTTCACCCCAAGGCAATCATATTGAGACTTGGCCGTGCGCTGACACGCTTCTTGTTTATACGGACAGCCGCAACTAAAAAGCTTGCCACATAGAAAGCCAAAGATTTGGCTTTATACATTTTCAAAATAGCCTCCAAGGGGCGAGCTCCCAACTGTTTGGCAAATCCAAGTATGGCTGCGGCCGATCTTGCCACAGAATTGCCTTTTTGCTTATGTTGCGGACCCCAAGTTCCTTTCTCATCAAAGATAACCCCTAAATAAGTAAAAATGGGGACCCTTTTTACCTCGTGACCTAGGCAGAAAAATGATTTAGATTTCCTTTTCCTACTGGCCTGGCCGGTGATCATGACCTGAGACTTTTGGGTATTAATTTTCAGATCTAAAGATGTCATGAAATCACCAAAGGAGGCCAGTAATCTTTCCAGGGCCACACCTGAACGTGCCAAAAGCACGGCGTCGTCAGCGTATAGGAGAACTGGGATCTTAGTTTCTCCTACACGCAGGACGTCCGCCGCTGAATTGGCCAAAGCAGGGTCCAGGGCATTTATATACAGTGTAAAAAGGAGGGGTGCCAATATGCAACCCTGCCTAACGCCCCTCTCTGACTTAAAGCAGCTGGTACACCTTCCTCCTTGGGTAACTCTCACTGAGGCTAGTAAGCCACAGTGAAGGTCCGCCAAGAAGCCAACCAGAGGGGGATCAGCCCCCATATCCAGTAGGATTCTCCACAGCTTTGATCTGTTAACCAGGTCAAAAGCTGAGGAGAGGTCCATAAAGGCCATATACAAGGACCCCTCCTTTGCGATGGTATATTTGCAAATAAGTAAATGAAGGTTTAAACATTGGTCCAGTGTGCTTCTATTAGCCATGAAGCCATATTGAGCATTTGATAGTATGCTGCTGCCCTCAAGCCATGTGGTCAACCTGCCCAAGATGACTCTGCCTAGGATTTTAACAGCAGAGTCGATTAAGGAAATGGGCCTATAACAGGCCGGATCACCCCTCTGACCTTTTTTAAAAATTGGGATAATGATGGACTTAGCCCAGGACTCAGGGATATTCTTGTCTCTGGCGGCATTAAAAACATTTGTTAATATTTTGGCCCACAATTTAGGGGCAGACTTATAGAGGTCTGCAGGCACACCGTCTGGTCCCGGAGCCTTGTTTTTGGATGTCTCGTGAATGGCTTTTTCCACATCCTCCTCCCTAAAGACCGAAACTAGACCAACCTGTTTAAGAGGTAGCAACCCGTCTAGGTGCCCAGGTAAATATAAGCTATACATTTTTTCAAAATGAGCTAACCACTGCTCGTTAGGAATACTACATTCTATAGCCTGGTTCTCGCTACCGGAAAAGTATGGATGGTTAATCACTCCCCAGAATTTTGAACTATCCCGCAGGGTTTCCGGTGACTGTAAATTATTCCAAGCATCTTCCTTAATCTTATTTTTACGAGCTGTGATGGCCTGCTTATATTGTTTCCTCAGGGATACAATCAATGATCTATTTCTCGGTGTATCCTTTAATGCCTTTAAAAGAGCAGAATGAGCCTTAGTACAATTAGTGTCAAACCATTTTTTGCCTATTAGACCCCCTGGGTTAGTTTTTACCAAAAGGGCGTTATCTACTTGTAGGCAAATAGTATTAAAGGCCTCAACTATCCTTGAGTTGGTGTTAGCGTGGTCTAAACATATGCCCAACTCCCATTCAACCTTGGACAAAACCTCTTGTAAAAAAGTGATCGGAGTCACTTTAGCCCATTTCAGACTCCTACACTGGTCTTTTAAGACAAGGTCTGTGGTTCCTAAGGTTCTTATATCTTTAAAAGCTAGTGACCCTCCCGGAACAGCCTCAACTATCACGGGGTTATGATCGCTAAATACAGTCTTCTACCCTGTAATTTAAAACCAAAGAGGAAATCAGAGTCGAAACAAATATGTAATCGATGACTGATCCTGAATCTATTCCTTTGAATGTAAAAGACCTCTGCCCCTCCATGCAGCAACTGGATTCAAAGAGGTTCGAGGAAGCCAAAAGGCTCTCCAAAACCTCACCTTGTTTAGTGTGTTCAAAGTGTGTGGGTGATGAAAAGGGAAATACAACCCAGACTGCAGGGATGGATATTAAAGTCCCCCATCAGGATGACCTCGGGGCTATTATGTGACGCTCTGAATTTATCCAGAACCTCCCCCGAGGATTCTAGATGCTGGTTTAGACGACTGACACTGTCCGAAGAATTATAAAAATTAATAAGGAGCAAAATTGGGGAATTTGCAACCGCTAGTTCTACGACTAGGCAGTGTTGGGAACCAGATTCTAACTGTTTTGCAGATCCTTTCAGGTTCAATGAGACCAGAAGAGCAAGACCCCCCTTCGCCCTGCTCGCCAAGCTAGGTGTGGCTGGGATATAAAAATGGACATAACCATCCAGAAAGAAACTGTTCGATGTATCCCAGGTCTCTTGTAATGCAATGATATCATGAGATGTAACATAGCCGGCCCATATCTCATCCTGACTGTTAGATCTAATGCCCGCGATATTCCAGCTTAAGATTTTACATGTAGTCTTAGTACAGGACTCATGCGTCACTATATCTACCTCTCCTCTACCCTTAGAGCCATCTATGGGGGTGTTTGGTATAGGAGACGCAAATAAGTCAATGGTGGAATGGTCATTACCCGAAGTCAACTTTTTTAGATATGCTTTTATTAACAGTTCTTATTGTTACATTGCTACAGTCGCAACATATAACCTGACTCATACTAACACCACAATGTTATAGTTTAAGAGTCAGGCCGAGTTGCTTAAGACAAATTGTCATAGTTTCATATGCGGTAGCAGTTAAGTTCTACATCAATTATCTAGAAATAATTTGAGTATGTCCTACATAACGAAGGTCCTGCCAGTTTCACATATCGCCTTCGGGGTAACATTCTCGCACCTTGATACTTTAACGCGTACAATTTATATTATGTAGAGCACACACCCTTTTCCAATGTACCTTCACACCCAAAGAAAACACTGGTCTGACACACAGCTGCACCTTTTCTCACAAGTGCACACTTCGACCTCAATGTATTCAGCAAAGTGAAGCAGTTATAAAGCTTCCATCACAGATTAGGGTCATCCACGCACTGATATTGTCTCAGTCGGACTTCTATAATAGTATATATTGATTTTCACATAAAGAACCTACTAGAACTCCAACTAGCCCATAACCGAGCTGCTAGAGTGGCAACAAGTGTTAAAAGAACAGAGCAAATGACCTCACCTGCTGCAACCCTCTTCGACTTACCGTCATACAAAGCATAACATTCAGGCATACTGGTCCCAGGGCCTAAAATACTTGTTGAAAATCTTCTCATGCTACAAGCCTCGACGCCCACTTCGATTTCCACTAGACAACAGGACTATCAGGGTACCATTCAACAAGCGTTTGCAATCCAGTAGGTCCTGCATTTGCAAGTGTTTGAGCTATTGGCGCTGTAAATGACAATATCTTTTACCCATGTTTTTCGGTTTGTAATGGCGTGGAGTCATAAAAAACTAGAAACATAAAAGCGGGCTCCATGCTGAAACATAAAGCACGGCGCCCATGTAGATAAAAGTTATGCACCTGCAAACTACTGTAAAATCTGCAGTACGGCCATCGTGTCCCCAGGTCGTTCAGAATGCAAGCACTGAGCTATTTGTGTTATGTGCTTACTACAAGTAGCCAGAATGAAAAACACAGCACTATCCATACAGAAACACACCAGTAGTAGACCCACTGTGATAAAGGGCTCAGCAGTTGAGGCTACCAGCAAGCAGAGTTTATAGGAATGGGTCCAGATATGAGCAATTTATTCATGTCTGCCTGAAAAGCGTTACCAAAAGACAAGTCACTCTAGGGCACACTACCTCCAGGTAATATGTGCACATACAACCAAGCCATCCGCCTGGTATACCATTAGAACAAATAATGATGGCACAAGATTAGAATACATGATTCCATTTGGGCGGTACTCGATAAATCGGAGTAAGTGTGAGTTTTGGTAGCCAGCACACTCGCCCACCCTTCCAAGCACTGTTGAAAAGAGCAGGCCTCATACTGCACAATTAGAATGGGAATTCATCATGGTTCACGGTGACCCCCATGCATTTTATAACTCACCTAAAGGTCGAAGGTGAAGGATCTTTTAGACAGGAACTACCCCCCCCCCCACCCCCCTGCACACACATTCACTTCAGTAAAAAGCAGCACCAGCAGCTTTAGGTCTCTGCTGGCAAACGTGGTATTTATATGTATTAATCAATCACTCTTCTACTCACACAACTGAAGACACTTCACGGCACGCTGTCTTGACTAATTACATATAATCTGCGAGGAAAGTACAATGGCAGTTTTGGAACCTTGAACTAAGTATTAGCCACGTTTGCCTTTAAAAAATGTTGCTTTGATAGATGCGCTCTGAAACTGAAAGCTAATTTATTTTGTGCCCCGAGCAGCAATTAAGGTCTGGAATGCTTTCTTTGGGATGCCTCGTCTGCACCCGCGGATCCGTGAGCGTGAGTGGAATCACGCAATAAACAGACCACGCTGGTAAGATTAAGCGTAAAAGGCCATTTATTAGGACCAGGCTGCATAACATGATCAATAACCAACATAACAACAACAACAATCCCAACAACCCCCCAACATCACTCTTCATCCATTCACTCTCTTTACCCATTCCGAAATCACTTCTACCACTCCATGCCCTGTTCCATTCTTCATCCATTTCCACCGTTCTCATATCATCCCCCCGATATCATCTGGCATTCCCCTCATGCCTCCATCACTCCCCCGCCATTCACTCTTCCCCTCCCCCCCAAGGGATGGGTACGCCCGCTATTGACTCCCCCACCCCTCCCAAGTATCGCCAACCCAGCAACCTGTCCTAAACTGGCACGCTACACCAACCCTACCTACAAACCCTAGTAACTGCAGGGCGGGTGGGTGGTCTTTCAGTAACTGCCCACCCGATGGTGCTGAGAACGCAGGAAGAGGAAGTTCCCTTCTCCCCTGCGTTCTTATACCCACCCCCAGACCCCACCCCCTGACCCTGCCTGGTCCTCCCCTGCGCGAACGACTAGTCTGTGACTGTGCTTCCCCCGGGGCCCACCATCGTGGGATTACGGTTATGAAAAAGGCGGTAACGACCATCAGCAGTCCAACGTACAGCAAGCAGTGTGTGAAATCCATTGCACAGTACCGACAGCCCCAGAATCGGAGCTGTCAAATCCGTCCAACCCTTGCTTCTCCCCTCACACATCCCCGTTCATGCACGAGCAGCTCAAACATTCCAGGTTTAAAGGTTGCACTCTGGGACTTGGAGTCCTGTGATCCCATTAGAAGGCGTTCCAGGAGGAGACAAAATAAAACGAAAAGAAAGGCTGGCCTGAACGACCTCAGAACTCTGTCGATTCAGCAGGCAGTAATAGTGAAAATGGGTTCAGTTCGAAATGGGTAGCTTTGGTATTCCGGAACTGCAGAACGTGAGAATAGAGACAAAGTAGTGGCTGAAAAAACAAGCATTTGCAATTCAATAGGGCCTTGCATTACTGAAAGTTTGAGCTATTTACGCTGCTAATAATAATGCAACACCATTAGCTGAAACATTTAGTAATACGAGAGCTATTGCATTACAAATGGATCGCAGCACTAGTGCTTTAGCTTTAAACATCTTAAGTTAAAGCTCGGGTGCCGCAATTGCTTCAAAAGTAAAGCTATATAGGTTCTAAGAGAAAATAAGACCCAAGGCATACGTCCTTCTTCCCTACAAATTTGATGCACTGTTTATTAACGCCGCCGTACCCCCGGGTTGACGGCACAGGGCTGTGTTATTGGTTACACATATAAAATTCCTTCCGCTGCCGGCCCACTGGGTTGTAGGCTGTCAGCCGTGTATTGTGTGTCTCTGAATAAAGGTCTTTAAAAAAAAAAAAAAAAAAAAAAAAAAAGTAAAGCTATAGTAAAAAGCAGTAAAAGTATTTCTTTTCTTTCTAAGCAATGGCAGCACCTGCAATGTAGCTCAAGATGTTTAACGTTAAATCGAGGATGCTGCCATTGTAACAAAAGTAAATAAATAGGAAAAAAAAGGCATGCAGGCTCTTGGGCGATCACAATTAACAAAAAAGAAAGGCACAGCCACCATTATTCCAGCCGAGGCATGCGCGCTGGTTAACTAAAAATAAAAAAACGTTGTGAGAGAGCGTGTCCTGCCTGCTGCAGGCAGGAAAAAGGCATTTCAGAAAATAAAGCTCAAGGCTATAATTAAAACGAAAGTAATGAGTAGCAACACTTGGGGTGTCCTTATGGGAGGTTACAAGACAAAAGGCAGTACGAATGAGGGACTAGTAAGCCTATTGATAAATGAAAAGCCACCATTTACTCTGGACAGTAACAGAAGCCAATTAAAAATATGGGTGGCAAGTGGGCGGAGCTTCATGCCCATATCCTGAATACAGCATGTCTCGAAGAGACAGCGCAAGTGCTGGCTAGGCGAGATCTACAAAAAACTACTTGCAAGGAAAATGTGGCACATTTATCAAACTTCTTCATAGAACAATCTGGCCCTTGAACTCAAGCATCAGCAGGCCCACTGCAGGAAGTAACGGATAATCATCCTTTACCGCTATCCCTTCTTTGAAACCTTACTCCATGCCATCCCAGATCCTTGTTCTGTGTCCCAGGTCTCTCTTGCTCTGGGTTTCCCGGACCTTTCTCCTTCGTGACTCATCCGTTGATTGGACTTTTCTCCTTTTATCCTTCTCTCGTTCTGGAATGTTGCACTTGAACTACAAATCGGACCCAAAAGCGCTTAATTGGTGCCTTTTTTTGGCTGTGGTACCTTGCATGTCTTCTTCCCCTCCTTTCCCTTTTGAGCCTACAGCTGCCGTTGTTCAGTACATTGACGCGGCTCAGCAGCATATAGTGCTTTATGTAACAAAAGCCAGACTTATGAAGACTAATTGTGAACCAAACTATTGATGAATTGGCTCAATATTGTGATTATCTTATGCGCATGACATTCACCAATATACACCTCATCCACCATCTGAACAATCCACCATCAGCCAGGGAGCTTTTGATTAGACAGAAAATCAATATTTAGAACATTGCATTAAATAGCAAACAAATGAACATGAGGTTCATGCCTAAAATGAAAAACCGAGAGTAATTTGGCTTTATGTATGAGCAGATACTAGTTTGAGCTCATCAGCTTTAGTGAAAGAGTGCTAAACCCTAAAAAAGCTATTTTGGCTGTCCTGTAGCGAGTAAGCTTTTAAAGTACTTGGGCTAAACATATAAACAGTTAGTACAGAAAACACAATACTGAAATGTTAGCAAGGACAAAGTAATTACGAATGATTGAAAATGAATTATTCACAAAGTTATCTAATAACAACTTTGATGAGTCTAAATAGCAGCATGTATAATATAAGAAATCAGTCTCCCAATCATTCAGTCAGTCCCATTTCTGGTTTTTTGGGGTAAAGCCCACCAAGCATCTAAATATACATATAGACGTCACCAATTAAGATCTCTCTTTTTTAACATCTTTGTTATTTTATGTCAAATTACAACACAATATCAAAACGTTTTTGGAAGAGATATCAGCCCATCATTCTGTTTTGAAAATGTTTGCAACTTATACACAACGCTGCAAGCATCAGTATTCCTATCGACCCACTGTGCGCACCGCCCCTGGCACCTGCAATCCAAAGTTCATTGCAAAGCTTCCAGCTTTAAAGGGATTCATTCTATAGGCTTCCCTCACCCTACGGGGGAACAGGTGAACATCCTTCCGAGTCCCGTTGGGATCCATAGTGTGGTGGCCTGACAATGACCATGACATATCTGTGCATCCTGTTAAGTCCTCTGGTGCCCTCTCTTCCCTTCTCACCACTCTCATATGAGATTCCTTAGCCAGTACCCATTAGGTCACGTCACATGCCAGTCAGGGGTGCAGCCAGCAGCTTGTGGTTGTATGATACACCAACGCATGCCTAAACAACGTGGTCTGAACCACGACCGCATCTTTCCACCCACGCCTTTACCACAGATGCCTTTACAACAAATTTCGTTGTAAAGGCATGATTGGTAAAGGGATATGCGTGGTACGGTTTTCACCCCGGCCCCATAAAACCCGATACCCCAGCCTTGCAATCAACCCCTAAAAACGACCCGACTCCCACCCTGAGCCCTAAAACCCAGCCTCCTGCCCAAAAAACTACCTCCACCCTTGCCCACCGCCCTGAGCCCAAAAACTGACCTCCAGCTCTGCAAATTGCCCCTCGTCCTCCGCCCTGAGCCCAAAAACTAACCTCCAGTTCTGAAAATTGCCCCTCCTCCTCCACCCTAAGCACAAAAACTGGTCACAGCCCTAAAAACTACCCCCCCCAAAACCCAGCCCCACTTACCTAGCTGCTGCCCGGTCCTTACTCTCCTGATCCTTCTTGTTCCTTTCCCCGCCCATCCGCTTTACATCTAGACCTGTGACTGCCATGCATGTGCGGGGTTAAGGAATATGCGGGGTTCAGGCAAGTGTTGTTCCTCTTGCGTAGAGACGGCAGCGTGACTCGTCCAGCGTTGTAAATGCAGTTTCCCGCAACACAGCTACTGGCTAATCTGCACCATGTATATGCCTGGATCCTCATTTGAATGGTCAAACTCTGCTCAGCTGCTTATGTACACACAGAGCAGCGTTTTGTAATTTTGCAAAACGGGCCAGTGTTTAATTACACATGGAAATAATATGTAAATACTCCTGCAAACTAAATGACAAACATGTTTGCAAGTCTGCAAGGCCAAAAAATAAACAAGGGCATGGAACAACATACTCAGCCACTACTTATGATCTAAAGATGAGGCTTGGCGCGAAGAGAAAGAGGAATGCATCCAGTGTATGTTGAAGGGAGAAAACATCTGGTGTTATGGTCTGGAGAGCAGCCTCAAGCTGCAGGTCGGGGCCAGTCTCTTAACAACACTGTCAAGGTCTCACCACAATATCAAAACAAGCATTTACAATGCAATAGGGTTACGCAAGTTTAAGCTATTGGCATTGTAAATGACAATGCCTTTTATTTATGTTTTAAAAACCAAAACATAAAAAAGGCATCGTCATTTACAATGCCAATAGCTCAAACTCGCGTAAATGTGAGACCTATTGCAGTGCAAATGCTTGTTATCTATTTATAACGTTTTATATAGTGCGAACATGACCCAAGCGAGTGTCGGAGAGCTTTACAGGAGAGGGAGGCAAGAAATAAGTATGAGACAAAAGATACAGTCACATATACGAGCCAGGTACAAACAGAGAAGATGAACACATTGATAGACTTGACTTCCACGTGAAGTTAGCAATATAGTAGTCAAAATGAACAAATGAATAATAGGGATAAGAGCAAGTAACAAAGGCGTGATGTTAGTACAAGACCCAAACAACAGCGTAGTAGAGACCCTTAAGTTAGAGCATAAGAGGTCCATGCTTTACATTTGGAAATGCACAAACCCGAGCATGCTCATATCTGTGAATTATCCGTCACTACCAGTACTGTTTGCATTTATGTGCTATGGCCAAGGGCATATTTAAGAACCCTCTCAATCCTAAAACAAATCTGAGTGAATTTGTGGATGATTCTTTATCTGTTCTCTCTCGTTTACTGAGTTTCCCCAATTTGTTGTTTCGGGTACCATTTTCTAGTACATCATTTCAGTGGAGAGGGTAGGTAGGAGGCGGGTGGTGCAGAATACTCAATTGTCACCAGGTTTGCACTCCAGGGTGCACAATAAAGGGTATCTATAATTCCTTATTTTCCTTTTTTGTTTAATCTGTTTATTGATTTTGGATTTAACACACAATACATGACATTGTACAATCTCATAGACATGTCAAGGGGGTGATATAAACATGAATCAGCTATAATAACAATGTTCAAAACATTCTGTTGGATGGAGTGGTGTATATGAATATGTCCAAGGTCGAGTATCCCCCCCATATCAATCGCCCCGATTGCTGACATCACCGTGGTTGTTCGGTAGTAATTCCTTTTTTTCTTGACGATATTTCACCATAGTCGTATTGTTAGTGCAAAATGAAAAGAGGTCATTTGTTAATTTCTGGAGAACGATTATATTGACCTATACAGTGAAATGATGAGCTGAATACGAAAGCTTGAGCTCCAAGTTCTAATCCTGGCTGCACCTCTCACCCAGACTTTGTGATCCTGGCCAAAACACCATAGAGTCTTCAGATCAAAGCCACTTTCATGGAGTGTATGTTGTTGCGATGATCATCTTCCTTCTATATACAATCACTGTTGCTCCATCACTCTGACCGACTGTTTCAGTGACTCCTGCACCTAACATTAGAATACCCATTCCTGGAAATCCATCACTTTGGCCTACCCTCACTACATCCTGCCCCTACAGTATACATTGAGACCCCACTTACCCCGAAAACTTTCTACACTAACCTGCGGAGTACATCCAACCCCAACGTTAACTGTAGTAGCCATCACCCTAAAACGACCCACTAACCCCAAACTTAACCCTGATACATTTAAATATTGAATAATATTAATATAATGAAGTTGGTGTATAATGTAATCTCTAGAATGTGTTACTCTCAGGAACGCTGTAGATATTATGCTAATCCAGTGTAAGTAAACACAAGGAGATGACGAACGGAGCGATGAAACGTCTCAGACACTCACCCCCAGTCACAGATCTGGGTTGAATCCATCATCATTCTTTAGCTTCAACGATTTAAACCAAACTTTTGCAAGATGAAAATTTACTCTACCAAGATCATTGGCCACACTGCCTTTGATGCTGAACAGTTTGATGCCTTTGATTTTGAGCAGGGCCATCACACAATGGGTAGTCTCTTTATAGGGTTATTAGGGCTTGTACGAAGTCGCACATCCTGGGACATGTAACAGACAGTCCTCCAGCGGGTGGCGAGTGGTGTGGGTGCACGGTGATGCGCATGAATATGTTCACGTGCCTCCTGTAATGTGCGACACCTACAGCCAGTTGTGGGTTTTTGGCAGGCAGTATTTTGCATGCTGCAGTTGCTGTAGGGTAAAAATCAAGAACTTTGTGAAGGTGTCGCCCATAACCTAAACAGAGCCAGTGGCGTAGCAAGAGTGCCACATGCTTTAATGAAAGTAATGAATTTGCACCCATCTCTTTGTTTGGCAGTAAAAATACAGCCTAAACTGGGGTGAAGTGGGTCTCTCAGACCAGTGCACCCCACTGCCACTGCACCTGCTGCACTATTGATGGGTTCACCCCTGGACAGAGAGGCATCCACGCACACGGGCGAACCTAAGGAACATAAGCTTACATTTATTCATTATTTTATCGAAATGTTGACATGTTTTCATTTGTTTTATGGTCTGGCTTTACTGTGCAGCTGTTGCCAGACAATTATGTGAGTATCACCATGACAGGGACTTTGGCTCCACCCACATGTTGGGAGTCAGGAGTACATATTTTGATTGGGCAGAGGTTGTGTGCTTCCACAATAAAGGGCTTGCCCTCCACACAGCCGTGATCATTTTGTTTATTATACAGCTGCCTGAGATTGACCTTTCAGGGGCACACACATGCCATTACAATGCTATTCACATGTCTAAGATAACTAAATATATTTTATGGCATTTTTCTTTGATGGCAGCACGGATGGCAGGAGGGGGCCGTTACCGTACATGGATTGACAGTGCATTAATAAGCCATACCTATAGATATTGCCAATGCTTGTCTGCTTAAAGGTGATCTTTGCATCCTTGGTGTCCTGCATTCTGAATGAAAAAAGTGCATCTCAGGCAACAATTTCATGCATTTTAAGTTACGGCGTTCCTAGGAAACATTTTCATAGCCAGGGTGGACACATCAGAGACAATTTTGCCATGATGAAAGAGCCAACCTTAATTGTTGGAGCATTGCTCTGGCATCCCTCTTTCACTCAGAACACGAAACAGCAACTTATACTTTCAAATCTCCAAAGCACTTGCCATATAAATGCGATGAAAGCGACATTCAAAAACAAAACCTACAAAATTTAAAGTAACTCACAAAGTTACACAAAGGTAGAGTCGCAGAGACACATTATAAAAAACACCACACACCCTTATCGGCCCTTCATGGGGGATTTTCACATCTGAACTCATCCCAGGAAGAAACTAGGTATGTACTTTGTTAAAGCAAAAAACAATCGTTAAAAGGATTACAAGCAAATAGTGCGAACACCGTCAATATTTGGAACAGCTGCAAGTTACTGTGAAATAAATGTTGGCAAAAACCAAACGCCTCTCAAATGTATTTGACAATCGCACATAAGCCTAACCACACATAATGCTCATCTGTATAATGCTTTCGAGAAAACACCTTTCCTTGTAAGAATGATGAAGACAGGTGGCTCTCAAAGATACTGAACAATCACTGACAGACTGAACCCTCTTCAGGATTTCATCAGTATTATGTTGTCGACATGTGTTGAGGGGTTGACGTGACATTGTGTGGATGAAAGGAGGCACCTACAGACGTGAGGGATGAACATGTCTGATTATCAAGCAGTAACCAGTAAATGTCCTTGTAAGAATGACGAAGACAGGAGGCTCTCAAAGATACTGAACCCTCTTCGGGAGTTCATCAGTATTATGTTGTCGACATGCGTTGAGGGGTTGACGTGATATTGTGTGGATGAAAGGAGGCGCCTACAGACATGAGGGATAAACATGTCTGATTATCAAGCAGTTACCAGTGGCCAGCGGCAATTTCCCAGCGGCATAAGATCACCAGGGTGGGCGGCGCCCCCATATTGAGGGAGAAACAAGAGGAGAGCTTACCTCTAAGAGTATACCAGGTGATCCGAATATCAACAGTCCTCACCAATCGCCTCGCCCGAGGAGTCCTCCGTGGGTGCCGGGTCCGTCTTCAGCGCTCCGTGCTGCCAACAACCCTGCCAGGGGCTGACGGCTCGCACCACAGCGTGCACTAGTCACATGTGACAGGAAACCAGAATATATACTCGAACCACCACGGCCAGCCAGTAATCAGCAGGTTGCAACACACAGGCCCTTTGGTGATGGTGATTAACAACTGGGGGGTTTTAAAACAACAAAAACAAGCGCTCACCATTGCGGGAAGGCAGCCGCTTGTTTATATTTGCAACGCGCTTTCACTTTAATTGAAAGCGCGATGCAAAAATAAACACGCGGCTGAGTGAAACCGATGTGTACACGCCCCCTTGAGATAAGAAATTGCTTCACGACAGCGGTGAAGCTGACGACCCAGTCCGGATGTGCCGTCCAAAAGGGAGACAGGGCAGTAACCAAGAAGCATCCTTTTCAATGGGAAGCCAGCGTTTAGCATAAACGCGGACACGACCCAATGGAAAAGATGGGCAGGGCTTCAAGTCCCCTTCTCAAATCTCCTGATCACAATAGCCCTTGTAGAGCGAGCATCGCATGCACGCTGCAACGCTAGGAGAGACATAAACAGCAAGGAATAGTGAAATGTGATAAGAATATGAAGCAATGTGTAGTAGGGAAGAACAGAAGGAAGGCCAATTCTTTCATTGGAGGTGACCAGAGAGGTCCTAGGAATAAAACCAAGAATAGCATCCACAGCAGTACTAGAATTATGTGTAGAAAAAGCATCCCATAGCTGCCAGTCCACAAGGGAATCACAGACAGCAAAAGACACAGACGGGTGCAAATTACACTGTGAACAGAGAGACAAGTTGGCAGGTTTGGTGGTACGGTGGAAAAACGTACAAACAAATCATAGAATGAGAAGCAACACATGGACAAATACAAAGCATGAAGAGGAAAAAACAAAGCGTTCAGATACGTGACTGAACATTTTCAGTTAGGTTTGCTGGTCACTGTGCAGATTCCCTGCATCATGAAGTGCCGCCGAATAGTTCAAGAGCGAAAGCCTGTAACACAAGGGGACTCAGGAAACCCTTCCGGACGCAACCACTTTCTGCGCATTATTTGTCAATTTTATTAACTGAGATATCCCATCTGCATCCAGAGATGGGCCCTGGTTACAAGTTTGTCGTTTGACTTTATTGCAGTTGGTAACACTATCTTGTGCATTAAGGGCCAGATATGCAAAACATTTTACAGGTCGCAAATGGCCTGATTCACAGAATCAGGCTGTTTGTGACCAGAAAAATGCTTTTTCTGATACCATTCTGCATTTGTGATTCGGTATTTGGAAGGGGCGTGTTTAGGGCGTCCCTCCCAAATACCGAATCGAAATGGTATATATTACTGTTTTGCGGCTGGTTACTGTTTTGAAATCGAATTCCGGTTGCAAAACAGTAATACTTTAGCACCAGTTTAAAACTGGTAGTAACCCATTCACAAAGGATTATTAAGAATGTAAATAATAATATTTTTTTTAAGAGCAGGCAGTGGTCCCAATTACCACTGCCTGCTCTTAAAAAATGAAACTTTAAGGTTTCATTTTTTTCTTTTTAAACACACCCTTCTTTCCTTTAACCCCTTCCCTGCGGGGGTAATTCCCCCACGGTGTGGGGGGGGGGGGGGACTGTGGTGCCGCTGGTCTCATGACTCACAGTGGAGCTGTGCTCATCGCGAGCTGAGCTCGTCACGCCCCCGCCCACTGATTAATTCTCCCGCACAGGCAGGGAATTTATTGCGCGTGGGCGGGCCGCGGCCGTTATGACAAGCTCAGCTCGTCATGAGCACAGCTCCACTGTGACTCATGATGAGCTGAGCTTGTCATGAGCATGGAAGGGGTTAAGGAAAACAGGCTGTATTAATAAAAAAGAGATTGCTTTATTAAAAAGCAATCACAGACATGGTGGTCTACTGACCTCAGCATGCCACCATCCCTGTGATAGCTGGGAATCCTAATGGGTTGCAAACTGCAACCTACCTCATTAATATTCATGAGGTAGGTTGATTTGCGACCCACAAGGAATCCCTATATGAAACTCAATGAGTTTCATACATTAGGAATACTTACTTGGAGCAGGTGGTAAATTACAGGCGTGTAATCCTGTTTGGTAAGCTTTGCAGGAAGAGGAAGGGAGGGGGCAGGAGTCTGAAGATGCCCACAGTCTCAGCAGCTTTGCATGCAGGTCCAGAGTTCCTGGGCAAAGAATTCCCAGATGGGTTATATATAGACTCAAAATTAATGGGCCCAGAAACACCAGGCTAATCAGAATGTCCCAAAGCCCTATCCTACGGGAATACCTATCCAGGCCACTCATAATGAGGGCATAAGTATACTAAATCTGAATGTCATCCTGTTTAATAGTTTTCAATAATAAACACTCTAAAACAACGTAAAAAAATATATATTTTGAAATTTTGAAGAACCATTATTATGAGTATTCAACATTACTACAATAACAACCCCTTTGTTAGCTGCTTTGTTGCTTGTTGGTGTATTTTATTGCTTTGATTTATTTTTCATGTCATTGAAATTGATATTTTGATACTTTTCAACGTCTTCAAGTTTTTCCCAATAGTAGATTAACACTGATAAGATGTAGATAGTTACATAAGCAATGTGAAAGGCTGCATGCATGTCTGCCTGAATGTTTGCTTATGCATTGCCATTCATTGAGTAACCTGCATCTATTCAATAATAGTTGACTTATCCAAACATAGGCAAGACGACAATTATGAGGCTTCAAAAAAAGGATCCTTTATGGGTGCAAACCAGAAAATGAACAGTAATTTTAACTACTGTTTAAAAAATAAAATAATGTAATACACCTTAGGTAGAAAAGACACAGGGTTACCACTAGGTTTTCTGCTGGCTTCATCCCAGAATATTACGATCAGTGACGTCTTTCCTGTTTGGGCTTGGAATGGACCTTAGGCACAAACCTCTGCCCGTCTCTCCTCATTCCAGTCACTCCTAGTTGCACCTTTTGGGCGAGCTTTCTGATGCTCCTGGGGGACTCCATATGCTTAGTTGTTGGTTTAACAGCACCACTAATGGATGGGGCATCTGTCTCTCCTGGCTGACTCCATTTAGCAATGCTGTGGTGGTTCAAGATCATCCCCAATGGATGGGTCTTCTGTCACTCCTGAGTAGACTCGATATAGCACTCTATTACTCTATCGGTGAATCCGATGGGTTGGGTCTTCCTATGCTAAATGGATTCCATATACCCAGTGGACCAAACAGAGGTACATCAATGTCAGGTTCTACATTTGATACTGTTCTCCCTCAAGTTGGTAAGCACCTGCATACATGAGTGCATCTATTCTCACACTCTCGCTACACCTCATGCTTATGCACAGTGACATAAGGCACACGCTGCTACCAACACATCTTTCAAACCACACACAACACATATCATATAGACCAACTATCAACCTTTCAACCAAAGGGTATGCAGGAACCCGATACAAATCTGAGAGATTCACAACCTCTCTGGGGGTAAGAAACACTATTGAGAGAAAGCAATCAGATCACACACGGAGCACTTTAGGCCTTGCAAGTGATAGATAGATATATATTTCGCAAGCCGATACCGGTATAATTTTCTATCAGTGTTAAAAACCATGGGTGAATTTTGTTGCGACAAGAATGCTTTGAATGATTTACACAGTGTGCTTTTATTATATATTTTGTAATCTAATGAGGGCTATATTGTTAGAGGGCTTTGGCGTCACATTCATTTCATTTTATTTAGCTAAGTACACTTTGAACTAATTACATGACGTGCGCTTTAAGAAACGGGCTGGGGACTTTGATTCTCTGCGCCAAGGGCAACAGGCTGATTACGGACGATCTTTGGCAAATGAAGGCAGTTTCAGCATTATGCTGATATTTGTACTACATTGTGTTGCATTATTATTTTTATTTCATACTATGAAATTGTATGTCTCATCAGCCACATTCTTTTGGTTAACAATAGTGCAATTACAGAACAATGGGTTTATGTCATGTTACTGCTTTAAACCAAAGTATGTCTTCCATGTCCATGCATATCTAGAGTGAAAAACGATATAAATACTTACTGAATTTTGGCGCCAAGTAGATTGATAAAGGCTGCTGCGCAGCCGAAACGTGTCTCTCTGTCACAGGGTCGGGGGTGACCCACGAAAATAAATATTGCCATATCTTGATAGCCTTGTGTACATGCCTTCTTCAAATAGAGTAGGATTTGGTGTTTAAATATATATAACTATTCAATACCAGATAAAACAGCATGATAAGAATTCGGAGAAAAGGAAACTCCAAGACAGGAAGCTTGGCAGCCTGCAAACATGGAATTATCTGGTAATCTAGTTTAGATACTGTTATGGGGTGTGAGGAAATATGAATTTTTATGATCAATTGTGTCCCCTATCTTAGACCCCAACGGCTCCATGTACATGCTACAAGTACATGTATGTTCCCTCCACTTCCAGCTATGAAGACGCAAATACATATGCGTCCAACGTTAACATGTCCTCTTTCAGATCCACCATGAATGGGTCGAATATTCCGTTCCTAAGTATGCCTTGCCACCGTCTTTATATAGAGTACCTTTCACGTTTTTCAGCTCTGGCAAGTTAGGCCCTGAATTCTGCCATCGAGCTTTTCCTGCTTTCTGCCTCTGAATGCTCCAGCCTGGACCTGCATCTGTATCCATGACCTTTGTCTTACTTCCTGTGCGGCTAACGGTGCCTGGCCCGGCCTGTTGCCTGCCAAGACTGTATTCAGCCTTCAAGTTATCTGCTCCGCTCCTCGAGAAATACATTCCTGTCTAGTAGTTTAGGTAAACATCCTCCCAGCTACAGAGCAAAGGGCCCGGCCTTACTGTCTCCGTGCAAGTAACTCATAGCTCCTGTTACCATGATAGGCCCATGCCCCCTCGCATCTCATGTAGACACGTAGACGCTTATACACGCACTAGAAGTCAGTATAGGATAGCCTCTGCCTGAGAGACCTTTCCTTCCAGATAATACAGTTCCTAAAACACAAGATATTAGATATGATTTGGGATTAGGTTGTTCTGACATCCCAGACTTCTGTCTCCTCATGTAGGGCTAAATGTCAAGTCCCCTTCACCCTCCAGTTACACTTCAATCACACGTCATGTTGCCGTGCGCGCATCTCTGCCATGTATTTCTGCTGACTTTGCAGGATTCTCTTATGGATCCACCCACCTGTGACATCCTCAGAATGACGTTTCTAGTACACGCCTATTGGAACGCCTTTTTCATTACGTATGTGTATTCTTATCTCTCTTCTCAGCTGTTACGCCTTCTGCATATGTCTTTACTGTAATGCATTGACTATATATATGACAACCTGTCAATAAAGTATCGCTCTATCCCTTCCCGAACCTTCGTGGTGACGGAATCCGATTGCCTGGTTCGAACCAATTCCTTTGTAAGGAATAAATCCCCTTTTAAAACTTCAAATACCACGGATTCTTATTTTTACTGAGTTATTCTTATTGAACTTTACCGCATAAATTAAGTCTAGGTAATTAAAATTTACCACATAATTGGCGCCCGAACAGGGACACCTCCCCCACCCCACGCGCCGGAGGTGCATTGCAGACCTGGTCTCCTGCCACAGCCGGACGGACAACTACGCGTACCTGCAGGATTTCCTGTACCTCCCTCAGGCCAACGGAGGTGACTGAGGCTGCGATCAACACCCAGACGAGGCGGTGAGGAGTGCGGAGGATCCCGACCAGAGCCTAGCTGAGAGAGCAAGATCCGAGGTATACAGAGGCCCACCAGATTCCGAAGTTCCGAAGTAACTAAGTCACGAGTCGAGTCCAGTCTAGTTTGGTCTAGTCCAGTCCAGACTTTCCGAGGCCTTCTGTTCCGTTCCGTGCTTCCCGGTGAGTACCGTTGCTGGGGACGCATCTAGACGTGCGCATTGGTTTGTGCCGGTCAAGACGGGTTTGGGTACACAGATCCGGTCTGCACTGTTTTAGCGGTGTATCTGTACTGTTTAGCAGTACATCTAGTATTATGCAGTTAGCTAGTTTTATTCTAATTATTATTGTTCGTTTTAAAGTGTTTTAATATGTTTTAAATGTCGTGGTATGAGTGATTGTTCGATCTTCATTACTGTGTTTATTGTATTAATTGTGTTCAAGTCCGAAAAAGAGTCAAGTAGCAAGGTTTAAGATGCCGTTATTTTCAAAATTAAGACAGATTAGAACTAGAAAAGGGATACTCGAGGAAGCCGTTCCCATTCCACCTAGGGACACTCCAGGGTACTTCATGTACCATAAACATGGCCTAGATGCCGTATTATATCTCGATTTGTGGGTGGACTACACCAAGGATTTAGCAGAGAATCAGAGATGGCCCGCTGCTGGGACATGGGATGCAGATTGCATCATGAGAGTAGAAGAAGCATTATGGAAAAAGAAAGCCAGACAGTCACAGAAAGATGCCATTGAATTATGGCGTAAAGAATCGCATAGACGCACAGAGAAAGCACTCAGAAAAGAAGAGAAAAGTAGGTAGGATTCAGACAAAGCCCGAGAAAACGTATTAATTGAGGAAGGTATCCGAGCAAAAGCAGAACAAGTAGACAGACAACGAAACACTCTTATGAATAGTATGTATCCTCTTCTGGCTGAGGGTTTACCTAAGGCCACCCTGGAAGTACCGAAAGATCTGCCACCTCCATTGCTTCCGACTAAATTGCACCCCAAGACCGCAAAGGACATTTTCCTTTCTTCCTATTTAGACGATGTAGCCCCCGAATATGTTAATGCTCCGCCGCCACGCACACCACCTGCTAACGGCGCTCGACCCCGAGATAATCTGCCCCCACTTCCGCAGCAACATACTCCTCCTTCCGTTGCAAACCTTCCGCCCGTTCCTTCATTCCCTCCTTGGCGCATCTATTCTTCCCACCTTACACCCAACGAATCCTTTTGGACCTAGCACCTCAGGAGGTGCGACAGGAAGTTTTCATACGCCGCCATCAGCGCGTCGATTGACTTATAGGGATTTAGCACACCAACGTACACCTCAAACAGCGAATTATGACATATTTAAAGAGCCTCTTACAGATTGTAGATATGATCCAGTACCTGGTAAAGACGACAGAATGATGCTATCATCAGTACGTCTACGACGAGTTGCGAATTATTTAATGATATTACCAGGAATGATTGATCATCTAGACAAAATATATCACTTTGTCCAAACAGGGCAAGGTCCTGAAAGTATTGGCGAGGCCATGGCATACCAGAAAGTGGACACGCAAAAACTGTTGTTACGCTTCTTCATAAACTGCCTGATAAGACACAGAGATAGGCCAGGTGTAGACCCGGAAGAAATGAAAGCACTTAACAAATGGGGTCAGAATATAGCGGACGGAAAACATGATAAACAGAATAGTATAGAAAGTATGTACCGAAGGATCCGAAAAACAGTAGAACAAATATGTGACAGAGAACGACCTGAACGAGAAACAGATGCAGATAAGACTGAGTCCTCGGGGGAGGAGGAACAACTAGAAATGACAACAGGACAATTACAATTACCAGCTAGAGAAATGATAGCTTATGTAGGTAAGGGAAGATCCTTTAATAATTCAATACGTCCGATACGTCCAGAAAGTAAGAGAATGTTTCAAGCAGCCATGTCAAATCCAAAGACCCCTGAACACTTATTTCAGGCTACTGATAAAATACTTCAAGAACGAATGGGGTACCATGTACTCGATTCTATGGATGAACAAGAATTAGCCAGGTCAGCAGTACAATGGGCTGACAGTTCTGATAAATATAGTGATGACACGCTAGCACACACGTTTTTTTAATCTTTCACCAGACGAACAGCGTTTAGCTGGTATATACATGATACAACATCTCCTTATATTGTATAAAGGTCAACGTTCTGATCCTGGTCCCCTACCTGATATACTGATAGAACTACTCATGAATAAATGGAGAGGTCTAGGTACCGATCTAATTAAAGTAATTCTAGAACATCGGCACAGATACAGTGCCTTCCTGTGTCCAGAGCTTGATCCAGCTCCCTCCATGGAAAGAAAAATGTATTACATAGACAGACAGAATCCCTTACGCGAAGTGCACCCAGTTAGAAATGATAATACTTTTAGACGCGTGTTTGTGTACACGCCCATAACTAAAATAGAACTATTGGAAATGAAAAAGTTAGTGCCTAGCCATGACAGAGATCCAGCAGGTTTTCACCGTGAAATAAAAGACATGTTACTCATGGGTGATTATACCTATCCTGACATTATGAAAATATTAAAAGTATTATTACCTGCCGGTATTTACGAGAAACTCAAAGAAAAAGAATGGGAGGTGGGAGAGCAAAAGATTGATTGGACAGCATTAGAAAACGAAGAAAATGCCCGAACTGCAGGCCTAGGGCTTGGGGACAAAACTAAAGCATTACCAGGATTATTAGTGCAAGTATTGCCACGTTTATTAACCACAAAAAAGGAAGACTGGGGTGCAATCTCAGCTTGCAAACAGAAACCCGATGAAGACACTAGTGATTTTTATTCCCGATTTGAAAAATGTTTTGGTATTAATAGCGGCCTGAAAGCAAGTAGCGATTCATATCCACATCTCTTTGTAACAAAATTAGTCGAGAATTCCTTGCCCCAGGTTAAGAACAGAGTATTGAAAGTAGAGAGCTCTTGGCAAGCTAACACCCCGTCACAAATGTTACAAATGTTACAGTACCATCAGAATAGAATTAGAGAAGAACAAGAACACGAACAAAGACGTATGAAAGACACGAAAATGAAAATGCTCGTTGCTCAGTCAGTTCCAGCTGACAGTCATAAAAAGGGTGCGACACAGTCCAGTAATTCAGCGGTTCCTGTTAAAGGGACATGTAACTATTGTAAACAGCCAGGTCATTATATAAACGATTGTGCAGTTCTGAAACATAATATCTCTACGGGTAAAACCAAGGAGAGACCGCGTCCACCTAGACAGGATCAGATCCAACAACAAGTACCTCAGAATGTACAGCCTATGCCAGCTTCACAACAGACCGTAGCGGTACCACAACAACAGCCTAGTGTCGCAACACAAAACACGACACAACAGATGTACCAGTATGCACAAAATGACTATCCCGATTATCAGCGATACACATGAAACAGCCTAGAGAGGGAGGTTGGCTTACCCCTTATTGAGGTTCCTGTAGATCAAGAGGGTCCTTATGTACATAGTCAAGTATTAGGGAAGGACAGAAAGTTTTTAATTGATACAGGGGCAAGCAGAACAACTATAAGTCACGACGAGGTTCCAGGGGCACCCCTCTCAGGCTCACAGAATGTTTCTCTTGGATTTTCAGGAAAGCCTATTGTTAACGAAGTATCGCAACCTCTTCCTCTTGCAGTTGGTCCATTGATACGGACTACAGATTTATTGCTTACAAAATCATGCCCAGAAAACTTGTTAGGTATAAAAACATTGAAAGCTCTAGGAGCTGTAATATGTTGTTCCCCAGAAGGGGTACGATTGTTTTTGCGTGACTTTAAAGGTCACTACGTATTGAAAGACATAGATCACCGGTTACAGAATGTCCCTGCACATTTATGGGCACAAGGCCCCACTGATGTAGGTTGTATGCACATTACACCATATCGAGTCACACTCAAAGCAGGAGTGGTATTACCACGAATTCGACAATACAAGTTACCCCCAGATGCTGTAGTGGCTTTGCTGCAAATCATTGACAAGCTCATTGCACAAGGAGTGGTTGTGGAAACCGACTCCAATGTATGTAATTCTCCTATTATTCCAATTCTTAAACGAACTGATCCAGAAGCACCCCCCGTTTATCGATTAATTATTGATCTGCGCGAATTGAATAAATGCATTGTACCACAGTATCCCGTGGTTCCAGATATCTCTTCATTATTAACAGCTATTGATTCAGAAGCAACGTTCTTTACTGTAATTGACCTCAAGAACGCCTTCTTTAGCGTCCCAATCGATCCGGAAAGCCAATATTTGTTCGGATTCTGTTTAAATGGACGAAGCTTCAAATTTGCACGTGCACCTCAAGGATTCACAGAAAGCCCCAGCATCTACAGCCAAGCACTGAAAAGACAACTTGACAGTATCCACATGCCTGTTAACACTGCCCTGCTTCAGTATGTCGATGATCTGCTAATCACCGCCCGAAGCGAGCCCGAATGTGAAAAAGCATCACTGACGGTTTTACATTTCCTGGCCGACAAGGGGCACAAGGTGTCCCCTTCGAAGCTGCAATTCTGTGTTCAGCAAGTTGTGTACCTTGGGCACTTGCTGTCCAAGGGGGGGAGACAGCTCACACCTGACCGCATCCAGTTAATTGTAAACATGCCACCACCCAAGACACAAAAGGAGGTGCGGGCCTTCATAGGTCTCACTTCATACTGTAGGCAATGGATTCCCCAATATGCATTTCTAGTAAAGCCACTCATTCAGTTGACAACCCAGGAGGCAGCGACTTCGACTGTCCTCCCTTGGACTCAGGAACATACACAAGCTTTTGAAGACTTAAAGAAAGCCTTATGTCAAGCACCTGTTTTAGCGACACCATGTTACAGTAAGCCTTTTACACTTTTTGTTACAGAACGCGAAGGTACTGCCTTGTCAGTACTCACTCAGGAACAAGCAAGTTCACACAAGCCGTGTGCTTACTTTTCTAGCACATTAGATCCAGTAGCCCAGGCTCTGCCTACGTGCCTGAAATCAGTCGCAGCGACAGCTTTAGCGATCAGACAAAGCGATTCCATAGTATTAGGACATCAATTGATAGTGCAAGTTCCACACTCCGTGGAAGTTCTTTTAAACCGAACTCAGACTCAGCACTTGACTATAGCACGACTGACAGGTTATGAATTAACATTGTTCCAGCCACACATAGAAATCAGACGCTGTAGTACATTAAATCCTGCCACACTTTTGCCATTAAGTGGAACAGACCCATTGGCAAATGATTGTATTGAAGTCATTACTATTACGACGAAACCCAGACAAGACTTGACAGACATTCCATTACCAGATCCAGACCTGACACTTTATGTGGATGGTTCATGCATGAGAACAAGTACAGGAGAGTTAGTGGCCGCTTACGCAGTCACGACAGACACCGAAGTTATTGAAACGAATTGTATTGACACATTGTCAGCTCAAGCAGCAGAGCTCATCGCTCTGACACAAGCCTGTATTCAAGCCAAAAATAAAAGAGTCAACATATACACAGATTCACGTTATGCATTCGGAGTTGTACACGACTTCGGAGTCCTTTGGCGAGAGAGAGGTTATTTAACTTCTCACGGTGCCAACATTCAACACGGTCCCCTCATTCAAGCTCTGTTAGATGCAATACATCTGCCTACTTCAATATCCATCATGAAGTGCAAGGCCCATACAAAAATTACCAATATCATTTCCCAGGGTAACGACCTAGCAGACTGAACAGCTAAGCAAACAGCACAGAATCGGACTCATGCAACCGACTTGACAAAGACAATAGTTCCAACATCGACACACTGCATGACAGTTAGGGATCCCGCCCTTGATGTAATTGACATACAGACACATGCTACACCAGAGGAAATAAAGAAATGGACTGAACTAGGAGGGATCCAAACAGATCAGGGATGGATGACGAAGGGAAAATCTACATGGTTTCTCCCCGACTCCATGGTTCAAGTTATCATTAACACAATACATAGTCCAGCGCATCTAGGAGAGAAAGCTATGTTAGACAGTATTCAAAACATTTGGTTTAATAAACACTTACGAGCTGCAGCCAAACAGAAAGTGCGTACTTGCATGATTTGTTGTCAGTTCAACCCAGGTAAAGGCGTTCCTGTAGAGCAAGGTGGATTTCAACCTCCCGATCACCCTTTTGAAGTCCTCCAGATGGATTATATCCAGATGGAACGTTGTCGAGGATTCAAATATGTCCTCGTAGTTGTATGCGCACTTTCCCGTTGGACAGAAGCATATCCAGTCTCAGATTACACAGCCCCGACCACTGCCAAGCAGCTGGTTCGTGAATTCTTCCCACGGTATGGTTTGCCCCGTATCGTGTATTCAGATAACGGCCAACCGTTCTCATCCGAGCTAATGAAACACATTTCACTCCTGTTAGGCTATCAATGGAAATTCCACTGTGTCCGGCATCCCGAGGCAGCAGGTCTCGTGGAGCGTCATAATCAGACTCTGAAAATACGACTTTCTAAAATCTGCAGAGAGAAAGGCGTCGACTGGATAGTAGCTTTACCAGTTGCGCTCTTTTACATGAGAATGATAGCACATTCTCGAACAGGGCTATCCCCGTACGAGGTGGTCTTCGGTAGGCCACCAAATATGTGGGGGACGCCTATACCTCGTAAAATCACTGATGTTGATTGTAATATGCTGACAGATTACCTTGCTTCCTTGATGTCTGCACTACAATCTTGCCGTTCACAGGTAGCTGCAGCCTTTCCCGACAATACCGAGGTGAAGCCCCATGAAGTGGTTCCCGGAGACTTTGTTTTCGTAAGAAATTTCGACAGGAGGAGCCCGCTGGAGCCTCGCTGGCAAACGCCGAAATTAGTACTCCTGACCACGAGGACAGCCGTGAAGATTGAGGGTCGCAAGGGTTGGCTACATTCGAGCCATATCAAGAAATTTCATGGACTGCCTTCTGATTTGAACTCTCAGCCCTACCCTCCTCCACAGACTGACTCAAAACTTCCCCTGGTCGAGAAAACTGCTGCCCAAAACTATAAACTGAAACTAAGGTCTAGCAAGTCAGACAATTTAATTGTTTAAGTCCTCTCCTAGGTGAATCGGTTAAATTAGTCACTGACATGTATCCTCTAGACCGAAACAGAGAGAAAGATAGACAGAAACAGCTCAAGAAACGTGCATATTGTAAATTACTTCATAGTCACTGTATAGTGACATTATTGATTATGTTTTTTCTAAATCTTCTGATTATTGCTGCAAGTATACTGTTGCACATATACTACCCTATTTTCAAGCGTGCACATTCTGCTTCCGATGTTACTGCCGAACACTCTTTTAGCGAATTACCTCCACATGAGTTGCCCTACAGACTTGCGCTGCGCAATAACACATTCATTAGTATGTTACATCACTCCCATCAGGCCAACAACGCTACAAATTGTTGGATATGTGGCCGACTCCCTCCCTACCAGAAATACAAGGGAGTTCTGCCCCTCTTTCCATATCCATTCACGCACAATGGTTCCTGTGGTGCATGGTTTAGTTTGATTAATTCTTTAGATTCAAATACCGTAGTTTACCAGAGCAACTGGGTATGGGGAAACCTGAACTTAGTTTTGCTTAAAGCCTGCTACCCTAACAAGGAGGGACTTCCCAAAAGGACAGGAACTGATCTAGAAAATGAAGTATATGGATTAGGTAATTTTACACTTAACCTCATGATTCTGAATGTTGAATCCGAAGCTGCACCAGTCTTGCCTGCTATGTCCGTATTACCAGTCAAAGGTGAATTATGTGTAAGAAAGAATGGTTCAGTACACTTGGGTCATAGTAAATGTACTACTGTGATCGAATTCAGGGATCAAGGCAAGTCTACATTTAGAGCTTCCCGTCATTCCTACTTCATTTGTGGTCATACCGCATATATACGTTTACCTATATATTGGGATGGTACCTGTTACATTGCATTCCTTCTGCCACCTGTTTTCCTAGCCCCTCCTGATTATCATAGAAACACCCATCTAGTACACAATAGACCCCAGAGAGATCTCCCGATTGTCGACTACACTGAAACGGCATGGGAACAATATACAGACTTCAATAAAGGTCTCTTTCCCTACATAGGTGTTGTCTCTAATAGTAAACTGATACGCAGATTAACCAGAACCCTTGAAGCAGTAGTGAACGAAACTACCTCTGCCCTAGGCAACTTAACAGAGGAGCAGTCTGCGATGCGGATTGTTGTTCTCCAAAATCGTCTTGTCCTTGACGTCATCCTGGCCGATAGGGGCGGAGCTTGTAGAGTCATCGGATCGAGTTGCTGTGTTTTCATTCCAGAAAACGCGCCATCAGTATATAAAGCCATAACTCGTCTTCATAAGATTGCAAGTCAGATACACCAGAATCCAGGCACCTGGACGTGGTCCGGTTGGTTCTGGAGCGTGTTGTCAGCCTGGGGATGGAAAGTCCTATCCTTCCTAGGTATTGCCCTTCTCATAGTATTCAGTTGCTGCCTGTGTCTACAATGTGGACCAGCGATTTGCGGCCTGTGTGCCACATCATGTATTCCACACTCAAGTTCTCATTCAAAATCCCGGAAGAAGAAAGAAGAACAAATGATGTTACATGAACAGATTGATGGATTCCTGAGGATCGATATCTCATGAAGGGTCCGTAGGGGACAAGGAGGGAATGAGGAAATATGAATTTTTATGATCAATTGTGTCCCCTATCTTAGACCCCAACGGCTCCATGTACATGCTACAAGTACATGTATGTTCCCTCCACTTCCAGCTATGAAGACGCAAATACATATGCGTCCAACGTTAACATGTCCTCTTTCAGATCCACCATGAATGGGTCGAATATTCCGTTCCTAAGTATGCCTTGCCACCGTCTTTATATAGAGTACCTTTCACGTTTTTCAGCTCTGGCAAGTTAGGCCTTGAATTCTGCCATCGAGCTTTTCCTGCTTTCTGCCTCTGAATGCTCCAGCCTGGACCTGCATCTGTATCCATGACCTTTGTCTTACTTCCTGTGCGGCTAACGGTGCCTGGCCCGGCCTGTTGCCTGCCAAGACTGTATTCAGCCTTCAAGTTATCTGCTCCGCTCCTCGAGAAATACATTCCTGTCTAGTAGTTTAGGTAAACATCCTCCCAGCTACAGAGCAAAGGGCCCGGCCTTACTGTCTCCGTTCAAGTAACTCATAGCTCCTGTTACCATGATAGGCCCATGCCCCCTCGCATCTCATGTAGACACGTAGACGCTTATACACGCACTAGAAGTCAGTATAGGATAGCCTCTGCCTGAGAGACCTTTCCTTCCAGATAATACAGTTCCTAAAACACAAGATATTAGATATGATTTGGGATTAGGTTGTTCTGACATCCCAGACTTCTGTCTCCTCATGTAGGGCTAAATGTCAAGTCCCCTTCACCCTCCAGTTACACTTCAATCACACGTCATGTTGCCGTGCGCGCATCTCTGCCATGTATTTCTGCTGACTTTGCAGGATTCTCTTATGGATCCACCCACCTGTGACATCCTCAGAATGACGTTTCTAGTACACGCCTATTGTAACGCCTTTTTCATTACGTATGTGTATTCTTATCTCTCTTCTCAGCTGTTACGCCTTCTGCATATGTCTTTACTGTAATGCATTGACTATATATATGACAACCTGTCAATAAAGTATCGCTCTATCCCTTCCCGAACCTTCGTGGTGACGGAATCCGATTGCCTGGTTCGAACCAATTCCTTTGTAAGGAATAAATCCCCTTTTAAAACCTCAAATACCACGGATTCTGCCTCTTATTTTTACTGAGTTATTCTTATTGAACTTTACCGCATAAATTAAGTCTAGGTAATTAAAATTTACCACAGGTGAATAACTTTTCTCAACCACATTTGAACAATGAAGTAAAGTCCAAGAAGCCATGTGCAAATGTCTTTAAAGAGAGGGAACGTACTATGATTAAAGCAAGAGAATGTAACTTAGCTTTCTAGCTGATATAATAAGTTATGTTATGTTATGAACATTTGTAGTGCGCACAGCTGCCCCAGCTAAGGGGCGTCCTGGCGCATGACAAGGTAAACATAGCTAACACTGAGCATAGAAACAGAGAAAAAGAAAGGGCACAACTAAAAAAGGGGAGAAATTAAAACAGGAAGGTTTTTATAGCTTTACGGAACAAAAGAAGGTCTTCCATCAAGCGAATCTCAATCGGAAGAGAGTTCCAAAGCACTGCTGCTTTGACCCGGAAGGACCGGCCACCAACTCAGCTGAGCTTAAACCTCGGGACCACAGCGAGCGCTTGGCCCAATGATCTCAAAGAGCGGGTTGGAACATAACAGGACAAGAGATTCGAGAGGATCTGGGTGGCTGATCCCTTCAAGATCTTAAAAGCCAGACATAAAACTTTAAAGTGAATTCTTGTTTTAACCGGTAGCCAATGCAAAGATCGAAGGGTACTAGAAACAGAGCAGGACCTGGGCAAGCCAACTATGGCTCTAGCTGCGGCGTTTTGGACACGTTGAAGACGGATGATTTCTGCCTGGTTTGCCCCTACCAGGAGAGAGCTGGCATAATCCAGACGAGATATTACTGTTGCCTGAACCACCAGCTGCCTGGTAGGGGGGTCAAAAAACTTCAGGACAGGTCTTAAGCCCCGAAGGACCCCAAAACAGCAGGCCGCGGTTTTCTTAGAGTGGTTTTCTTGTCTAGGTAACAGTATTTATATTATTAAAATGGAACTCAAAGGGTTCTGGCAATGCTATCATTGATCCGATTGAATCCTTTGTGTCGTTTCCAGAACCAGACTCCATACTGATTTAGATTTACCTTTGTAACTTCAAAGGAGATAATATCTACAGCAAAGTTACAACCTACTATGCTTAACATACAATATCAATTGTTTTTTCTGACTCACTTTTATTCAAGGGGTGACAAAAGCTCGGATGCTCAATGTACTCTACCCTCAAGGCAACAGATTACACAAAAAAAAAAACATTGTCATACGACAGCATAACTTTCCTGATGGACTGAAAAAAATATCAGATTGCTGAGGAGTGAGTAACCTTGCAGAAAAAAAACGTGCGGGGGGCAGGGGAAGCATGATGAAAAACATTTTTAATGGTGCCTAAAATTTATTGGAGGACGAAAACTCTTAAATTATGGTTCTATGCCAAAATATTGAGGTTAATGATAATGACCGGCAATCAGTAGTACAATAGTGACCACCAACATATCATCTAGATAAGCATTCATAGGGAGGCAAACATTTACTACTCTTAATTCCACGCCTAAATACCTAGGAGATATGTTGGTACTCAATATTGTGAAATTACCCTACGTGCAGGTCAATATAACTGAACTCAATACTTTGGCAAAAAAACCATAAAATTATTGATGGTATAATCCTGGGAGCAGAGAAGAACCCAGTGAACAAACGTGGCTTGGCATCACATGAATAAGTATGAGATAATCAGAGAGGCCAGGCATGCCGCTTCCTGGCATAATTTTTTATTTAAATTGACCGTTTACAGTTTTGGCGCTTAAAGTGGTGATCAGCTTAGAGATGAGGTGCCAGTTAAACAGGTACATCATCATAAGGCAGGTTGCCATCTAATTACCTCTTCTGGTAAATGCAATTTTTGCTTCATCAGCTGATTTGCTTGTAGACGCCTGATTAGCTGTAAAATGCGCTATCCTGATTCACGGTATAATAGTTCAACGTAATTTGAGCCTTGAATAACGACAGATTCTGGCCACGTGCTGGTGGGTTTAGTACCAAATATCTACGATATTCATAGGCTGAACCGGGAAACAAGACCGACTGGAAGTCCTGCCCTACTACTGAGCGAGTGTCAGATCGTTCCCCTCATGGACTGGCACCCCATTGAAACAGATGTTAAAAAATGAATGACACACACCCTTTGTGTATCTTACAACAAATCATGTCCTTGCTAATATAGATAAACCAACAGATCTGATCTCATGCACAATATCAAACAGCACCAAATACCTTTTACGTGAGTATCTGAAAGCCTAATTTAATGTCCCTGTTTCCCACTAACGTGATTGGCTAGTGAATTCCTTCTAGCAAAATCGTTTATCTCATTATGTCTCTGATGCTACTTGTGAGTCATGATTTAAGTCGCACATTTGATGTTTTCTTTACAAACAAGGACTCAAAATGCAGTAAATCTCCATGCTTAAGATCATCTCAAGGCTGGCTTTCACCCTGACATAAGAGTCACTCAATGGTGCAGTAATACAAGCATGGTCATCTCTTGACACAGTTGACCATCAGATGCTCCTATCTTGAGGTACTCAGTGGGAATCCATCACATGGCACTGATTTTGTCCTTCGAGTTATTACTATCAAATGGTCTTCAGTGATCACGTTCAAATGGTTTCAATCCCTGTCTTTGACTCACCAAGGAGACTATCCCCTGCAGAGTCCGCCACGGCCAGCTCTCTCTCCTCTTAGCTACAGTACATATTTTTTGTATTGGCATTGTTGATTTAATCATTTGGGCTCTCTTTTCATATCTGCATAGAAGTCACCCACCTGATGTTCGAAATGGAGGGATGGGTGAGCTGATTGCCACAAGTGACAATTTCACATCAAGCATCACAGGAGGTGATGTCTAGACGTGCCACAGTCACGTCAGTATTTCTAATTTCAAAGGACAATCACATTATAGCTTTATTGTAGTAGTCGTGTTAATTACAGTGACTTTGGTTTGAGGGCTAAGGGCTACTAGCGAATTGTGCTTGTTATATCTGCCACCGTTGTCAGAAAATGAATTTCAAGCACACACTAGCTCAAAATCTACCCAAGTTTCAAATAAAGTGCTGCAGTTTGAGCAGTGTTCCCAAAAATGCATTAGAATTCTAGATTGTTTGCCAGTACTTCATAAATACCAAAAGCCATGCACAAAATTATGTTTTCAACTATGTTCATTAAAGTTAGCTTACCGCTATATCTACAACCGAGGGCAATATATATACATGAATGTTGTGTACAAGGCAAGGTATTGGTGAGGGGCGGCCACAGAGCACAGAGGTGGCCACAGAGCCCCACCTGTAGCCAGGCCCCACACCTAACCCTCGTTAGCAGCCAACACTCCCAAAAGCAGCAAACTGGCCACAGTCCCCAATCCCACATTTCCTTTTTTCTTTATTTTTTTGGTCGCGCAGGAACACACAGGGGACGGCGTTGGGGCCCACGGAAGTCCTGTGACACTACCCAAAAATGTATTGGCCCCTCTGGTCCCTCTGAGACCCCTCCCTCATTCACCACCCCCACACCTCCCCCCCACACAATGGCTAGTGGGTCAGGGTATCCCTACCCTGCCCCATGCTATATGTTTTTGAAAATAATTTTCAGGTTGGGGACCATGTCTCCGAGTCCCGTAATGGTGGCCACCACATTTTTCTTCATATGATAGGCACCAATCACATCGTTCAGTAACACAACTCCAGTGGTTGCGACCAATCAGAATTCCTGTTTTGTTGTTTTTATCCTGCATGAGTCCTGAGGGAGTCCCACTGCAATGGATAACTTTACATTTATTACATCATTTCTCAAAAAAATCATTCCAGAATTACATTAAATCACAAAAAGCACTCTTCCTGAGTAAAGATCTAGCATTGTGCCAAATTTGGTGTAATTCTGCACTACTGTGCAATGTTTGAAAGGAGAAGCGAAATGGTAGAGAAATATATAAACAGTTGTAGATGTGATAAATTAAATGTGTGCAGCAGAAACTTGTCAGACCTTTAAATCAGGGAGGACCATAATCCCTATTATTACGTTTTTTCCCCACTTTCTTTTCTGCCAAGTGACCATGTACTCTGTGACGCTGTCCACCAATATTTCTATATAAGGCATTAGCATTTTACATAGTGGAACTTGTAGTTTCACTTTCAACAGCAATATTGCATACCCGAAATTCCAAATGTGCAAGATGCTGTTGACTCAAAAGCCCGGTCCAGCTGAAGGAGTCACACCTACCATGGGGCTGTTTATGCACACAGTGTTCTTTGTCCAACAGCCTTAAAGTGATCCTGAAGAAAGTGCACTAATTACTGTTCCATGAACAGCACAGCACATCTCTACAGCCTGCAGGGGGCGGCATAGAAAGAGGAAGTTGATTTGCTGCTTCACTGTCATGGTCCTGGCTTCTACCTGTAGCTCTGTCTGATTGGCTTAGCTCAGCATGACCAAACAATGTGGGGTCTCTCGAGCTATGCTAACCTTAGTAGGAGGGTCACTGTCATGTTTTCAGTGAGCCACACTAAGGGCCAAAGCTGCCATCGTCATTGTGACTGTGCAAGCTCTCTACACACAGAACAGGTAAAACAGGAGAAGCACCTGAGCAGACTTTCCTCATGCACATCACCGTCAGCAGCTGTGTAGGGTTCTCTCATGCAGTGGCGGCTGGTGACATTCAAAAGTGGCAGGGTGAATAAGCTGGGTACTGCTTTTATGTAGCGAGAGAAGCAAGAATGCTTAATGGACAAATGTGGGGTTGGGGGTGGGGTGCTACTCCCGTGAAAAAAGTGAAAATAAATTGGCAAATGGTGTATTTTAAGCAAGTGAATTCAGTGAGAAAGCAAGGTTTATAAAGCAGTGAAATGAATAGTCTTCAAATATTAAACACATTCAAAAATGCCCCATATCTTACTGCATAATTATGTTTAATAATTATGTTTAACAGTTACTGTAATGTGCAAATCATACAGTGTGACGACATCATGCCCTTTAAAGTGTGAGCTTGCCCAGTGTATTGCACTGCATGCAGCATCGATTTTGGAAGAAAATGTTCTAACCAGGCTTCGAGAAACACCCACAGCTGCTGGCTGCAATCAGTCATATAGAAATATGTGCAGAAAGGTCTTTAAGTGGGATGAAAAAAGTTAGGGCTCTCTAAAAGAAAACATGTCAAATACATTCCTGAGATTTCCATATTGTGGCACCCGACTGGTATTTTGGTTTCTCTCTCAGATGTTACTGCATCCAGATATATAACACATTAACTGACATACAGTTAAAACCAGCCAGTATTATTGGCTTTGTCAATGGGTGTTAGCTGTTTAAGATAAATGAGTAACAACAATGATTTGTTATAAATAATCAACATTTGAAATGTTTCCATTCTGAAATTGTGAGACTGTGAATTAACTATTATTGAGGTCTGTAAGAGGAGTACTGGCCTTCGGTTATGTGCGCTTTATGTTAGATGTGCTTTCCTTTTTCTTTGCTCATCTCGTCCATCTGCACATCTTCAACCTCTTCTCTATCCTTTTCAGCACCCTCTTTTCACTCTACTGAATGCACTTCCTCGCATTTCCCTCATTCACCGCCCCCAAACATACACTGCACTCACTCACATTTAAGCACTTTATTTTCTTTCACATTTGCCTTGTAAATATTTTGACATCTGTGTACTACATTTACACAGAATTTCAATTGCAACTGGAATACCTGGCCATTGTTCTGCAGAGAGGCCAACCCCCTGACGCGCACTTTGCTTTGCCTTCAGCCTCAGCCCCAGAGCACTTAATCAAAGCCCCTCATAAATACATGGCACGACTCAAAGTATGCACTACACAAGAGTAATACGATGCACGAAAAAAAGACAGAAACACAACATGATGAAATAGCTAACACTCTAGATGAATGCAAGATTAAGGAGCTGCAAAAACAACAGTTGATGGACAGAATGCAGAACAATGTCATACATTCACCCCAGTACAGAGATCTGGGCCTAAATCCATCGTTTTTTTGCTCACCATGCCATTCCAGTTTGGACCCAGCCATATGCAAATCAGTCTTGACCCTGTGCCCCATGGGAACAGTCAAGCCCGAACTGGGGTGGCATGGTGAGCAAAAGAATGATGGATTTAACCCAGATCTCTTGACTGGGGGTGAATGTTTTGATTTGTTCTGCATTCCGTCCATCAATTGTGTGTATTTTGCTTTCTCGCCGCAAGATTAAGTAGAACATGTAAAATAAAAGAGGAACTACATCGCTGACATGCTTTACCTAACGTTTTTAACATTCATTGTTTGTAAATCAATCTATGTTTTTGTCATTAATGTTAAGGGCATAAAGACCGGGCCAGTTTTAACGCCATACAACATGTAGCTGTCTTCGCCATACAACATGTAACTGTCTTTACTATAAGCACATATTTCTACCTTAGAACTTGACTTGGATATTTGGATCAACTTCACATGGAAACAAAAACCTGCTCATCTTCTGGATCAGTTTTGCAGGAAACAAATCTAGAAGCTCCACTTCTAAAAGGCCCAGCACCCTGCAGCCAGTGCCTGGGGTGTCACGGTGGGGGAAGTTAGCATGATCAGGGGGTCTCATCACAATATACATAACACAAGATTAGCATTATAGCACTTATCATTACCGAGAACAAGGCACCAAATCACACGTGCTTGCATCCAGCGCTATTGTGTGTCCAAGGGGACGATGACAGCCTCACTAGCCTACAGTGGCTACCACCATAGACTACAATGGCAGCAAAGGGCATTAGAAATATAACCCTGTGTCGCGCGCCACATTGCAGAAAGTTGATTTACTGCCGGGCTTCCGCCTCCTGCTTCAGAGTGAGGCAGGGCTGGCAGCCTAGGACAGACAGCCCACATTTAAATACCTCAATTTGTTTAGAGATACAATAACATTTCTAAATAAATCAATTTAATATTTTTTGAGGCAAACATGTAGGAACTTTAGAGTGGCGCAACCCCAGAGTCCTAATGGAGAAACCGCCCCGCCCCTCATGTACAGCACAGTCAGCAGCTGCTCAGGCCTCTCTCGTGCACAGCACCGTTAGCAGCTGCTCAGGCCTCCCTCATGCACAGCACCGTTAGCAGCTGCTCAGGCCTCTCTCATGCACAGCACCGTCAGCAGCTGCTCAGGCCTCTCTCACGCACAGCACCATCAGCAGCTGCTCAGGCCTCTCTCACGCACAGCACAGTCAGCAGCTGCTCAGGCCTCTCTCATGCACAGCACCGTCAGCAGCTGCTCAGGCCTCTCTCATGCACAGCACCGTCAGCAGCTGCTCAGGCCTCTCTCACGCACAGCACCGTCAGCAGCTGCTCAGGCCTCTCTCATGCACAGCACAGTCAGCAGCTGCTCAGGCCTCTCTCATGCACAGCACCGTCAGCAGCTGCTCAGGCCTCTCTCATGCACAGCACCGTTAGCAGCTGCTCAGGCCTCTCTCATGCACAGCACCGTCAGCAGCTGCTCAGGCCTCTCTCATGCACAGCACCGTCAGCAGCTGCTCAGGCCTCTCTCACGCACAGCACCGTCAGCAGCTGCTCAGGCCTCTCTCATGCACAGCACAGTCAGCAGCTGCTCAGGCCTCTCTCATGCACAGCACCGTCAGCAGCTGCTCAGGCCTCTCTCACGCACAGCACCGTCAGCAGCTGCTCAGGCCTCTCTCATGCACAGCACAGTCAGCAGCTGCTCAGGCCTCTCTCATGCACAGCACCGTCAGCAGCTGCTCAGGCCTCTCTCATGCACAGCACCGTCAGCAGCTGCTCAGGCCTCTCTCGTGCACAGCACCGTCAGCAGCTGCTCAGGCCTCTCTCATGCACAGCACAGTCAGCAGCTGCTCAGGCCTCTCTCATGCACAGCACCGTCAGCAGCTGCTCAGGCCTCTCTCATGCACAGCACCGTCAGCAGCTGCTCAGGCTGTTCTCACAGAGAATGGGAAAAGGATGAGGGTAGAGCATGGTCAGCAGGTTTTCAAGCTATACACACACAGGTCAGGTGCAGCAGCCATGTATTCCCATACAAACATTTGGCATTCTGGGATTTGTAGTTTCAATTTTAAACATTTACACTATAATGCTGAAATCCCAGCATGAAAAGTGCTGTTTACTAAACAGCCATTACTAGGAGGAGGTGATACATGAAATAACACCACTAGATTCCAATAAAAAGGGAAATCTCAGACAGCAGTTGTACACGATTCCCTGAAATGAAGATAATGCGCTTTACAATCATAGCATGATGTAGGGAAGGGACACAAGGGAGGGGTGCAGTCGGTACCTTCCAACACCCATCCGTTGCAGTGCCCAGGGCTGGGTGTTGGATCCAGTGCTGCTTGGCATCTTGTGTAGAGTTTGGGTCTGCGGTGCAGTGTAATGTGTGTGACTATCACATTCAAGGAACCCTGGGTGCTGCTTGGTAGCTAGTAAAGAATCAAGTACTAGTATGAGGGCGGTTTCGTGGATACTACCATCGTACCTACTTCTAGGTAGCTGTTAACAACAATTGTGCTGGGGTACAGTGTCCATTTGGTATCCAATTAGATCAGCTAGTGTGAGATTGGCATCTAGCGCTTATGTTCAGTGTCCAATGTACAGATGAAGGATTCAAAGGACCATCAGCTACATTTAAGTATTTAAAAAATATATATTATTATTTAACATTAAAATAGTTTTACTGATTTATTTTTAAGGTAATAAACTTTTCACTATACTTTACCACAGAGAGATCCACGCCCCAGTGGCGGAGACTCCGGTCTCCATGTGAAAAAAGTTACTAGTAATTTTACACTCATAAATTAGGCCCCACCCCCTCAATTCAGAGGTTGAGGACATACAAGTCTACACGTTTGAGCAACTTTGCACTCGTAAATGGTGAGTAGGCAAAAATAAGTAAAATAAGTAAAAATAAGTAAAGTTACTCAAAAGTGTGAGAGTAAACTCAAGCGTGTAGATTAAGTTTACCTTTCTGAACAGCCTCCTCTGTGTCTATGAGGAAATGTGTAGGTACACAAGGGCCTTTGTTCTGAGGCTATTCCATCCCATGGCATGCTGTGTTACCTTTTACTCATTTCTAAATACAGTGTTTAAAGCACTAACCATTTACCAGGCTGAGCTCATGAGAAGTACATTATATATTTATGAGCTAAGAGAATGTGGAATAATGCATCCCTTCCTCGGAATACAATATAATTGTATGTTACTAGTCTGTTCAGGCGCTAACTGTCAAACATAGTCTTTCGTTAGCTAGTTGTACCATGCCATGTCCAGCATTACCTTGCATACCCTAATGGTCTGTTCTGGAGTTAACTGTACCATGAACAAGCCCAGCTTTACCTTCCATTCTTTCCCCAGTACCATTTTGTGCCCACAATCACTACATAACAGGCTGAGTCTGTGCTAAGTACTAAGCAAACACTCAAAAATCAAAAGAGAATACCTCCCTTGGAGAGCAGCTAATCTGTACGGTAATATCCTGTTCTGGAGCTAACTTTAGCACACGCCATGCCCACTGTGACCTTCATTTCTTTATTGGTCAGCTCAGGCGCAGGTAATAATGTACCATGCCAAGCACAGCGTGACCTTGGAATCTTTAGAGGTCTGTTCTGGAGCAGCTAATAATGTACCATGCCAAGCACAGCGTGACCTTGGAATCTTTAGTGGTCTGTTAAGGAGCAGCTAATCATGTACCATGCCAAGCTCCAGCGTGACCTTGCATTCTTTAATGGTCTGTTCTGGAGCAGCTAATAATGTACCACGCCAAGCACAGCGTGACCTTGGATTCTTTAGTGGTCTGTTCTGTAGCAGCTAAGCATGTACCATGCCAAGCTCCAGTGAGACCTAGCATTCTTTATTGGTCAGTTCAGGAGCAGCTAATAATGTACCATACAAAGTTACAGCGAGACCTTGCATTCTTTATTGGTCAGTTCAGTAGCAGCTAATAATGTACAATGTCAAGCACCAACGTGACCTTGGATTCTTTAATGGTCTGTTCTGAAGCAGCTAATAATGTACCATGTCAAGCACCAGCGTGACCTTGGATTCTTTAATGGTCTGTTCTGGAGCAGCTAATAATGTACCATGTCAAGCACCAGCGTGACCTTGGATTCTTTAATGGTCTGTTCTGGAGCAGCTAATAATGTACCATGTCAAGCACCAGCGTGACCTTGCATTCTTTAATGGTCTGTTCTGGAGCAGCTAATCATGTATTATGCCAAGCTCCAGCGAGACCTTGGATTCTTTATTGGTCAGTGCAAGCGCAGCTAATAATGTACCAGGCCTGCATCCATGATAAGTACATTACAAACATTTACAGAATACACCTGGCATATGACATCCCACATCCTTGCACACAAGACCACAAAATGGCGTCCACAGTGTGGTGGTTTTAGCGCAGCTGTGGTCCGGTACCCTACCTTGCCGCGTCCGCCCCGCTGGTAATGAGGGTGTTAATCAGTAGCTCGTGGCCGTATCTTGCCGCCACGTGGAGAGGGGTGTTGCCATCCTTATCCACACAGTCAATTTCTCCTCCTGGAAGAGACAATTTAAACACAGTGTAACACATTCCGACTTCGCGTGTGACCCGGTAACAATAAATGTCAGTTCTCATCACTCCAACCTACGCTTCAAGCGGTTATTATTCTAGTCGAGGCAGATTATTTACGGCAACAGCTGAAACAAAGACAGCCTGAGGCAAAATGCTCTCATATGTAAGGACACGCAGAGAGAAATGTCTACATCATGCAGGAGTCTCGTGCGCCATCAGTGTCGGAGCGCTATCAGAATGGCACGTGGCAGGAGGAAGTTAGCCATTTAACATTCGGAGCCTGATGACTGTCTCCCGGCGCCAAAGGCACCAAATTTAAAGGTCGCCTTGAATTCGCCCTGTTTATATATTTTTATTTTATTATCAAGTGTTATGGCCCTAACCAAATCCAAACAGTTTCAGATCGCTTCACAAATGGAATAACGTTGGGTTGCTTTTATATTCAGCATACAAGTTTACATTAATATCTTGCAGAAAGTGCACCTTTGTAATACAAGCAAGGGTATGTACATAAAAGTTGAAACAAGTCACAAGTGTAAGATGTCCATAAAGTGCCTATCAAAGGTCCCTGGGGAATATCGCACCCAAATTACTGATCCAGCGGCATCGATCATGTAAAAGGTATGGTCACACCATAGGATTCAACCTTCTCCCCCTGGGGTCCCATCAAAAACGCGATTTACCAAAATAATCAGATATAATATACCCAATTCCTGTGGTAATTCTCGATATTTCTGCCAAGTCACTGCTGGTGAAATGTCCCTGAGATTATCAGGAATGATGTATTTCTGAGATTCGATCAAAAACACAATTTCCGGAGGGATCAAGAATTACATGGAACCCCTGATGGGGACTGCCGTATATGAGGGCAATAAGCGCAGGTCACTACTATCAGATGTAGGCAGTCATCATTGTGATGAATTTGCCAATATTGTTCAAATAAAAATATGCACAAATTGGTGGAAATGCAACACAAAAAATAAAGACTTTCCCGTGTACCTCTGGCAAAAAAAAATGATCTCTCTCTCTCTCCCTCCCTCCCTCTATATATATATATATATATATATATATATATTACCTACTGGCGGTCGCCAGTAGGTAGTTATAGTTAGGACCACGTTTCCATAGGAAATCCGCAACATTCTATTTTGAATAACTTTGGCGCCGGTCGACGAATCCTCGCGAAGTTTTCAAAATAGGTGGGGCGCTACGCTCCGCTCCTACCCTGAAAGTCTCGGGGGGATTCGTCAAGCGGGGGCTGAGATAAAAGGGGGGTCCCAAAACGCGTTTTTCCCATGCATTTTTCCATAGGACCTTTAGACAGGGCTATAGCCCGAACGGCTGAACAGAATTACTAGAAATTTGGCAGAGAGGTAGTCCTCAGGTCAAGGAAGTGCCTTTTGTAGGTTTGGTGTAAATCTGTTCAGTAGATTCTGAGAAAATAGCCTTTAAATCAATATATATATCTGAGCCAGCTTACGGTGCGCTTACGGTACGCTTACCGTACGCGTACGGTGGCGTGCGCGAGCGCGATTCTGATTGGCTCTTAGATCTTAGTAAACATTCGAATCGGCCGAAACCAGGAAGCGGCGGCCGCCATTTTCTCTCTCGCACTGAGAGTGATGTTTAAAATATAAAGCACAAAAACATGTAAAGGGGCTGTTTAGACAGCTCCCACACACATAGCAATATTGAGGGAGACCCCAAAGATCCCCCAAGGCCAAAAACGGAATTTTTATTTTTTCTCTAATTTCGCCGATTACGCTTACCGTACGCGTACGGTAAAAAATTATAATAACAAAAAAATTATCCACACTCTCCCCTCCCCATGTACAATTGGTGCCCGGAGGGCACCAATTGTGCATGGCTTATTTGACATGAGATAAACTAAAATATTTTTAAAAAAAATAATAAAAAAAAAAAATTATCCACACTCTCTCCACCCCGTGTGCAAATGGTGCCCGAAGGGCACCATTTATGCATGGCTTATAACATATACGAAAAATTTAAATATTACCTTTCAAAACGAAGTGCATCATATGTCCTCCATGTGCGCACGGTGCGCGAAGCGCATCGTGCGTACATGGCCCATCTAGCGTAACGTGGGCACGCGGTGCGCGTAGCGCACCGCGTGCCCACCGTGCGTGCACGGCACTAACTGCGTAAAGTGGGCGCGCGGTGCGCGAAGCGCACCGCGTGCTCACTGTGCGCGCACGGTGCGCGATGCGCACCGCGTGCGCACGGAACGAACTGCGTTAAGTGGGCGCGCACGCCACGAATGGCGTAAAGTAACTTAGCATTTAAAAAACCGTACAAATTCACTGAAAAAACCATAGGTTTCACACACGTTATAGTTAGGAATTAGCATTTAAAAAACCTTGCAAATTCACTGAAAAAACCATAGGTTTCACACATGTTATAGTTAGCGGAAATTTTACTGATAAAAAACCAATGAAATTCCCCCGTTATAGTTAGTGCAGGCAACTATAACTCACGCGACCGCAATCTTCTGCTGATGACATATGTGTCTTTATGAAAAAAAAATATTTGTAATATATGTATAGCTAAAAATGTATGGAAGAAGACATGGGCAAATAAGTGTCTAAATACAGTATTAGCATCAGCAGAGGATTGCGGTCGCGTGAGTTATAGTTGCCTGCACTAACTATAACGGGGGAATTTCATTGGTTTTTTATCAGTAAAATTTCCGCTAACTATAACATGTGTGAAACCTATGGTTTTTTCAGTGAATATATATATATATATAGATATATAGATATATATATATATTTCTCTCCTTTCTCCAGCCGGTTCCCAGCTTTTCTTGGAATCGAATAAGGCACAAACTCAACTTTATGAGTGTAATTTTCTTTTTCTTTCTTGTGCATAGCCGCCATGACGCGTTTTGAACCACCTGGGTCCTTGATCACATGACATACCATGGTTTTCTACCAGTATTTAAAGTGACAAGTGCTCATTTTTACATAATTAAACTGAAAAACAGACTGCCCGACTGTTTTCCATACTTGCACACTCAAGGAATCTCAGTTGCCTGTACAATACCATTCTGCATAAATAATTAAACACATAATGTGCGAGTTTACCATTTCTAAAACCATATATGTGCATTTATATATATAAATATATTGGCCTTTTCTGGAAAAGAATCTTCAAAGGAAATAGTTGGGAACTTGACAGTAGGTTAAAACAGTTCCTGCATGAAGAAGGTGCACCCCTTGTGACATTCCCTGCACCAAAAATAGGAACTTAAGAAACTAGGGGTCAAATGTATCATTACACCGCTTGCAAAAATGAGTCAATTTGCAAACAGTCTTTTTACAACTAGTACTGAATTTTGCAAGCCAACCTATGTTTCAAATAATTTGGTTCACAAAATTCAAAAATGGGGAGAGTCCGCACTAGTTAATATATATCTTTAAGGTACATTGTAAATAGCAACTCACTCTGGCAATCTCAAGGATGGTGGTCAGAATTGTATTAAAGCAGCACGAGTTCCTTACAGGAAATGTGGCTGCTTTCTAAAAATAAAAAATAAAGCTTTTCATTGAGAGTTGGTAGTGGTCCCATGGACTACTGACTACTCCTCCTATAACGTTTTTAATAGTTCACAAAGGTGAAGGCTTCAAAGTAGGTACTTTTCAATAGTTTTCAACTGGGAATCAGTTTGCCGACCATTTATACATAGGGTACCAACTTGTGATTTGGAAGGGACACCTACAAAATGCCCCTCTTAAATTGTAAATTCAGAAATCCAATTTATGAGTTGGTGAAAGTTTATCAACTCCTAAAATGGGTTTCATAAATATGGAAAACCTATTTTGCAGTTGCAAACACCCCAATTTTTTCTAATAGAAGAGTTTGAATAGCAAAATAGGTTAGTACACCTGACCCTTAATTCCCTAGCCACATCAGTCTCTATTATATTATTTTATTATTAACTGTATTTTCCCTACCATTTGATTTCATGGCACAAGCAGATGGGCAGAGGCAGTTTTCAAGTTTATTCTTCAGCACATTGCATATTGGTGAATATTTGACTGGAGTAACAAGGCTCAGCTATGCACTGAATTGGCCACTAAACGGTTTTCAATGATCTCTTGCAGAAACAAAAATAATGAAGTATTATTCGTAGTTCGGACTAGGAGTACAAGTACAGCTCCAAACCAAATCTGGGTAATTTAGGTGTTTTTGAGTTTCCTCATCTTGAAAAACGTTTTCTAAGTTCGGCCCTGACAAGCAGTGTTGGTTTTGAAATAATGTTCAGACCACCACCATAAACAGAAGATACCAAGGTCCGTGTTTTTAGTGGGTCCTTTTAGTTGTGTTCAACAGCACATGGAAATAAGCACATAGAGCCCAAAGGATAGTTCCATATTCTTTATTTTCAAATCCAACTTGAAAAACAGCCGAGACGTGTTTCATCGTGAAACAACTTTTTCAAGGCTGTAGAATTCAAAGCAAAGCCCATAAGCAAAGGTAAACATTGTCTCGCAACATATCAAACAGATGATCCCTTATATCTAAAGTGCATTTATCAAATGTGTACTGTTACATCTGGTGGTCCATGAAAGATCTCATGTACCGAAAGACACCCTCTGTGTCAACAACTAGTGAGTGCTTAGAGAAAGAAAAAGTGTGAGAGAAAAATAACCAAATAGAAGTGAAATATTAATGAAGAAGCTTCACTAAAAAGAAGTATCACGGAAATGTTTATAAAGTGTTGAAGATATAAGAAAAAGTGCATCGAGCAGTAGCGTAAAATGTGCATAAAATGAATAGCGTTGAAAACAGGTGTTAGGACACCAGAACAAAGCTAAAAGATTTAAGACATAAACACTTAATTGAACATGAAAACTACCTTGGAGAAACAGTACTGAGGAATTGGTCACAGCGTAGTACAGCAAAATATTTCTCTTCAGAGGATGCAAGTTCAGTCTACTGGGCCAAAGATGCGCACAATTCTATAATATAAATGCTACAGTAAAGAAAATGGGCTACCCCAAAAAGTGGAAAGTGATCAACTCGTAGTGTTGGTTGGCCTGCTGCGCAAACCACCAGCCATTGCAGAGTCACCTGTACTCGTGTGATTGATGGAGTCCCAGCAAATCCCTCCCTCCCCACTTATAACATATCCCAAGTCTTCTCTGCTAGCAGAAAGTTTACAAAAGGGCATAACAGTTTCAAGGATTTCCATAGCTGATCACTGTGTTCCCGCAGGTGACAGAAAGTGCTTTATGCTGATTGCTCCGCAGAGTCAATACACTAGTCGTACATACCAACCGCAGGAGTCGGGCTGACAACCTCAAACCCTTCTGATGACTGGGTCACCAATGCCTGCCACAGCTGCAGCAGGGGTACCGCTAGCCAATGCAAACTAAAATACACTCTTGCCAATAATCATGAGAGCTCTTTGCTTGATTTTGATTAAGTGGTATCTCCATAGCTGAGCGCAAAGAACCAGAAAATAACTATGTGCTTTGGGATCTAGCATCAGCAAAGCGTTCGCCGAAAGAAGGAGATGATCGGCCGTTGACCTATGGATGGAAGAAGAAATCATGATGTTCCTTCCACCCCCAGACTGCCAAGGTTTTTGTGTGAGACAGTATTTTGACTCCACCACTAACTCCGTAAAATTCAGTGCCCTGTAAATGGCCAAAATCACAATATCACACTCATGCCAGTTAAAAGTCTTACCGTACTCAGGATATGTGAAGGGCCTCATGAATGGAGGTACATAGAGAGCCCTCTGTAGTCAGACATCAGAAAAGTTAGAGAGGTATACAGGCTAGCTATAGAGATGGGCCTCAAAGGCAACCATGGTTTTAAAAGCCTTAGTTGAAATAGGGAAAATGCTTGTTACAGGTCTGCTCTTAAAGAGCATGGAAGCCACCAGCCCATAGATTCCATGCGCAATGTCCAGAACATCCTGTGCGTGTGACATCAAACGGTGAGCGATATGATGTTACTCGTAAGCGATGCATCAGTAACCATGGAGACCAGATGCAAACGGTCTCATGTATCCTGAGTATGGGCGAACGGTCGAACTCAAGGGTAAAGCTAATCATGGGAACAGCACTGTCTTGTAGAGTAGTTTACTATATTAAGGACGACCCTACCTATATTTTGTTTCATTCGACAGTATGTGATGTCTTGTGTATTTGAGTATTTAATTCCCTGAGATCGTGGCTGTTATAGGAGAAGAGCAAAAAGAACAATTGATGGACAGAATGGGAACAGTCCAGCCCGGACTGCCAGGCCAGGTTCTCCCTGGACTGGAAACAAGCATCCTAGGACCGGTTTTGGGGTTTCACCCCTCATCAGCCAGGAGAGCATGACTCCAGTGGCATGGAGAGCACGGGACCCACGTCTGGGCATACCCGTCGCACTCGGGGTGACAAACGCAAAAAGAACAATTGATGGACAGAATGCAGACCAATGTCATACATTCACCCCAGTACAGAGATCTAGGATGCTTGTTACTGGTCCAGGGAGGACCTGGCTTATTTATTTTATTTTAAAGGTTTTATATAGCGCTGGCTAGACCCGGAGGTATCAGAACGCTTTACATGAGTATAAGATCATAGTTGCAGGTTACATCGTTACAAAGGTTACATAGTTATTAGAGCATGGCAACATAGTTACTTGTAAGGTCGAGATAAACAATAAGCACATCTACGTAAGGGAAAAAGCAGGCAAGGGGAGAGATTATGGGGAGGGGGTAAGGAGCAGGGGAAGTAGACAGAGAATGAAGGAGGGAAAGAGGAGGGGAGGCGGAGAGACAGCGTGGAAAGAGGGGGGGGGGGCGATGGGGACACAAACCGGAAGACGAGTCAAAGCTGCGTTTAAAGTCCAGTAAGCTGTGATCTTAGAGGAAGTGGTATCATTTCCCCATCTCTGTTGCGAGAGGCTCCCTTTACGCAGTGGACTCTCTGAGGGGTCTCTGAGACTCCAAGGCCTACATACTGGATCCTTCCCCAAAAAGGGGAGAGGGAGTGCTTTGGCAAGGGGGGCCATACCATACCTCATTTGTGAGTGGATCCCTTGGCGCTGTGGACTCTCTCAGCGGGTTCGCTGAGACTCCAGAGTATAAATATTGGATCTTTCCCAAACAAGGGTAGAAGGAGTGCTTAGTCAAAGGGCACAAAGGACAGGGGGCTAGGCGGTGTAGCAGGTAAGGGGAGAGATTCGGGGGAGAGGGGATAGGAGCAAGCGTTTTACATGAGGAACACTAATGTTACAATTTTACAACAGTGACAAGTTACATAAGTATCACGAAAAGCATTTAAAGAACATAGGGGACAAGGTTAATGGAGCAAGGAAGGGTAAGGGGATAGGGTGAAGGAGTAGGAGGAAGAAAGGACGTAGAGCCGAGACGAGCAGGGTAGGACTGGCACCGCAGGCCGCACCCCTTGCCGCGCACCCAGCATCGTGCAGCAGGGGCTAGTTAGGGCATAGGGGTTCACAAGTGACAGCAGGAGTTTCCGCATCCCAAGCAGCCGGCCAGGCAGTTCAGTCCGGACTGTTCCCATGAGGCACAGAGTCAAGATTGATTTTCATATGGCCGGGTCTAAACTGGGGTGGCATGGTGAGCAAAAGAACGATGGATTTAACCTCGCTCTATTGACTGGGGGAGAATGTTTGATTTGCTCTGGATTCCGTCCATCATCTGTGTCTCTTTTGCTTTCTTGCCCTAAGTGCACCGGGTATGCCCAGACGTGGTGTCCTGGGCTCACTGTGCCACTGGATTCAAGCTAGCCTGGCTGATGAGGGGTGATTTCCCGAATCCGATCCCAGGATGCTTGTTTCTGGTCCGGGGGGACCTGGCTTTGCAGTTCGGTCTGGACTGTTTCCATGAGGCACAGGGTCAAGACTGATTTGCATATGGCTGGGTACAAACTGGGGTGGCATGGTGAGCAAAAAAACGATGGATTTAACCCAGATCTATTGACTGGGGGAGAATGTTGGATTTGCTCTGCATTCCGTCCATCATCTGTGTGTCTTTTGTTATAAGAGAAGGGCACTAGTAATAATCCAGTTGGTGGTTATATGGTTTAAGGTTTAATATGTTTATCCTATCATAATGTTTAGCTACTTCTGATTATGAAAAAAGTTGATGCAAGAAGTAGGTGGCTAGTAAAGCCCTCACATTAAATGGAGTAGCTCATTCCCTTCTGTACTAATCCTGGGAATGTTTATATTTACGTATATAAATGTGTACGAGAACAGGTTAAGAATATCATATTAGCTAATGTATAATGGAGTTCATCTGGAAAATAGACAAAGCAAGATGACACATACAGAATGTGTGGATGAAATGTGCTACGCATTATGTAGCCTAGCCTCGGTATGTGAGTTTTCAGGGCATATACCTATATTTGTTCTTTCATCAGTAGTAGTTTCTGAGTGGGGGTTCAGTGACTACTATTATTATTCCTCTCTATGATGATCCATCTAATATCATTCTCGCTATGTTTAAACTTTAAAAAATGGACTGTCATCCTAGTGCTGTTACGTTGGCATCTGATAGTGCTTCTATGTTCCCCAGCTCTTATGTGGATTTTTTCTGGATGTCGTGCTGGTGTCATGGCCACGTGATCATATAACTCCAGTTGTCTGTGTTGATATTGGTATATGCTAATGTGCCACAGTCTATTAGTCCCCAGGTCAATGATTTTTCGTAACTTACATGAAGGGGCATTGAATGCAACTGTGAGTGTTCTTGTCTCATCAGTAATATAAGTTGTGTATTTTAATGTAAATTAACCTGTGTGGCATTCTGTTAACTTCTCTTATCCCAAAAATAAACCACAAGGAGATCTCACAGTATATGGTGAGGCACATATGTTGCTCCTTCACATCTTCACTGCTTCCAAATTATTTTTTTCCAGGATGGAACATAGATGGTTGCTTCTGTATTGCTTGCACAACATTCACAGAGGCATTACCAGAGGAGGTCAGAGTGTGGTTCTGTTTTTCTACAGCCTCTCTGAAACAAAAAAACTGCCAGCTTCCTCACGGGGAAGAGAAAAGCAATGTCAGAGAGCAATATCAACATAAGCCAGTACCTATCCCTCATGATGCTGTCCATGGCAACTCCTCCCAGGATAAACAAAAGTCACTGAGCACCAACAGGTGCCTCTTTTGCTAGCTGATTCATGAGAACCCTCTTGTAATGCACAGGGCCTTTGTTATGCTGTTGGGAAGGGGTCAGTATCATCTGCTCAGAGTATCTATGCTACTCAAATCAAATCTCTTCTGCATCTCTCAGGTTTAATAACAACATGATTTCCACCTTCTCTAAGCACTTCGAACCCCAACCTGCCGCCTCCGACACCCACAGCCTGCTCGCTCCGAACTCGGATAACCCCATAGGAACAGCTCACCACACAGACCACCACAGCCATCATACACTTTGTCCACTCAGGAGCACCCATGGACCCCTGTCCCCACAACATGTTCAACATCAGAACAGAGTGTTTAGTAATGCAAGTGCTTCGCCTTGCTTCGGAGCAACATACCCACCAGCCTCAGCTGAAAATGTTTTTAGTTACTTATTGAATTTTCACAATTTCATATCAATGTTGTTAAATAATAATTAACATATATTCGCTTCACTATACAAACTTTTCAAAGTAATTCATTTAATCAAAATGTACATTTCACAGTAATGTTTACATTGAGTACAGGTATCAGAATTTCAAAATGATCTATATTCGCCCAATGCATTTCGGGCCTTTAGCGGCCCTTCGTCAGGGGCTTCTCTGCAAATAAATCAAAAATACAAACATTTTAACGTCGGTGTACAGGAGAGCAACATATACATGTGATACATATTTGAAAACTCCACGTAGTTTTTCACATAGAAAAAAATGAATGTCCTTTTATCAAAGAGAAAGGTTTGTGATGAGGATAATCCACAGTAAAACCGATCACCCAGTGTAGTGAGAAAATGTCGTGCAAGAAAAACAAAACAAGGTACCCGATTGTCTGGTACTCTCCCTGGCTGTAAAAAGGTGAAAAAACACTAACGTAACTAAACAATCTACACCCCTCAGTAAAAGAACGTAACCGGACAGCCGTCCCTCGATTCAACTGACCTGCGAAATGATACTGATCCTCGTTAACCCAAACTCCTTCACGGGATCAACTGTAAGAAAAACGTACACAAAAGAATGCTTACTAGCGATACTTAACTTACTTTGCTGCGTACCTATGCCCCTCGTATGTATTCCTCTCAACTAAACAAAAGTGACCCTCACCTTTACTTGTGAAAATATCTTGACTTCTCGTAATCTCCAAAAAACAGCTGACCGTGCTCCTCAAAGCCGTACTAAATCATCAAAGCGGCGTCTGCCTTATACGGAACCTTTCTAATCGCCAAAGAAATAGGACTAAGACTCTCTACAGCAAATACGGGCCGCCATTTTCGAATGGGAACCTGTTACATAAATCGTAATTGATGAATTCGGCCGCAACTTTCAATAGGGAACCTGTTCCCAAAAAACACAACTAATGAACAAACGAGAATATGGAAATAATGTGCAAGATTAAATTAAAAAGAGAGAAAAGAATTCAGAATGTGCCTCTTGGAAAGAGATAGAAACTGAAACAGTGTGAACAGTTGTGGACATTCATGATATTGACGTCTATATGTCTCCTACAGCTTGCCAAAGCATCGTTTTACAAAAAACATGCTAAATCAACTTTTTCATTAATCCCGTGGGGATCTTGTGTATTCAACCTCCTGATCCAAAATATCTCTCTTTGTAAAAGAGATTTAGATAGGTTCCTGCCCGGGACTGGGACCATTTTATCAATGATTTGAAATTTCAGTTGGGAAATGGAATGTTTGCACCTATTCCAATGTACCGCTAAACTACTCTTTTGGTTGTTATTACGAATAGTGCTTTTGTGTTCAGAGATTCGAGTTTTTATTTTTCTCTCTGTTTTCCCTATATAAAGAAGTCCGCACGGACATTTAATAGCATAGATAACGTTGGTTGAGTCACAAGTGGAACTGTGATGCAATTTGATAGTTTCCCCCGTAGAGGGGTGGTGTACTAGGTCACCTGCTATTACGTTGTTGCAATGTACGCAGTTGGCACATCTTTGCGTGCCTTTGAATTCTAAGGTGGTAGCCTTGGATGTGGTAGATAAAATTTCTTTGATGTTCTTCGATCTTTTATATGCAAATAAAGGTTTCTCTTTGAAAAGATCTTTGAAATCCTCTTCGTTTTGTAGCATGTCCCATCTGTTCATGATGATTTGTTTGATTTGTTTAGAACTTGTGGAATACTTAGACACAAAGACTTGTCTAGTGGAACATTTCTTGGGTGCAGGTTGTAGTAGACTTTCTCTTGTCCTTTGTTGGGTCTTGGTAATTGCTTCATTCAAAATTTCCTCAGGATATCCTTTGGATAGATACCTCTTCTTCATACTCTCTGTGTTGGTTTGACATGTTTGTTCTGATGAACATATCCTTTTAGCATGTAAAAATTGTGAAAAAGGAAGATTTTTCAATAAATTCTGTGGATGGAAGCTGGTAAATCTCAAGGTGTTGTTCTTGTCAGTGGGTTTATGATGAATTTCTGTTTGAATGATACCATCCTTGATTTTTATCAATACATCCAAGAAAGATAATGAGTGTTTACTGATGGTGTTTGTAAATTGTATGTGTTCATTTTTTAGGTTAAGTTCCGATATCTTTTTGTCCAACATTTCCGGGCTATTTTTCCAGATTAAAAAGATATCGTCTATATATCTCACATACATCAGAACATTATCCGTCCATTCACTGTCAAGGTAAATGTGCTGGTCTTCAAAATGGGCCATGTAGGTATTCGCGTATGCGGGCGCCCCCGCAAAACCCATAGATGTGCCTTTGAGTTGTAAGTAGTACAGATCGTTCCACTCAAAGTAACTGTGATGTAAACAGAAATGCAACATTTCTAGTACAAAGATTTTGTCTGCTTTCAAGGTAGTTTGTTTTAATAATGCCCATTCAACAGCTTCCATCCCCCCAGAATGAGGGATGGAAGTATATCAGGATTTCACATCCAAAGTACACAATAAGCTTTCATGAGTGATCTGGACCCTTTGTAGTTTTTGTAAAAATTGAGTGGTATCTTTGATGTAGGAATTCCATTCCTGAACAAAAGGTTGTAAAAAACAGTCAATATATTTGCCAATGGGTTCAAAAATGGTCCCGCACCCGGTTACTATGGGTCTAAATGGCGGATTGAAAAGATCTTTATGGATTTTAGGCAGCATGTATAATCCAGGTGTACTTGGATTCTCTTGGGTTAAGAATAATCTTGTGTTGTCTGTGATCCATCCCATTTCTTTAGCTTTAGTTAAAATGGTGTTGAGTGTAACTGTAAGTTGGTTAATGGGATCTCCGTCTAAAAGGAGATACGTGCTTGAATCTGAGATGTGTTCCATAACTTTTTGATGGTAGAATGTTTGATCCATGATGACAATGGCTCCTCCCTTGTCTGCCTTTTTGATGTTTATGTCATTGTCATTAGCGATATTTGTAAGAATAGATTGGTCAGATTTGGTGAGATTGGTTCTGATTTGCTTTTTGGTGTTCATCTTAGACAAATCTTTCTTCACCAGATTTTCAAACGCATCTAGGATTTTATGAGATATAGGTGCTTGAAACGTGGATTTTCGTCTGAACTCTTCTAGTTCCTTTTCAGGAAGTGGACCCTCTGTCATTACAAACGTTGAAAAAAAGTGTTTCAGTCTTAAGACTCGCATGAACTTGAATAACGTAATCTCGTTTTCCAATGTGTTGGTATGATATGTGGGAACGAATCCTAATCCTTTGTTCAGAGTCCTAATTTGATGGTTCGAGAATTGTTTAGAAGAGATATTGATAATTAAGTTGTTTTAGTTACGTTAGTGTTTTTTCACCTTTTTACAGCCAGGGAGAGTACCAGACAATCAGGTACCTTGTTTTGTTTTTCTTGCACGACATTTTCTCACTACACTGGGTGATCGTTTTACTGTGGATTATCCTCATCACAAACCTTTCTCTTTGATAAAAGGACATTCATTTTTTTCTATGTGAAAAACTACGTGGAGTTTTCAAATATGTATCACATGTATATGTTGCTCTCCTGTACACCGACGTTAAAATGTTTGTATTTTTGATTTATTTGCAGAGAAGCCCCTGACGAAGGGCCGCTAAAGGCCCGAAATGCATTGGGCGAATATAGATCATTTTGAAATTCTGATACCTGTACTCAATGTAAACATTACTGTGAAATGTACATTTTGATTAAATGAATTACTTTGAAAAGTTTGTATAGTGAAGCGAATATATGTTAATTATTATTTAACAACATTGATATGAAATTGTGAAAATTCAATAAGTAACTAAAAACATTTTCAGCTGAGGCTGGTGGGTATGTTGCTCCGAAGCAAGGCGAAGCACTTGCATTACTAAACACTTCATTCCAGGGTCTGTTCAGACAGACAGCCCCATTTCGGAAGCACCCCTTCCTTTAAAGATTTTCTAAAATTATTTTTGAAACAGATTTCTTAAAAAATAGAGTGCCTTTCTTCCAATCATACAAATTGCAACATCAGAACAGAACCATCAGCAATGGGCTAACCGCCATCTTTAACACATTCATCACCTCAGCCACCTTCCCAGAAGAATGGAAACACGTTGTAGTTAAACCTCTCCTCAAGAAACCGTCCGCTGACCGCAACGAGCTCAAGAACTACCATCCCATCTCTCTGCTCCCATTTCCCGCCAAAGTCCTCGAAAAGGCCATCAACAACCAACTTACGAAATACATCGAGAACAATGATCTTCTAATCTTATCCCAATCCAGATTCCATATAGACCATAGGACCAAAACCGCCCTGGTCACAGCCACCGACAACATCAGAACACTCCTAGACCAGGGAGAAATGGCCGCCTTGATCCTCTTTGAACACTCATCAGCCTTCGACACTGTGTCCGACCACACCCTAATCAAGATGCTTCATCAGATCGGAATCCAAGAGGACACCCTCAAATGGATTGCATCCTTCCTCCCCGGAAAAACCCTGAGGATCGGCCTTCCACATTGGAACCCAAGAGCATCATCTGCGGCTCCATCAAGGATCGCCCCTCAACCGTATGCTGTTCAACGCCTGCATGACCCCACTGGCCAACATTATCAGAACACATGGAATGAACATCATATCCTACTTAGACGACACCCAGCTCATCCTCTCGCTATCAGAAGACTCATCCACTATGAGAGATAAAGTCTGCTTGTACATGACCAGCATCTCCGACTGGATGCACAGCACTGCCTCAAACTCAACACAGACAAAACTTTGTGAACAACAACTCCCTGTGGAACAAATCCTGGTGGCCTCCTGAACTAGGACTCTCACCCACTCCCACAGACTATGCCCAGAACCTCAGTATCAACCAAGATGGCAAACTCATCATGAAAAACTAGATCAACACAGTCTCCTTCACCTGCTTCCTCACTCTGCGCATGTTCCAAAAGATCTCCCAGTCGGCATCAGACGTACCATCACTCAAGCCCTCATTACTAATCGATTGGATAATGACAACACACTCTACATAGGAATCACCAATCACCTCTTGAAGAGACTACGGACTATACAGAACTCCCCAAACGGACCCACATCACACCTCAAGAAACTCCAATGGCTCCCCCTCCACAAGAGATGTCAATTCAAGATGCTGACACACGCCTACAAAGCCCGCACAATCAAGGACCTGCATACATTGCCCACTGCCTGAGCTTCCACCAACCCTCCAGACACCTGTGCTTCGCCTCCCTCTTCTTCGCTTACACCCCCAGCATCAGCAAAAGCAAAGGTGAAGGACGCTCTTTCTCCTACCTCACCACAAAGTCCTACAACAGCCTCCACCTCCAGACCTAACCCTCTCTTCAGGAATTCAAAATGGGACTCAAGGCCTGGTTGTTCAACGGATTCCATCCAAGCAGCATGTCTCTCAGTGCCTGGATACCCTCGCGGGTGAGTAGCAGCGCTTTACAAATCCTGATTAGTTGATCTGGTAGTTTTGGGATAGAACTCAGATTGAACCTTTTGTCACCCTGCATTATGCCAGAATTCCCTTTGAACTGCTTCGTCTTTTCCTTGGCTTGTTACCTAAGTTATTAACTTCCAAACCTGTTTCCGAACACCACCCTTCCTTGCCCTCTTCCTGGCTCAGACCCGGAGCCCTATTTGTATTTCGCATTGCATAGTGGGCTATAAACGAGGGTCTGAAATGTGGTGAGGGTAATTACCAATGACCGAGATTATTTCAAGTATTGTCACTATAATTTGTTTGTTTTCTAAATGAGGCACCCTTAGTGTGATTGGTGTTCCCTGATGTGGGTCTCTTGCTCACTGTGCCACTGTACTCAAGCTGGACCGCACTGAAAAGGTTTAAAATGCTGAACCAGTCTTGGGTTACTTGTGTTCCTATCTAGAGTACAGGTCGCTTGGCAGATTGGGCTGAGCTGTACCTACTGGAGCAGATTCAGGACTGTTTTTCGTGTAGTGGGTCTCTAGGTAGAGTGGACGAAAAACAATGTTGTGAAAGGTAGCCGTGAGTCATAACTAGTGTTTGAGAACTATTCAAGTATTCACCTGTCACTTTTTTGTTTTCTTAAATGTTTAGCACTCTGCCAGTAAAGAAAATCATGTTTCCCACATTAAAGCAAGTGAAGGAATCTATTTTGATCTCACCTCTTTACTTCTAACAAGCGCTGGACAATCTCTAGTGCAATCTTGTCACTTCATGTAGCGGCTGTAACATCTGCCTCACCTTATATTTTCTTGCCTTACTGCTAGCCCAGCCCCAGAGTTCCACACCTGCATTTCCCCTCACTCTTGATTGCCTTTTTAGCTATAGCTAAGTGTCATATATGCCTTCCAGGTCTGCCATTAACCTTTGTTTTGGTCTTTCTTGCAGTCTTTGGGTTTCAGCAAGGAATCGCTATAATAATACCTTCCAATGAGATGTTATGTGCAATCTTTTGTTTCAAATGTGAATTTTGAATGTTACATGTGAAACTTGCATTGGATGGCAATAGAAACCAGTGCTGGGAGAGAGTGTTGGAGAAGCCCTCAGAGCATGTGAGCTAAATCAACTGGGATAGCAGAAGGCAAGTGTATTTCAGTTTGGAAAAGAGGATCTCCTTCAACTCTATGTCTAGGCTGGCATGCCAGTTTATTTCAACGCACAAAATGTACTACTATAAGTGTTGATTATTTCCTTCATTCACCCTCTGTTCTGTCCCATGTCATGCAGAACACCATCACTGAGGGCTGCCAAAACTTGTGACTTGTACTTCTGTATTTTCCAAGCATCTACAACACAACAGAAGGATCCAAAATTATATTGGTTAAAAACCCATGCCATTGGGCAATTTGGCAGTTATGCTGTCAGTTCCTGGTGGCTATTGTAACCTTTCTTGGCACTCCAGTTACAGAGTCAACTATTTGTGCAAATTCAAACTTTTTGTTTTGGATGTTATTTTTCCCACTTTTTTATCATCTCCATGTAATATGTTACTTTCAGTTTCGCTTTGTCATTGCCTCTTTTTTCTGCTCCCTCCATACCTGCCTGTCAGATTCGCAAGGCTCAATTCAGAGGTGTCAGTCATATCTGGTTCATCTTTTCATCTTAATGTCACAATGACTACTTATCATTAGCACTCATGATATTTGGCTGAACAATTAAATATTGAAACAGGTGTTCATAAATAGGAAAGCTTTCAGCAAATTTTAATTTGTTCACTGAAAAGAGCACAACCCTGTTTCCATACCAAGCATGTATGAATGCATTGCCAGGAATAGCAATAAATTATGATTGCATGAATAGGTTTAGAAATACATTGAGCAATCATGTTTGGGCTTATCCACATTTCTTTCACTTGGTGAGGGTGAGTCAATCTCAAGAAGACAAGCAACAGATTTAAATGTAGTCAAAGGTAAGCTTCTAATCTTGAAACAGATGTAAATATATCAATATTCTACCTAAAGCGTTTTTTTGGTGCTGAGAGACTTTCTTCCAGGAAGATCAAACTGGTTTTCTTTTCTATGCTAATGCGTTTAATCGCCTTGTATTACACTCTCTTAGATCATTTCTAGTTACCACGTGTCCTACTTCCTATCACGGTTAAAGCTAAATGATCTTTTACCTGGCTCACATGTTTACCGGCTGGTAAAATACATTGCGGGGATGCCTAAACGTCCGTTGTATTTTCTTACACCTATCAAGTGACTAATGCCACTATTATGCAATTTTCTGGCACGGAGGCTAATATTATGCATAATCCTCTTTATTGCCCTCACACATCAGCAACAAGGATAGAATTCTGATTAGAACAAGACCCTTTAAACATCCCAAACATGCATAAGTACTCAGAACACACAGCCATTCATTCTGTGTTGCTGCTCACGCACAGATAATTACTTTGCATGAGTCTGAGAATTTATGGAAAGGATGTCTGAAATGCATTAGGTACGATTATTATGGATTTGTGATGTGTTTGAAGAAGTTGGTATTGGCAGCATGTGACGTTTGGTTAGTAGAACTGTATTTATATATAAATTCAGAAAAGGGTCTAGGGTGTTTTTATGGTTCGTGTTTGTAAAGTTTACATATTTGGTTTGATTCAAAATAACTGAAGCCTTTTTAGTAGATTGGGACTGACTGCAGCATAGTTTGTCTCATTTTACTGAATAGATGGGACTTAGGATTGGTGGCATGTGTGCTTTTATTTGAAAGCAGCACAAGGGTGCGTGTCAGACTCGAGCGGCTGAGTGTGAGCGCGCACCTGCTTGTGGAGGCATGCGCAATTGATGACCATTCAACCACTTCAGAGCGACCACTGTTTCTCATACCCGGCTGTGTGCTGGAGGGCGAACGCTTATGTTGTCATCTATTCAGGCTGCTGTAAGGAAGCACATTTGGCATGCATGTGGCAGCCGTTTTGATTTGAGTAATTTTAGCGCTGGAGGTAGGGAATGGCAGCGACCACATTTTGGGCATTTGTCTCTTGGAATAAAGTTTGTTAGGGGTTATGGTGAGGAGACACTTTGTCAGCAGGATCAGAGGTGTTTGGGAAATACGGTTATATTTTGACAAGGAGCAGTCAGGCTATCTTGGAGTAAGTTTTGAAGTAGTCATAATTTCACCATTAAGACAGACACAGTTGAGTATCAAAATTTGGATGAGAAGGTTCAGGCTTGTGTAAATAAGCCTTTCTCAGGGTTAGCATCTCAGCTGGAGGATTGTGTAGAGAGATTAGTGCTTGATTTAAGGAAAAAGACTGACAAGTTGGAGGAACAGTATTTTTGGTCAGTCGAGGACTCACAGGTGAAGGCAGGTGTGTCTAATGAGAGACACAAGGCAACACAGAAGAAACATTTGGTTGGAAATAGGGATAAATCCCATATTTTGAGAGGATCTGATGGTCCTGGTGAAAAAAGGAAAAGGGTGACACATTTCTAGTTGGAGGAAAAGGCTATGAAGGCCACAAAAAGGGTCACAAAGCGGTTGCTTGTGATGAATCTTCAAGTAGCCATAATGTTGAAATAAGTTGCTCTTCTGATTGTGAGGATTCAGGTCAGGAAGAAACTAGGGTTGAGACAAAAGTGGGAACATACAAAAGCGGAAGAGGTTAGAGGATTTTTGGATCCTTTTGGAGAGGACATGTTTGATCCACTTCTTATTCAGCATCCTTTATCTTCTCAGTGGACCCCAGCAAATCATGTGGCTCAGTATGTTGAGAACAGACGAGAGATGCCAAAGGAGGTGAGAACTTGGCAAAGGTCGGAGTGTCCAAGGCCAGCATGGATAATAAGGTGGAATATAGGCCCGAGTTGGTTCCTAAAATGTTGGTGATTCTAAATAAATCTAGTCGGGATCCTAGGTAGTGTCTGGATAAGGGCCTAAAAGGCTGTCAAGATAGATTGTTGGATGTGCTGGATCCTTTGAGAAAGATTTTTGATATGTGCGAGGAGGCATATATGAATAATACAGTCAATAATGTAGATGAGATGCATCTGTGGGTGAAAAGGACATTTGTTTATTGGGAAACTTTAATGCAGCCTTTGTGTTGACATGACTAGGAGAATCCTCATGAAAACAGACCCAAAGTAGGCTAAGCTTGCAAATAAAGAGTCAGGGTCAGAAGCCACAGAATTGCTTTTTGATAAAGAGTTTGTGAAGGATATGTCCAGATATATTGGAACTTTCAATTCAATTCAGAAGTTTAAGGAGGATATTGGGATGGTATTTGGTGGGGCCAGGAGAATGTAGGTTTGGTTCCCCAGGCGAGCATATGGGATCACACCGGCATCGTTTTCGTGAGGATTCAGGCCCCTCAGCGAATACCAGGCACCAGGCTTCATCCTTCCGCATCAAAACGGAAGGGCAAGAAGTTGCCCAGTTTTTGACAAATTGGACAGAGATCACAGCGAATCTGTGGGTTTTGGAGACAGTACAGGGTTATCGTATAGAGTTTGTAGGGTTGCCAATGCAAATAAAGAGACTAAGAGTTCTATAAGTTTCAAAAGGAGCAGGAGGCTTTGGTCACTCAAAAGGTGGAAGCATTTTTGGAAAGGGTGCAATAGAGAGGGTATGGAGGGATTCAAGAACATTTATAAAGAATATTTTTTGTGGTAGAGAAGACCAGAAATCAATTTACGGTATCTGAATGATTGGTTGCAATTCAATAATTTCAAGATTGAAGGTATTAATTTGTTGAGGGATCTCCTGAGAAGAGGAGATTGGCTAGCACATGGGGAATTAAATGATGAGTATTTAACAGTACCAATCTGTTTGGAACACAGGGATTATCTGGGGTTTCAGTGGCAGGGGAAAATGTGAAGGTTCAGGTGTCTCCTATTCAGCTTGATGTCAGCTCCATGGTCGACCGATAACGACTTAGTTGAGATCAACAAATGTCCAATTAATAGTGTATTTGGACAACATTTTGGTCATGGCAGAAATGAGGGAGATGGTGCTGGAGCAAAGAGAGCTAGCAGTCTGCGTTATAGAGGACCTGGGCTTTATGGCGAACATAGTGAAATTGCGTCTGGTTCCGAGTCATAGGGTGGTGTCTTTAGGTTTTCAGATACAGACGTTGGATTGTGTGTTGAGTTTACCAATGGAGTAGGTGAGGAAGATCAGCAGGGAGTTATGGAGGGTGAAGACATCTGACTGGCTTTCAATACGTTAGTTGGCAAGATTGTTGGGCTTATTATTAGCTTCATTTCAGGTGATCTTCTCAGCTCCTTCGCATTACAGAGCTTTGCAGAGGCTGAAGGCTTACCATCTTCGTTTGAAGATAAGATATTCCCCAAAAATGAAATTGGATTTGGAAGCACGAAAAGGAATTGGATTGGTGGATGGCCAATTTGGAGGGATGGAAGGGAAGGGCTCTTTTTGGAGATCTACCAGAGATGGTCATAGAATCTGACATGTGCCTTCAAGGCTGGGAAACAAGATGCAGCTCAATGAAGACAGGAGGGAAACAGTTGTAGGAGAGAAGGAAATACCAGGAGTTGCTGGCAGGTTTCTTTGTGGTCAAGTGCTTTGTCAGGGATCGTGTGAAGTGCTGTGTCTTGTTGAAAATGGACAATGTGTTGGAGGTTAGGTATGTCAACAGATTAGGGGGTCCACGTTTAAAAGCTTTAGCAAATTTGGCAAAAGAATGTTTGGCATTTCTGCATGAGTTGGAATATCATGGTTCAGTCATGGTATATTGAAGGACTGAGCAATTCACTGACGGATTGGAATCAAGGAATCAAAAAGATTTAAGTGCTTGAAGGTTGGACAAGCAGATCTTCCAACAGTTTGGAGAGGAAGTGAGGTCGATTCGTGGTGGATCTGTTTGTGAGCAGATTGAATGCTCAGCTGCCGATATACTTCAGTTGGAAACCGGAGCCAGATGCCAGCGCAATGGATACATTTCTACAGAGTTGCAACTTGGGTTGCAGTTATGCATTCCCTCCTTTTTCAATGATTCAGAGGTTGTTAGTGAAAGTAGGGAGGGGAGGACAGACGTTATTACTGTGACTCCTTTCTAGCTATCTCAGGTGTGTTTCCCATATGTAACGAGTTTGTTGATAGACAATCCATTTGCGTTACCTTGCTTTCCGGGGTTGTTTTTGAATGCGTTGGGGAAGAGTCACAAGCTTGTGTTAAAGAGACATTTGCTGTTGATAGCTTCGATTATTTCTAGAGAATTGGGCACGTGTCAGGTGTATCATCAGAAGCTTCAAAACTTATCAGGGAGTCTTGGGCACCAGGTACCACGAGAGCATATATGTTGGCATGAAAAAGATGGATTTATTGTTGTTCAGAAAGAGGTTTGGATCCCAGTTCAGCCCATTTAGTGAATTATTTGGCAGATTTGTTAAACAAGGCAGTCGTATAGTTCAGTAAATTTATGTAGGTAATGGTTTCTGCAGGACATATGTTGGTGGATGGAGTGCTTGTGGGGCAACATGATTTGATTCATGAGAAATGTACGGTTGGAGATTTCTCCAGGTTCAAACTATTCATCTCGTTGGGATGTGGATTTGGTTTTAAAGGAGGTAGTAAGCTGGGGAAGGAATGAGGTTTAACGCTGAGGAGTTTGTCATTTAAATTGGCTATGCTGCTTTGTTTGGTTTCTTGTTTTTTGACGGGTTTCTGATATAAGGGCTTTAGAGATTACTTCTAGATGTTTACAGCCTTGAGTGTTTTTGTATGTGAGAAAAATGACTACGATGATGTCTAGGACTATATTTTATCATAATGAAGAGGGTCAGGAGTATTTGTTTTAGTAAATTGTATGAAAGTGTATGAGAGGAGAACTCAGGAATTGAGGAGACAGGGTGATTCTCAGTTGCTGATTTCGATCAGGCATCCGCATAAACCAGTTTCTAATCTAACTTTAGCAAGGTGGGTTAAAGAAGTTATGAAAAAAGTGGATATTAATGCTAATCAATTTAGGGCTCATTCAGTTTGAGAGCTTTGGCCTCTAAAGCATTTTTGGTGGGAGGAAGTTTGAGCAGTATTCTTGCATCAGCAGATTGAACAAATGATTCTATGTTTACCATCAACCCTGCATTTCTACAGATAAGCCTTCGACAATACTGACTAAAAGTACTTCCATTGTCAGAGTATATTAGCAGTTTTATTTCAAAGTTTCACTCAGGTGAATCTGTGCCAGGGGTGGTAAGAGGATCAAGACCCTCAATACAAAAATGAATGTCTCCTCATGGAATGCAACTGGTGCTATGTAAAAGGCTCTGATACCCGATTCGGGTCAAGTTCACGCTATAAAAAAATTGTAAAATAAAATACAAAATGCCATACTAATAGGTTCTGAACATTAATCCTATGTGGTTACACATCCTTAGTACTTTTCAAACAGCACTCAAGAATGCATTGCTGGTAAGGAGTGAATAGGGTGGTCACAGTACCAGGTCAGGATGCGTTTTCCAATAGGTTCTTCTAGCTGCAAGTCATATTGTGGTTTATAGGACTTGAGGACTCTTTAGGTGGATGAAATTTTAATAACTTCTACATGGGTCTCCACAAGACTGCAGTAGGAAGTCTGAACATGACACAAATCAACATATCATCTTGCTGACCTTGGACATACAGCCATTTGGGTACCGTGGCAGGAAGGTTGACAGCTAGGCTACATTCTGCACCACCTTTGGGAACCTAGGCACAATGGTGGAAGCTTGGTATTCAGGCTGCAAGTGTCCTAAAAAGTGAACTTTAAATCTGACACTGTCTTTATGTTTTGGAGATGAAGGATCCTAATAAAGTCTTAAATGGGGAAACTTGTGACAAATAAGCAAACAGTCCTCTAATGCACCACTGTCTGACAAGGCTTCATGTTCATGCATCATCGCTCCCAGCACCTTGGACATCAACTTCATGTCAGCAGCATACCATGCAGAGATACTTAGACCTGGATCTTCACAAAGTGAATAAATCAAAAAACAATCTCCACTATTCGCTCATCAGTGCAAGATCCTTAGAAACTCTGTGTATCTAGCAGAGAGGTCACAGGTGAGGAAATTGGAGGCAGTACAATCACAAAGTACGATTCAAATACAAACATTTGAGACAGAGAACATATGTTAAGAATGGGACACTGTCTACTCTGTTCTGATCCATATGAGATATAATCTAAGCTTTTTAACTTCAGCCCTTTGTAAGGTAGTATATGATTATTGCAAGACTAGCAACATTTGAAGATGGAACTACGGTGCCTGCCCTACAAAGCTATTGATGACTTCACACTTGCAGGGCACTGTGCATCTCCACTGGACCCTGAAAAATGAAAAGATGCACAAATAAGAGGAATCCAATCAGTTTCGATCAGGGGTCTCCATAGTTTTCTGTAGTTGGAGCTACTTCTGATCAGAGAAAACCATTGTGGGCCACTGAAGGTAAAGCAACTCGGCATTGTTACCGGACACCCTCACGTTCAGCTCCATTGACTTTAAACCTAATGTCCATAGAACCAGATACTATGGTTTGAACAAAATACTTTGACTAGGAGCAATTTGACAAGACGCCCATGTGTGTCAGTGAGAGCGTGGTCTTTGGTAATGTATTGAACATATGTGCGTATGAATGGGATACATTTGTGTGGGTGACTGGAAGCCTATGTCGTGTGTACTTGTGGCACTGGAATACCTTTTGTCATATGTGGAACAGTTACATTTATAATACAAGCAGTTAAACATTTTTATTAAATGGGAGAAATTTAAAGTGCAGAGAATGTTCTGCAAACATTTTCTACACTTTAAATTACTTTCCCTTAAAATAATGGATGTACTTTCCAGTTATAAGTATGGCACTATGTTTGCCAGCCACTGGGAGTAAGATGTCTGCTGTGTGTAAAGCCGACACCAAATTTATAACTGAAAAAGACAGTTCTCTTTTTTTTAAATGGGTGAAAATTAAACTGAAGAGTTTATGTTTATAAGGATTCCATAAAACTCATCATTTTAATGTAATCCCATTTCCAAGTGTCACATTCACAAACACCAGGTATCTTGGTCCCAGTGGCCTGTAGACAAGGTGCCATATTTCTAACAGAAAAATACAACCATTTGTTTAAATGGGAGGAATTTAAAGTGAAAAAACATGCTTCATAAAACATTAGGACTTAATTGGCTTTATTGAAAGCGGAGAAAAACATTAAGACCATGTTTCATAGGAATATTTTTCTTCACTTTAAATTTCTCCCATTTAAAAAAAAAGAAGAGAACTGTCTATTTTAGTTATAAATATGGTAGTGTATTGGACTAGGAGAAGTGCTGTTTGTAAAGCGACACTTTGAAATGAGAGGAAATTTAAATGAAAACTTAACTTAATCAGTAAGCTAACTTTTCATTTTAATTTTCCATCATTTAAAAGCATTCAGCAAAATAATTTTCTTCTCACACTCAAATATTGAGTTGATAAGGACGTATTTAAGAGTTTAATACCTCACTGCTTCAGTTCTTGACCCCTGTGCCCTGGGTCATAGATCCGACTCCAGCACTGCCCATCATCAGGCCCTGCCCTCTGCAGCCTGAGATAATAATGTAAAATAAACAGGCCTTTCCTTGACTTTAAAAGAAAAATGTAACCTTGTGCTTTTTAAAAAATGAACTTAGGGATATGAGCGAATCTGAAGGTGTTACGAGATACTGGTAGCTCATGATCAACTGGTTGGAGACACCTGGTTTAGATATTCAAAAGGAATTACTTAGTACAGGTTGCTGGCTCAAGCCATTTAAACAAGATTATTTTAATGAACTAATAGGTTATAACATGTGTGATTTATTCTGTAACATAACTTTAAATGAAACAATAATTGCATCAAATAAGATCGACAGGTGACAGTCAGAACAGACCCGGAAAACCCAATAGCTAGTTAAAGGTGCAAACTATAGTTTCAAAAACACTTGGTATTAGGGGTGTAGCTACAATTATTGTAGAGGGTGCACTGGCACTGGGTGAAATGGTGGGCGGTTCCCATTACACTTCAATTATGGCTGCATTTTACTATCCATTTTCCATGATTGCTTTAGGGTCCATGGCACCTTTGTCACACCACTGCCTGGCACCGTCTGTGTAGTCATTAGAAACATGGCATTGGCAGAGTTAATAATTGATTATTTGGCGATTGTGCCAAATGTATGTCCATTGTCTTTTGGAAATCATTAAAATTAAGCCAAAAGCAGTCAGCTAGGTTCATGTTGGTGGTGCTGACTCCAGCTACACGAGTTTACAAGGATCTCCCAGCAGAGAGTAATAGCATCAGTCGCTAAGCTATAAAATCATTACTGCTCAGAGAAGTAAGTTCATCCATGCGATAGGAGGCTAGCATCACAATAGGAGTGGAACAGACAGGCATGTAGTTCTGCTGTGGTTTTATTCAGCTATAATTGCACAGGACATCTGTTTGCCTACTGTGTATATTCTCATTATTCCAGATCCTTTGTGACCAAGATACATAGTTCAACGAGATGCCCACAGAATGCAACATTCCACAATGACATTCCACTCTTCAGACATTTGAGCTCAAACTGGTCAGCCCCCAGATGAAAAGAACTACAGCGAGCAAAGGGTATTAGCCTCAGCACAGACATAATTGAATTTCCCAGGTTGAAGGAGTGCAGCCAATGATACAATTCTATTCTAACATTCCTTCCTAGCCCAGTAAGAATGGAAATAAAGGTCTAAAATACCCCACGGCCCTGGATTTTAATTGCACTGTGCTCTAATAATGATGGTGAATTCTAGTTTTCTTTTTTGTTCATGATTAACCCAAAGGCATTTTAGAGGGAGCTTCTTGCAGATAGATAGTCTGAGAGTAAATCACTGATGCAAACTCCACTTTATACCTATTGCTCTGATTACAGTCATATTTTCTCATCATTTATTTTCATGTAGAGGTCACTGCAGACATGGTGAACAAAGATGTTTACTTTTTTGCTTTAGAATACATGAATCTTGCTTAAGGGACATCAAAGTCTTAACGACTGCAGATTTTTTTCAGCTGAATCCCCTGAAGCAGAGTAAAGAACGTCTGCATAACTAAGACAGAGCGCTCAATGCAAAACAAGCACTAAAGTGGGAAAAAGGCATGTATGTCCTGTTCCTTTAGAGTCAATTGAACAAACGCATTCAAAAATATATCTGTCTTGTCAAAACCTTTCACTGGTTCAAGCAGTCATAGGGGAGGATGGGTCAAGCCATCAGGTGGGGTATCGGAACCAGATGTCGAGTGAATCGGCTTTAACTCAGGAAGCACTACATTAAAAATGGGATTTGAGAAGAGGTTGTATGGGGTAGAAGGAGGAACAGGAATTAAAAATGGGAGGCAAAAGAAAATATATGTATAGGTTGGGTAACTATGCTCGATTATCAAAGAGGCAAAGCAGGGCAACCATGACACGATATCAAACATAACCAAGTGGGGAGTGGAGCAGAAGGGGGAGCGCTAGCGATTGGAGCAAGGCGGCTATCTCCCAGTCTGACAGAGGTCTGGACTGATGGGAGAACTCATGGCTTTATCCACTGCCCATGATATTTGCCTCTGGTCATCTGAAGCTGCTGGATAGGGTAAGGGGCAGACTCCTCCTTCTACAATACAGGGAATACCTGCATTTCTCAACAGCCACTATCTGATACTGTCAGGCTGGAACCCAAAGATGGGGCGAGCTGCTGGGGCTGGAGTCCATGTGGATTGACACCTCCCAGTTTGAAATGAATAATTGGATGGATTAAGGATAAGCTACAACTTCAGATCCCACCTTCAATAATCTAAGGTTGCATGGGACGCAAGAGAGATGCCTTCTTCCACCCACAATTGAGATGCTATCTGTGCGCTGTGACCATATGCTTCCATTTATCCATATGAGAGAATAGCAGATCACCGGAGGTGCTTACCTGGCCATTGGCAATCGACATTGCCTCCCCCAAAAAATCTTGAACAGGTGACACCAAATTATAACTTGCACAAACAGACAGCCAGACTATCTGAACATGAAACTGCAGCAGGAAGCTGGAACCCAGTAATGCCGAATAAGGGGAACCACCTTCCTCAAGTCACTCAAACTACCGGTCTAAACACTCTTTATCCCTCATCCTTAAAAATATTCTGTACTCTAACCCACTGTGCATTCTACATCAATAGTCTATTCACACATTATTTCATAGTAAAGACCTTTCAAGTGGCTTCAAAGTGACCTGTTTTGAGCTGTTCAAGACAGATTAAATAAATGAAATAGGATTGAAAGCATAGCAGTTGAAAGAAGGGGCAGATGATTTCGGGGGGGGGGGGGAGGAGGGAGGGAGGGAGGCATACATAACATAAAATTATATGTGGGTAAAAAGTGAATTACAGGGATGTTTTTTACCCTGGGGTTCCGAGTGACATCTAGAAACTGGAGCTTCGCTCTTGCTGTCTATTTCATGGCACTCGGAACCCCTCGGTAGGAAGCCTCCCCGTATTTCACCCGTCAACAATGCGATGCTGCGCACGGCCTCCAATGGCAGCCTCTGTCATTTACATCCGATTGGAAACTCGCTATCCACTGTTGTGACGTCATAAAGGCTTTCCAGGCCGGGCTGACGGGGCTCTCTGAGAGCGTGCCAGCGCGGCACTGCGGGCCTCTTTGGATTGAAGGCAGAAAGCACAGCTTCAGGAGGGGGAAGGACGGCAGGAAAGGTGGTGGAGTGTGGGTAACAATAGCAGATTAGGGTTTTTTTGGATTTGGGACAGGAATATATAAATATATAAAAAGCCATGTTATGTATGGCTCCCCGATTACTCCTCTGCCTCTGCCTAGTAGCTGAAAGCAGGGGTTAATGATTTTTGGGGCTATACATAACAAAGTACAGATGGGTAAAAAATTAATCACAGTGACGTTTTTCACCTCAAATATGATGTCACTCAGAACCCTTTGGTGGCAAACATTCTCTTCATTCAATGTTACTCATTTATATTTCTATAGGTTATGCATGGCTTCCATAGCAAGCATCTATTGTTTCACCACATTCTAAATCTAGAAATTCGCTTCTGTTACATACATAGCAACAGTTGATAACAAAAGCCAATACCCACTATTGCTATGCCTTATAGGCCAGGCTGACCAAGCTTTGCAGAGCTGCTTGCGTGCTTTGACTAAAAGAAGAAAACACAGCTGCAGGAGGGAGCATGAAGGAGGTGGGGGTTGGTTACGAATGGCTGGTACGGTATTTTTCCCCATTTGGGACAGGGAGGATAGCCATATCATGCCTGTCTCCCTCTTTACTCCTCTGCATTAGCCAACCAGTTACAAGCAGGGGTAGATGGTTTTGGGGGCCATACATAACATCATATTATAGCTGTGAGTTACAGGGATGGTTTTCACCTCAGGGTTCTGAGTTACATCATAGACAACTCGAGCTGCACTTGCCGATATGGTGTCACTCAGAACCCCTCATTGAAAAACATCCCCGTAATTCACAGTTGTCCATCTATAATTCTTTACATCAAGTCTAATAAGCTCTGTGTATTTTAAATTGTAATATGAAGCACATTTCAAAAGCGTACTGCAAAACTATTTCATAATCTATCTTAATCTAAATTCACTGCCCCTTTACCCCTCAGACTACTGAACCATGTAACCCAAATCTTTTGCCTCTTCGTTTATTGCTTAGCAAATCCTTTAGGACAGAGGCCCAGTCACTAGGCAGTATCTAGTAACCAGTACCTGGTTAATATTGTAAGACACTGTATATTTCAAAGATTAGGACATGCGCATCTGAGTACAGATGGCCAAACAGGGTAACTGCAAATCATGCTGTCATTGAATACCACATCTCTCAAGAACCATGAAACGTCAACCTCCCTGTCCCAAATTTTTTTTTACATTGAATTGGGTTTGATCTGTAGGGTGAAGACTATTGGTGATTTACTAAAATGGTATTTTAACATATCAATATATCCTAATTTTACATTATAAGAAATCCTGAATGAGAACAGCTTGATTTAATTATCTCAGTCTGCTCTTATACGGAATTTTATAGCTTGTGGCTACATAGGTTACAGATAAATAAAGTATAGAAGGAGGCCAACTTACAGGTGGTTAAACCTAAACAAAAAATGGCTATATGTGAGGTTACCTATAATCACAATTTCGTAAATATATCTCAAAGACCTCATGTAGTCATTATTGTGCAGCTTTTGGAGAACTTGGCAAGGCCCAATACTTGTATCTGGAGGTGGAATGGGCCACTCAAGGCATTTTTACATTAAGGCACATACCACTGCTCCAGATTATGATGAAATGGTTTGCTTTGCACCACAGGCAATTGGCATGCAGGTTTTATTGCCAGTAGGACCTTTGACCTTTGACCCAGTCCTGAGGCGGAAGCCGGGAGCTGGAGGTACTCGAAAGTTTTTAAAAACTGTTAACTCTCACTATTCTCTGCTTTGTGTGGTGTCACTGTTTTCTGTGTTTTAAAGAGTACAAACACTCACCTAAGCGCCTCATTGCTTCAACGCACAGCTGCCCTTGAGCTGACACGCCCATCTCGCGCTTCTCAGCTGCCGCCAATCTCCCAGGCGTGCGCGCTGACTCCGCCCCCTTCAGGCCACGCCCCCTGCTGGCGATACTTAAACCGCTGACTTCCAGCGGCAACGATCAAACCTTTGACCCAGTCCTGAGGCGGAAGCCGGGAGCTGGAGGTACTCGAAAGTTTTTAAAAACTGTTAACTCTCACTATTCTCTGCTTTGTGTGGTGTCACTGTTTTCTGTGTTTTAAAGAGTACAAACACTCACCTAAGCGCCTCATTGCTTCAACGCACAGCTGCCCTTGAGCTGACACGCCCATCTCGCGCTTCTCAGCTGCCGCCAATCTCCCAGGCGTGCGCGCTGACTCCGCCCCCTTCAGGCCACGCCCCCTGCTGGCGATACTTAAACCGCTGACTTCCAGCGGCAACGATCAAACCTTTGACCCAGTCCTGAGGCGGAAGCCGGGAGCTGGAGGTACTCGAAAGTTTTTAAAAACTGTTAACTCTCACTATTCTCTGCTTTGTGTGGTGTCACTGTTTTCTGTGTTTTAAAGAGTACAAACACTCACCTAAGCGCCTCATTGCTTCAACGCACAGCTGCCCTTGAGCTGACACGCCCATCTCGCGCTTCTCAGCTGCCGCCAATCTCCCAGGCGTGCGCGCTGACTCCGCCCCCTTCAGGCCACGCCCCCTGCTGGCGATACTTAAACCGCTGACTTCCAGCGGCAACGATCAAACCTTTGACCCAGTCCTGAGGCGGAAGCCGGGAGCTGGAGGTACTCGAAAGTTTTTAAAAACTGTTAACTCTCACTATTCTCTGCTTTATGTGGTGTCACTGTTTTCTGTGTTTTAAAGAGTACAAACACTCACCTAAGCGCCTCATTGCTTCAACGCACAGCTGCCCTTGAGCTGACACGCCCATCTCGCGCTTCTCAGCTGCCGCCAATCTCCCAGGCGTGCGCGCTGACTCCGCCCCCTTCAGGCCACGCCCCCTGCTGGCGATACTTAAACCGCTGACTTCCAGCGGCAACGATCAAACCTTTGACCCAGTCCTGAGGCGGAAGCCGGGAGCTGGAGGTACTCGAAAGTTTTTAAAAACTGTTAACTCTCACTATTCTCTGCTTTGTGTGGTGTCACTGTTTTCTGTGTTTTAAAGAGTACAAACACTCACCTAAGCGCCTCATTGCTTCAACGCACAGCTGCCCTTGAGCTGACACGCCCATCTCGCGCTTCTCAGCTGCCGCCAATCTCCCAGGCGTGCGCGCTGACTCCGCCCCCTTCAGGCCACGCCCCCTGCTGGCGATACTTAAACCGCTGACTTCCAGCGGCAACGATCAAACCTTTGACCCAGTCCTGAGGCGGAAGCCGGGAGCTGGAGGTACTCGAAAGTTTTTAAAAACTGTTAACTCTCACTATTCTCTGCTTTATGTGGTGTCACTGTTTTCTGTGTTTTAAAGAGTACAAACACTCACCTAAGCGCCTCATTGCTTCAACGCACAGCTGCCCTTGAGCTGACACGCCCATCTCGCGCTTCTCAGCTGCCGCCAATCTCCCAGGCGTGCGCGCTGACTCCGCCCCCTTCAGGCCACGCCCCCTGCTGGCGATACTTAAACCGCTGACTTCCAGCGGCAACGATCAAACCTTTGACCCAGTCCTGAGGCGGAAGCCGGGAGCTGGAGGTACTCGAAAGTTTTTAAAAACTGTTAACTCTCACTATTCTCTGCTTTGTGTGGTGTCACTGTTTTCTGTGTTTTAAAGAGTACAAACACTCACCTAAGCGCCTCATTGCTTCAACGCACAGCTGCCCTTGAGCTGACACGCCCATCTCGCGCTTCTCAGCTGCCGCCAATCTCCCAGGCGTGCGCGCTGACTCCGCCCCCTTCAGGCCACGCCCCCTGCTGGCGATACTTAAACCGCTGACTTCCAGCGGCAACGATCAAACCTTTGACCCAGTCCTGAGGCGGAAGCCGGGAGCTGGAGGTACTCGAAAGTTTTTAAAAACTGTTAACTCTCACTATTCTCTGCTTTGTGTGGTGTCACTGTTTTCTGTGTTTTAAAGAGTACAAACACTCACCTAAGCGCCTCATTGCTTCAACGCACAGCTGCCCTTGAGCTGACACGCCCATCTCGCGCTTCTCAGCTGCCGCCAATCTCCCAGGCGTGCGCGCTGACTCCGCCCCCTTCAGGCCACGCCCCCTGCTGGCGATACTTAAACCGCTGACTTCCAGCGGCAACGATCAAACCTTTGACCCAGTCCTGAGGCGGAAGCCGGGAGCTGGAGGTACTCGAAAGTTTTTAAAAACTGTTAACTCTCACTATTCTCTGCTTTGTGTGGTGTCACTGTTTTCTGTGTTTTAAAGAGTACAAACACTCACCTAAGCGCCTCATTGCTTCAACGCACAGCTGCCCTTGAGCTGACACGCCCATCTCGCGCTTCTCAGCTGCCGCCAATCTCCCAGGCGTGCGCGCTGACTCCGCCCCCTTCAGGCCACGCCCCCTGCTGGCGATACTTAAACCGCTGACTTCCAGCGGCAACGATCAAACCTTTGACCCAGTCCTGAGGCGGAAGCCGGGAGCTGGAGGTACTCGAAAGTTTTTAAAAACTGTTAACTCTCACTATTCTCTGCTTTGTGTGGTGTCACTGTTTTCTGTGTTTTAAAGAGTACAAACACTCACCTAAGCGCCTCATTGCTTCAACGCACAGCTGCCCTTGAGCTGACACGCCCATCTCGCGCTTCTCAGCTGCCGCCAATCTCCCAGGCGTGCGCGCTGACTCCGCCCCCTTCAGGCCACGCCCCCTCCCTCCCTTGATATGTGCCTGTATAGGAAGCGCAGCGGACGAGCGCAGCGGGAGCGCCGTTTGCGCGCCTAAGGCGCGCCTAAGGCAAGCCCGTCTGCGCCCGTCCTCGCCAAGTCATCGCCTCTCGCCAGACCCCCTGGCCAAATACCATCACCTTTTCTTGCCTATGAAAGTAAGACGCTCCATAGCTGGAACCCCGGAAGATCCTGTGTAAACATTACGGGTAAGCTTGGTCTTACCTGCCTGCAATGCCATACCTGCAGTTTCTCCACCACCGAACCCCACGCCGTCCGACAGTTTTTAGGTTCGGACAAAATCACCTCCATCACGATACTCCACCTCAATGTCAGATCACTAGTTAAACACCACCTAGAGGTTAACACTCTAATACTGGATGAAAACCCAGATATCCTCTTCCTCTGCGAAACATGGCTTCGCGATGGCACCACCACTATTCCCAATCTTACTCTACCAGACGACTACCGGATGTCGGCCATTAACAGAGAGGATAGAGGAGGCGGTCTCGCTATAATCCACAAAAAAACGCTTTCTTGTTCTTTTGTCAAGGAAAATCTGGTTGATTCTGAATGCGCCAACTTCAAAATTACCATAACTCCCAACTTCACCGTGTCGGGTCTCTACATCTATCGCCCACCTGGCCCCTCTTCAAAATTCATTGAGGCCCTCCTTGACTCAATAACCTCTTTAATCACCAAAAACCCCAATTTCACCATTCTGGGAGATCTTAATCTCCACTTTGATCTACTCAATGACTCCACGATCAAAACGCTCCTCGCAGATCTCTCTGCACTGCAACTCAACCCCCTCATCCTCACTTCAACTCACTTAGCCGGCCACATCCTAGACCCAGTCTTCTCCAACTTAGAAGAACTCACCTCAGAGCCACCCCTTCCTATGGGATGGACAGATCATTCCCTTATTAAATTAGCCATTCCGGTCTACAAAAGCAGGCACAACACGGCACCGATCAGCCGTCTAAAAAGACCGTGGCATAAACTGTCTCATGATGACCTACACAAGACATTAGGGGACTTTCACCCTGACTCTAACGCTGACATCAACACTAACTACAGCACGTTTCACGAGTGGATTACGAGCGGACTAGACAGTCTTATCCCTGCTAAATGGACAAAAGGCCGTAACTCGCCATCGAACCCCTGGTACAACGACACACTCAAAAAACTACGAAAAGAGTGTAAAAAGGCAGAACGCCTTTGGCGTAGGGAATACAATAAAGAAGGAAAAAGTAAATACCTTTTGCTACAAAAAACGTACCATAAAGCCATCCGTGCTGCACGGACCGCCTTCTACGCCGACAAAATTGAAACTAGTCCCACCCCCGCGAAAGAAATTTTCAAACTCGTGCAAGAACTACAGAGCAGTAAAACATCCCCCCCTATGATCTCCTCTGAGCAACAGTGCGAAGAACTTGCTAAATTCTTCGTTGACAAAGTGCAGAAAATTTACACCTCCTTCCCCCAGCATGACCCTAATACCATTAGCTACCCCTCCGCTTCTCTTAGCTACTCGACTTTGACCTACATCCCAGAAATCTCCAAAGACACTCTTACTATACTTTGCAATAAAGTCAAGTCTGGCTCCCCCGCAGACCCTATGCGCCCGGCCCAATTCCTTGATTCTATCAACTTCTTTCTACCAGCGCTAACCGCCATCCTGAACCTCTCCTTTACTTCAGCGTGTGTACCATCTGCCTGGAAGCAAGCGTGGGTTTCACCTATCATCAAGAAACCCACCCTAGATCCATCTAAACCGGAGAACTTTCGCCCAATCTCCCTGCTTCCATGGCTTTCCAAACTCGCTGAAGCACATGTTAACAGCGCTCTATCCCAACATATGGTCAAAAACAACATTCTGGACCCTTCACAAAATGGGTTCAGACCAGGCCATAGCACTGAGTCTGCTCTTTTAGCCACCACAGAGCACCTCCGGACGATCTTGGATGCCGGTCAAGGTGCTGCGCTGATCCTCCTGGATCTCAGCGCGGCCTTTGACACGGTATCCCATGTCATCCTTCTTAAACGTCTGGAGACCTTTGGAGTAACGGGCCATGCCTTGGAGTGGTTCAGATCCTTCCTCGAAAACAGGTCCTTCCGAGTCTCTGCCCCCCCCTTTCTATCTAAACCCCACCCTATTGAACAGGGTGTCCCACAGGGCTCTGCGCTAAGCCCCTCTCTTTTTAATCTTTATGTTCAGCCTCTAGCGGCAGTAGCCAAAGAATGGGGCTTGACATTGGTATCGTACGCTGACGATACACAACTGGCCATTGCCCTCTCAGACGGACCTTCCAACCTTTCCTCTAATTTTAAAAACGGACTCTCTGCGGTCGCCCAATGGATGACCACAAACTGCTTACAACTCAACGGCGGAAAAACAGAGGTGCTTCTCCTTGGCAAAAACACCAGCCTTTGGAATGAGCAATGGTGGCCATCCTCCCTTGGTACCATCCCTCCCCCCAAAACCCTAGTGAAAAACTTGGGTGTCTGGATGGACGACTCACTCAACTTTCGAGCTCACACCAAGAAAGTTGCCGGCACCTGCATTGGCTTACTGAGAAGCCTTAGCCATATACTAAACTTCTTTGACGCAAAGACCCGCCAACTCATCATCCAAGCCACCATCCTCTCGCGTCTAGACTATGCCAATGTACTCCTTCTTGGCGCCAACAAATGTGAGTTAGCACGACTCCAACGCGTGCAGAACTCGGCCGCTAGAACTCTGGTCGGCCTTCCCCGCAGATGCTCAGCCAGAGCAACCATCAGGAAACTGCATTGGCTTCCGGTTGACTCCAGAATCAAGTTTAAGACCCTCATCACGACCTTCAAAATTCTCAAACTTAACACTCCCCCTCTGCTTCAACCCCTTCTCACTCCCTATGCGCCGTCACGGAACCTAAGATCCTCCAACCAAAACCTTCTCTGCGTCCCACGCATAAAACTCTGCCGCATGGGCGGACGCTCCTTCAGGTTCCTGGGAGCCAAGATGTGGAACGATCTACCACATCATATTCGCGAGATAGACAACCTATCTGCCTTCCGGAAGGCAGTGAAAACTCTTCTATTCCCTTGTCCGTAAACTTTCCTCCGTCCTCGGACCCTCTAGCTCAGGATCGGATCTGGGTTTCAGCGCCGGGACGCCTCATTGCCGGGGCAGCTGTTGCGCTTCACCAAAACAATAAGATAAGATAAGATAAGATAGGAAGAGATAATAGATGACATGTAACTTTGATTGTTTATTTAACTGTTTGTCACTACATAATATTTTACGTCTCGTGACTGCTCCATTTTTAATCCAACACCATGAAAGTGATAATAGGAGGCTGCTTGTGCATCTTATCAACTGTACTGAGAAGCTTATTATCCAAGTAATTGGAGGATTATTAACACTATTTTATATAAGATGGATACACTAATGATAATTATGTATTAAATGTACATTCTTTACATATTTGATTTTGAAATGATAAACTACAATTGAAATCAACAGAAACCTAGACATCCTTTACTACTGAGTATCCGCGTACCTTCTACATTGGACAATTCACAACGAGAAGTGTTTTAAAGCGTAGCTTTTTATTTTTTAACTTTTTTCAGAAACAAACTACAGGTTGTTCAGAAGATGATAGTCAGGTTGGTCTTTAATTTGGGAAAATTTGATTGAGGTTCAGGACAACCTTCAGGACAACCTTCAATGGCGCAATCAAGGCAATGTGCAATGATCATCAGGTTTACTGTGGGCTTGCAAGGAAACTGCATTCACTTTACATAGAACTGCCATGTCCCTTCCTTGAGGCTGCAATCTGGGATACTCCCACTTCTGGCTGTTCCTCAGGTTATGTTCGGCCAGCTACGAGGTAAAGCTTTTTTGGTTATGATTTCGCAGTTCCGGCGGAGCCTGCTCTATGGCATACACTAGCCATCATACCTTCTGAAGGCTTTCATGGAACATCTGTTATGTAGAAGTCCCTCTGCTCCTTTTCCCAGTTTGCCATGATGCTTCAGAGTGACTACTGCACTTTATAAGTTACTTACTCAATCACTCTTCAAGATGAAGCTGTCTCTTTAAATAAAATAGTTCCTGCATGTTGTAATTGGAATAGGGAATTACTAATCTCTAATATGTGTTAAAATGTCATCCGACATGGATACAAAGCCTTCCAGCTCGCAGCAGTCAACATAGAAGAAATTCCTCCACCATCTTTGCCATTTGATGTAGTCTTCCTACTGCCTCAGTGTACAGAACTCCATTACTCTCACGCTAGGTCTGTGCTATAAAGATAACAACATTACATATATGGTTATAGCAGTAGTGTGGCCAAATCACAACAGCCGTTCAACCCAATAAGGTTCACTTAAACCTCAAATATCTTATAGCCACATTCTGAAACATCTGATGATCTTAAAAACAGGAAACTATACAGATGGCCTGACCCAGTATAGAACACAACTGAGTCACACCATATTTGTTCTGGTATTTAGGGTATTTCACAATATGCTGAACACAGCAGAACATAGAGTTTTTTGGTAAGGTGAGGGCGATCATATGGGAGTTCAGCGGGCACAGCGGTAGGTCTAAATACAATAAAAAGTGCAGGAACAACATTTACAGTGATAATGACCAGGCATGACTTCTGGGAGGGGCCATGTGATGTTGGCTGATGCTCCCATGAAATCTTCCATAGGATTGCCTGTGTAATAATGCGAGGAAGATGATGCCTTGGTGAGATGAGGGTTATCAAATACGTTGTGATATAGATAGGCTATAAAGTATAGAGTCTCTTAAAGAAACTAAAAACTTTCCTAGAACATCATAAATCATAATTGCCCTGCATGCAATGTTCACAGCATGTTGACTGTCGTCCGTCTAGAAAAAAGCTCAGCTTGTAAGGTTTGGAAGTGAAATGAAACTCCATACAGCAGGCCAGAAAACTCAGGTAGGCAATTTAGGAAATTTTATTTTACAAATATGAATTATCACCTTTAGCTAATACGCTGCTCAATCAAGTGCTGACAGGAAGGCATGAGAAATGTAAATTAATGACAATTACATTCAGTGGAGCCTGTACAACAAGATCTCATCTCATTGATACAACACATATTAGTAATAATAAACACATCATTAACAGGAAGACCAGGAGATGGAAGGTAATGTTAAAGTCAAAATACAGGGATGCTTATAGCTATTTTTAGAGCGATCCAATGTGTGACCTGGGTAGCAGCATATGAGCCTGAGCTTAAATTGAAACTCTGATGTACAAACATGGGATACGGCCAAAAAGGTTTCATTCTTTTCACACCACAGTTGCTGCTATTGTCATATGAATAGTGGGAAATGGTATTTGCACCAGGAAAACACATGGCGTAAAGTAATTCACACTTTATGCCGGTCACATGGTAAGTTGAGAAAAAGCATTTCCTCCACGTTTCAAATATGAAATATATGCATGTAAGGTCAAATCAGTTTGTCGCGCTGGTTATTGCATAAGTTGCTAAAAAGCATGGTTTGCTTTTAAAACAGAAATGAGAGAATCAGGTTCCATAAACACACTTCTGTCCTTAAATGAATGTACTTAGTGTTCACATATACTTTTTCTTAAGCGTGCCATGGAGGAATATCCTGTGTTCTAGGATACAACCAGTCTGAATCTGTTATGTACCGCTAAGGGCATCTGTGTTGCAATCCCTCAGCGCACTCAGTACTATGAATGCTTTTGGGACTGTTTCTTGTAATGCATAATGCAAAGGATGTTTTATTCAAAGCAAGAAGACTTGAGAGAAATCCAGGTAATATTGTATCTTCACACTTTAGTGATGCACATTCCTCTTTATTTCACACAATTTGTGAAACATTGTCATACAGTCTGTCAAATTTCCCTCGGCAACTCCAAATATAAACTTTGCTTTACTGACCCTAAGCATTTTAGACAGAATTGTCGGTCATCAGGGGTATATATCCTTTCGGAATTATTCTGTAAGTAATAACTATTTAATGTAGGAGAACATAAATCAAGGAAAAGTGCAGGAACCACGTAATTGTCATGGACTTCATGACTGTGTTCCGGTGAGTGATTGTAAAAAGTAATCACATATCAAGTGTGATGCTCGTTGTCTATCCATTGCTATATTCACAATTCATTCTCCTCAAAAGGATCACTTCTAACACAGATGTGTACAAACAAAATAAAGATTATTTTAGTGATACATTTAATGAGAGGCGGTATCCAGAGTCAATTATTGAGGAAGCACAAAAAAACAATGGAAAGAAGGAATAGAAGGGATCTAATAAGGAAGACAACAAAAGACACGAAAACAAAATTCCCATTTGTGACAAAATCTTTCAGAGTGAGCAACAACATTGAAAGGATTATGAATAAAAGGTGGGACATTTTAGAATACAAACAGTATTTCAAAAGACGTTTCATAGCTAAAGCCATCTTCGCATACCAACGATCCAAAACCATCAAGGAAACAAAGGAGAAGGTGGAATTGATGCAACCAAAACAAGGCTAAGAGGACAGGGACGTTTCCTTGCTTAAACTGTGTACACTGTAATAGTGTTAGTAGAGGAAAGACTAACTCATCCACCACACCAAGAAAAATATACTGCTAAAGTATGAAGATACATTCTTAAGTGAAGTCTCCCAATTCTACTCTCTGAGTAATTGGTTTTTAGGTCTCGCGAGCCAAAGGCTCGAAGAGACATTTTATATGTGGGCTCCCAAAAGTGCTACCAGGCCAGCCTAGAGCTACAGTGCATGTGCGCGGGCGCGCGCACCGCGTTTACTTTCACATTCACGGCCGCTTTGATCGCGATCACTTTCACTTTCGCGCGGCCGCTTAGCTGCGTAGATCCAGCCTCCTCTGCCGGCACACCCACTATTTGGCTCGTATGAGCATACAATTATTCATTTTAGCGCAGTATAATTTTCAATTACATTAAAGAATCATTATCATTATTACACACCCATCCCCTTTCTACACATACAGCTTTCCAGCAGAACCCCAAGCCACCTGGCTCCTCCTACCTAAGATTGTGATTCTCAGTTTCATTGTGAGGCTCACAAGGCATAATACTGAGCCAAACCGCTACCCTCTAAGCACTACACAGCAGCATATATTATTAATACACTGAACCAAATTCCTGCACTCGCATCCATAGCAGGCGCGCAACACCCATTGGACTCAAAGGGCTTCAGCCCCCCCCCCCCCCCCCGCGTCGTGTGTGGCAGCCCGGGATGAGACACCTTCCCGGGCAAAAAAGCAGCCGCACCCGAGCACTTCACAGGTCTTTAAAAGACCATTTGCATGTTAATGAGGCCTTGCTGTTGTTTCACCCCTTCTAAGAGCCCCTGCAGCTCCACTCTGCCTATTGCTTAAAGTTCAGCCACCCCCCCGAAATTTGGCTCTAGTTGCGCCTCTGATCCATAGTGTATATGGACCTTCATTTACGCTCTGCTCCTTACTGACGTCCGTAGCGGACGATAGCCGTACAGGGATCTGGTGACTGGCATTCTCAGAATCTTGTTTTAATTAAGTAGTTCACTCCTTTCCAACTTAATAAAATGACGAATAACTAAAACTATCTTTTTCACATTTTAGATCAATAGTTTGTGCCATTTACGGTATTATATCACTAAGAAATGTGAGCAAATTACACAATGATTCTGCGCTCGGTACTCGTTATGTGACGTTTTGTTGCTAAAGCATGTTCCAAATTTGAATAAAGTGATAGGAATTGGTGTCCTTTGTTTATGTCTACTTTCCAAGCACTCACATGAGGATTTTGTAAATAAGTACAGCTGACTTCGAATTGGGTTTTCGGTCTTCCGCAAGAGGCGGGGGTTGGCTCTTGTTAATGTGGCGTGATTGCGTTCCAGTGTGAACAGAGGATTGGCAACCCTTTTCTCTGTTGTTCCTTGCTGTCCATCTGGTTCTCCTCTGCATCATGACTCCCACTATCTATGTAGTGCATCACGGCTGCGACCGAACTGGTAATGCCCCAACTACTTTAATCTTACCTTGAATGTGTGACTCAACTTGGTTGTACATTTCTTTTAATCTCACACGGCCCCTAACCCCACACGTGGGCCACAGCTTCTATTTGCAATCACGTGTTCCTTATTTTCCAATGGAGCACTCCATAGGAATGTAAAGTTTTGCAGAGCGTTTTCTTTTAATCCATCCACCATCTCACTCCGCTCGCAAGTTACTTAATATAGCGGTGTTAAATCTCCCCAAGGGCATTAGTACCAATTTACGTTATACCACAGCTGTTTCACTGATTTATAACTTTAAAAATACAGCTTTGTTGTAACTCAGCTGAAATGCGACAACCACAGCTAATTATTGAAGTCACCCTATTGTAATGTTTCTGTGATTTCATTTGCCAGACTTTCTTCTCCTGTAAGCCATCTGCCCAACACACCCATCCCCCAACCCTTATATCCCATTCAACTTTTTGCAAAATCAGCTCCACGCCTTTGGAGCAATTTGCATAAGTACCGCATTACATTACACATGGTCACCTACATTTATCTATGTATTTCAGAGCACTGCCAAAGGCCATTTTGGTCAACAAAATCCTTCTCCTTTCTGTATGTAAATTGGATTTGAGTGCCCTCAAAAATAAACCTATAAAGGTTGCAGGACAAGGGGCAGCAGGAAAAAAATGCAGCTTTGTTCTTAGCTGGAACGCGACAGACGCAAATAATAATTACACCGACCTTTTTGTTTCATTTTTTCAAATTTTATTTGCCAAACGCTCCTTTCATGAAAAGCAAGGGCAGCTATAAAATATTTTAAGGAAACTTCAGGCAATTACATTACGAGATTTAAAAGACGAGTCAATAGACAAATGTGAAAATGTACACCAAACCAAACAAAAGACATGCACAAAACTTCTCATTTCATGGCGAGCTGTGCTGGCAAGAGTTTTTGCTGGAACAAATTTAGGTGGAGAATCATTTTTTTGGGAAATATATTAACTGTTTTAAGCAATTGAAAATCGTATTACTGCTCAAGCATCCGGGACATTTTTACATTGGGACATCATTTCACCTAAACTTTTGAGGGCAGGGACTAAACATTTGCACATCATATTTGACATAGCTATCTATATGTTGTATTTTTGCAAGGGGGTGGTGAGACTGGACGTACACTAATAAAGAGAAGAGCACTAGTCCACGGACACCATCATTTAAACTGTACACGTGTATCAACTGATAGGCAAGTATGGATGAAATTAACTCCCTCTTCTGCCACTGTGCCCCCCGCTTTCACCGCCGTGCGTCATTCTGCCGCGGTGCCCCCCTCTTTCTCTGCTTTGCCTCCCTATTCTGCTGCTGTGCCACCCTCTTCTACCGCTATGCCACCCTCTTCTTCTGATGTGCCACCCTCTTCTGCCTCTGTGCCTCCCTCTTGCACCACTGTGCCTCTCTCTTGCACCACTGTGCCTCTCTCTTGTATCACTATGCCTCCCTCTTGCATCGCTGTGCCACCCTCTTCTGCCACTGTGCCTCCCTTTTGCACCACTGTGCCTCTCTTGCACCACTATGCCTCCCTCTTGCAACGCTGTGCCACCCTCTTCTGCCACTGTGCCACCCTCTTCTGCCACTGTGCCACCCTCTTCTGCCACTGTGCCTCCCTCTTCTGCCGCTGTGCCTCCCTCTTCTGCCGCTGTGCCTCCCTCTTCTGCCGCTGTGCCTCTCTCTTCTGCCGCTGTGCCACCCTCTTCTGCCGCTGTGCCACCCTCTTCTGCCGCTGTGCCACCCTCTTCTAACGCTGTGCCTCTCTGCTGCCGCTGTGCCTCTCTCTTCTGCCGCTGTGCCTCTCTTTTGCCACTGTTCCTGCCTCTTTTGCCGCTGTGCCTTCCTCTTTTGCCGCTGTGCCTTCCTCTTTTGCCGCTGTGCCTCCCTCTTCTGCCGCTGTGCCTCCCTCTTTTGCAACTGTGTCTCCTTCTTGCACCACCATTGATTACAAACCCCACAGCTGTTGGTGCCTGTGTGAAGGGGAAAGGGGACAGAGTACCTGCACTTCTATATTTCCAGTTTAAGGACTGGGAACAGTTGGCGTTCATTATTCACACAGTTCCACCCCACGCAATTCAACTCCACACATTTCCAATCCACACCACATAATGTAACACCAAACCACATAATTCAATTCAACAACACAATTACACAACACACCACATACTTTAAATACACTACAGAATTCCACAGCATGCCCCAAAATTCAACAGCACATCACATAATTAAACTCCACTGCATACCACTCAATACCGCAAAATACTTTTCCACATAATTACAGTCCATAGCACACAGTCCCACTCCATGCAATTCCAATACACCAAATACCGGGTTCTTAGAAGATTGCGAGACACCTTTAGTACGCCAATTTGGTAAGTTTATTTTGTCACGGTCTTGCAGAAAATACACTGCAGGAGACAATGTTCTTATGCACGTTTCCTCTTTTCAGTATGCAACGTGATTCACAAGGAGACAAGATATCAAGTTACGGTCTTACGTACTATTAAGCGTTCTCTGGCCAACTTACATTTTCGGTAAGCCTTGAGTTATATTTTTTGCACACATCGGATCATTTTTATTGATTATGGTTATGGTACAGACGGGACTCATGAGCGTTTTCTCCTTGTCCTTTTAAGTATAACGGTCAGCAGGCAAACAGGGGAACGGCCATTAATTTTCACTAGTACTTTGGGTTTACTAGTGCCTACCTAGATTCTGCATACCACTAATTAATTGGTAAGCTTTACATAGTATTTACTCTTGGTTTGTGTTTAAGCAATGGCATGGCGGTAGCTAGTGTGCTTATGAACGTTGTATATTCTTTGTATTATATAGGGTTCCATGGTTGTACCAGTCGCTCCGAGTTACGGGGCAGTTAACATATGCGCACGGGCAGTGGACCCGACTAGAGTTTTTTCGTACATTGCAGTGGAGGTACAGAGTTTAGTCGTTTCCTGGGGATTTACGAATTGCATTTTTAGGTCTCGCTGCTTAGATCCAGCCTCCTCTGCCGCCACACCCACTATTTTCATTGAATCACCTTCAACGCCACTTGTTGCTTCTTACTTTCCTGCCCTTTCTCCTCTACCTTCCTCTCTTTTTAATCTGCCTTCACCGTATATTCTTTGCTCTCCTCCCTTCCTTCTTTACAACCTTCCTTACTTTTTTCATCCTTCCTTCATCCGCTTTCTCGTCTATGCCTTCCATTCTTAACCTTCCTTATTTTCCCTACTTACCTACTTTACTTCATTCCTTTTTATAACTTACGTATCGACCCTGCCTGCATTTTTTTCTGTGCCATGCTCCTTTTCTTACCTCTTGTCCATGCTGACAAAGTTCCTATGTCTTCTCATTCTCTCTTCTCCCCATTAGTTTCTTAAGCTCTCCTTCCTTCATGCCAATTTATCGTCCTTACTTGCTCCTGTGGTATTTGTTTCTCTATCATTGCCTTTCGTGATCCTCTCTTCCTCGCTTCCTTCCTCCTGTACCCTTTGTGCTTTGTTCTGATTGGGTAAGTTGTGTCCTCTACTACTCCCTGATGCTCCCGGGACTGTTTCTCACCTCACTCCCATTTAGTTATTTAATTATTTGTGCAGCAGGAATGTGCTTTTGGGCAGCTTGAGTCATTGTTTGTGCTTCATGCACTATTATTTTTTTATTTATTGTAATTTCATTTAACCATTCTAATATGGGCATCTGCTCTGTTAGAAATGCAAACTAAAACCGGCCGTTTGCATCGAGACCAATGCACAAGTAGCACACTAATGAACACACATCATGAGACACTGACTGCCATCTTGGAATGGGGTTTATTTAATAAAAAACACAATTCCAAGATTGCCAGCCGGGCGTGAGCATGCTTCTTGATGCAGGCAAATAGCGAGCGAACCTATCACGGAGGGAAACACAAATGTTAATCAGAAGCCCCGCAAATGTCACTGTCGTGTTTTCTCATCGTGTAATAAAGAAACGCCAAGAAGAGCCGTAGGGATGAGCAATGTGAGTCTTTGACGATATCTGGCGATGCAAACTGGGGCGAACGTTGAAATATTATCCTTAAAAGGATTGGCTTTAATGTTATGAGATATGATTCACTGCAGACGTTCACGCATATAAAAAGTGATATTTTCAGGCAGCTTATATCAGCGCCGAAATGTCAAGTCAGAGCTTCTTTTGTGTACCTCCTCTGGATCTTTTATGCTCCTATATTTAAATTACTCACTCCTGCGCTCTCTCTTTCTGTTGTCTTTTTTCTCATCTAGCCAGTCCTCCTCTTCACTAGGTTTCCTACTTATGTTCCACTTTCATTTTCATTGACCGCCATTGTCTCTGTGCTACAAAATGACTACTCCCCCATGTTTTCCCACTGCTCCTCTACATATTGTTCTGTTTTGCTCCTGAAGCAGGCATACACCAAGGCTTCTTGGCGCTAAGGGATATTTAACAGTACAACAGACTTTACTCACCCCCTCTAAACATTACTAAAAAGCCAGATTTTCAGAGTGTGCTCACTTCTGCCCGGAATTCCTAATTTCACAGCGGAAACTCAGGGTTTCGTTTTTAATCTTCAGCAACTCCACACCTATCGAGTTACTGGTACACCTGGCACTATCATGGGTGGGGTGGGGAGGGTCAAAGTTACCAGTTATATATATGGGCACTAGTAATGAGAAGACTGCCACCCTATAAGATTTTAGTTTACCGAACTTAAGACCAGGGATGGAAAACATCACCTCATTTTAGAAGGCTAAACTATGGGTTATTCCATATTTAAACCTGTGGCATGTATAACTCTGTGTGCCAAGTTCATGGCTTTCAGGCACACGTATTTTATGAATGGATGCCAGAGGAATTTACGAAGCAAGGCTAATATATTGTCATCGTTTTCAGGCCCACAATCAGGTCGATTGCTGCATCTTTGAACCAACTGTAGTTTTCTTTTAGATCTCGCTCAGACGAAGCCAAGTACATGTTATTTCCATAATCTAACTGTGACTAAACTCAGGCCCTTACGGCCACAGTATGAAATGCAGGTTAAGGCAGGACAGGATTATTTCAAACATTTAGAGATAGAAAAAAATGTGCTTTTAACATTAATTACCAGCACATCAAAGGAAAATGTATGAAAATATGAACAGCCAGATTTTGTACAGATTTAGATGGAGTTTTTGTTTTTTTACATTAACGCGGGTCAAATAGTGATGCATCCTGGTGAATATTCCAGGATAGTCACGAGAATTTGGTGAGATTTCATTTTCCTGTGTCAAAAATCACCATGCACCACAGAATCAAAGCGACTTCGGGGCAGGTGGGTCATTAAATACAGATCGCGCGACTTGTCCTCATAGCCGCCTACGGCAGCAGCATACCTAAACAAGCATTTGCAATGCAATAGTTCTCGCATTTGCAAAAGTTTAAGCTATTGGCATTGTTCATGACAATGCCTTTTTTATCTATTTTATAAAACAAAGACATAAATAAATGCCATTATCATTTACAATGCCAATAGCTAGTGTTGCATTATTATTAGCAATGCGAACTGCTCACACTTTTATAATGCGAGACCTATTGCATTGCAAATGCTTGTTGAATTTGGCACTAAATGAAACCGGCCCACAGGAGCCCATGTAGCAGTGCGAAGATAAACTACAACCCAGATGCATTCGGGAGTGGCATAAAAAAGCCCACTATTAAATTCGGATATCCATTTTCTCCATTTGTTCCTGGTGCAAAAATCTTTGTGATGTGAAATGGAGTAAACTCTGTTTGTTCTATTCCATACTGCACAATCAGCAAGTGTGTTGCAAATAGAATTTAGCAAAAGTGCAAAGTTACTGCGATCTGGCTACTGGACTATAATTAGTGCATTAGACCAAAATAGTGCATGCCAGCTACTAAAAACATCTGGACCTTACCATTCTGAATGAGAGTTTGCGACCGTGTGAACCTCCCGTGGATAGCTGTCATATGCAGTGGACTCTTTCCATCTCTGCTCTGAAAAGAAATCATGGCATTATTGTGAATGTATCTAAGAGAATGCAAATACATTGTCTTATACCCACATGGAAGGTAGTACACTGAACTGATCCTTCCCACCACTGCAACTTTGCTTTTTGTTGTGGATTTCATACAGGATGGTGTTTTTTAGGTATAATATCAATCACACACCGACAGCACTCTTATCAACAAAGAACTATTGAGTGCCAGCTGAACCCTGGTGTGTCAGTCACTACAACACTAACATACCACTTTAGTGAATTGTGTGGTTTGGGATACATTTTCTTTCGGGTTGATAATGTTGCTGGTGACCTGGCAGCAGAATAGTGGAATATCACCAACCAACATGGAGGTAGAGGGCACAGGGACGTGTGTGGAGGATAAAAGGCCAGGCACAACATGGCTGCCACTCGACTACAACTGGGGGGAGCGGGGAGTGGAAGACTGAGAATACTATACGCTCACATGCCAAGAAAATAAATACGCCCGCTTTATATTATCCTCATCAATCTCACAATCATTATAATCACATAAAATCAATAATAACATTTTACTAGAACTAAAGTTTTGCGATTGTGATGATAAAATAACCTTTTCTCATTTGAACAATATAAAAAAGCAGAGACATTTGAACGTTTTAAAGAGCCAGCAACGGATTTTCATAATTTCAGGTGGGTATCAGAGAATAATGCCTAGGACTCAAAAACTCTACCCACAAGTTACCCAGCCGCTGGTACTGGATGTATCAAATGCAAACATATGGCCCTTTGAGGAGGTCTTTTGCACTAAGTGCATCTAAATAAACAGCTGTTATTTTCGGAATAAAAATGTTAATTATTCTTTATAAAATACAAAGGCACTCAAATCTTTCAAATCCATTCATTAATGGTTAATTGAAGAGAAGTAATTAATTGCATGAATTTGAAAGACTTGAATACTGTTGGAGTTTGGAAAGACTTTTGCAGTCAGAATATAAGTTCTGGTGTATTTGCTTGGAGTTTGTGAAAGCATCACTCTCCGATAAACCTCCTCAACAGAAACAGATTTGTCTCACCGTAGATTTACATATTCATCATATTCGGCATAAAAGTCTTTCATTTTCATGGTGCCATTAATAAATATAGCACACATTTTCGAATCTTGGATCAGACGTTTTATGCTGTGCTGATATTCATGGTAAAATGTAAATTGGATCTCCGGCAATAGGGTAAGCTGACTGCATCAGTCGTCAGAACAGCGAAGACCGCGTTTCCCTCACTGGTGTCACAAATAACGACACATTAAGAAAAAACGCCTACACCTTAGTTATTCCAAGAGCAAGCCTCATACTAACCACTATCCTAATATTCTGTTTATTCAGTCAGCATAGTAGGATGAATGTGAGAAGGCTTAGTTACTGTTCCATATAAAAAATGCAAACCTACACTGGAAATCGCATACTTTTCCATTTTAATACCGTTACAAGAACACACATAAAAACAGTGCTTAATTTGAGCCGGAGCTTTCTGGTGTTAAGCACCGGCACTTAATTTGTTTCCGGTGCTCGGCACCAGCACCTAATTGTCAACACCATAATTAGAACAGTCCACCACATGGTGGCGCTGCTCATCTAATTTAGAGATGAGCAGAGCAACTGTAGTTTAGAAATACAATATACATTAAAATTGCTAATACCTGCTTTCCCAGCCATTCCTTTAGCTTTGGGGACCAGGAATAATCTGAACTGTCGCATTTACATGCAAGAGAGATGGTTAGTAGTTGTTTTGGCAGGGATGACAAGGGCGATGGGTGGTGTAAGCTGCAGTGGCCTCCTGGTCAGAGCCCTGGCACTTAATATTTTACAAATTAAGCACTGCATAAAACCTCATACAAACTCTCATAAATGCCTCAGCAGAAATCTGTTTCACCCTACCAAGCGAACATGTGTGAAAAGGAATATGCTACTTACCAGTATGCATCTGTTCTTGGCATGTAGAGCTGCAGATCTACACACTTTTGCATAGATCGCCATCTGGTGTTGGGACCGGATGATTGCAGTTTGTTTTTCCTATTGGAAAGTCTTTGGAAGTCACGAGGTCGGTGACTCCTCCCTTGGATGGTATTGCGCATGGGCTTCGGCTCCATCCTCAGATTGTTTTTCGCCAACAGGGAAAGATGGATTGTAGTAATAACAGTGAAGAAACCCATGTGTGTTGTATCTAAGTAAGATAGACTGGAACAGATACAGGTAGCCGGGGAGGCGGGTGGGCGTGTGTAGATCTGCAGCTCTACATGCCAAGAACAGATGCATACTGGTAAGTAGCATATTCCGTTCGAGGCATATGAGCTGCAGATTACACACTTTTGCATAGACTATATAGCAGTTCCCAACCTTAGCGGCGACCACCAGTATCTGTTGCAGTGGTTTGAAATAGTGTTTTTAGTACAGCTTGGCCCACACTAGCTTGTTGCTTGGTTTGCACATCTACACAGTAATGTTTAGTGAAAGTGTGCGGTGTTGACCATGTAGCTGCTTTGCAGATATCATCTAATGGGATGTTCCCTAGAAAAGCCATAGAAGCCCCTATCTTTCGTGTAGAGTGGGCTTTAGGGGGACCAGATAGCGTTCGTTTTGCTTTGTGGTAGCAAATCTGTATACATTTTACAATCCACCTAGCTATCTCTGATTTAGAGATGGGGTTGCCTTTGTGTGGTGGAGAGAAAGAGACAAATAGTTGTTTTGTCTTTCTGAAAGGTTGTGTTCTCTGGATATAGTAAAGTAAGGCCCGTTTAACATCTAGCGTGTGTAGAGCCCTTTCTGCAACCGTTTGAGGTTGTGAGAAAAATACCGGTAATTCTACCGATTGGTTTAAATGAAAGGGGGAAATGACTTTGGGTATGAATTTTGGGTTGGTACGGAGAACAACCTTGTTCTGGTGCATTTGGAGAAAAGGTTCCTGTATAGTAAGTGCTTGTATCTCACTGACCCTTCTAAGGGAAGTGATAGCTACAAGAAAAGCTGTCTTCCATGTGAGAAATTGCAGTACGCATTTATGCAAAGCTTCGAAGGGCGGTCCCATTAGCCTTGTGAGAACTATATTTAAGTTCCACACAGGTGAGGGTGGTACTCTGGGGAGAATTATTCGTTTGAGGCCTTCCATGAAGGCTTTAATGGCAGGCACTCTGAAAAGTGACAGGTGCTGTCTGTTCTGTAGGTAAGCGGCAATTGCTGCAAGGTGTAGCCGAATGGATGTATAGGCTAGATTACACCTTTGTAGGTGGAGTAAGTAGCATATGATGTGTTGTATAGACACGTCTAGAGGATTGATTGTGTTGTTATGGCAATAAACAACAAATCTTTTCCACTTGGCAGCGTAGCAGGCTCCAGTGGTAGGGCGTCTAGCTTCTCTAATGACGTTCATACAGTCAGGGGGAAGGTTAAGGTATCCGAATTCTAGGATCTCAGGAACCAGATCACAAGGTTAAGCTAAGCTGAGTCCGGGTGTCTGATCTCTCCATGGTTCTGGGTTAGGAGGCATGGTGAGAGGTGTAGCTTTTGGTGTGGGGCTACCGAGAGTTCCAACAGCGTGGTGTACCACGGTTGTCTGGCCCACGTTGGAGCTACTAGGATCAGTGTGAGGGAATGCTGTTGTAGCTTTCGCACCACTAATGGAATTAGTGGGAGAGGTGGAAAGGCGTACGCAAATTTGCCTGACCAGTTCATCCATATCGCATTGCCTTTGGATAATGGGTGTGGGTATCTGGCGGCGAAGCTTAGGCATTGTTTGTTTTCGTGGGTGGCGAAGAAGTCTATCTGTGGATGCCCCCACATCTGAAAGAACGGGTGAAGAACTTGTGGGTGAAGTTCCCACTCGTGGATCTGCTGCGTCTGTCTGCTAAGCAGATCTGCCATGGTGTTTTGGACTCCTGGGACATGTTGGGCTAGGAGAAAGATTTTGTGTGGAATTGCCCATCTCCATATGCTCTGTGCTAGTTGAGAGAGCTGTGGAGAGTGTGTGCCGCCTTCTTTTTGAATGTAGTACATGGCCGTCATGTTGTCTGTGCGAATGAGGACTGCCTTGCCTAAGATCTGTCTCTGAAAGGATTTTAGGGCTAGAAAGATTGCCAGTAACTCCAGATGGTTGATATGGAGTAACTTTTCTTGCGGCGTCCATGTGCCCTGCACTGTGAGATGTAATAGATGAGCTCCCCAGCCGGAGAGCGATGCGTCTGTTGTTAGGATTATTTGTGGAACCGGGTCCAGGAACGGTCGACCTCTGGAAAGATTTGTGGTGTTCCACCAACGCAGAGAGCGATGGGTGCGACTGTCTACCAACACCAGATCTGTCAGTTGCCCCTGGGCCTGGTTCCATTGGCGCGCTAAGCACTCTTGGAGTGGATGCACCTGGAGTCTTGCGTGAGGCACTATGAAAATGCAAGAGGCCATCATCCCTATCAGTTGCATAAACACTCTTGCTGGGAGAGAGTGTTGAGGTATGAATCTTTGACGCAAAGCCTGAATGCTTGTAATCCTGGCAGGATTGGGGTAGGCTATGGCTTTTGAGGTGTCTATGGTGGCACCGAGGTATTGCTTTATGTGGGATGGTGTTAGCTGGGACTTTTGGTGGTTCACCGTGAAGCCTAACTGGTGAAGTAGTTGGATTGTAGTGGCGGTGTGATGTACACATTGGTTGTAGGACGTGGCTTTTATTAGCCAGTCGTCCAAATATGGAAAGACGTGAATGTGCTGTCTTCTGAGGTGTGCCGCCACTACCGCTAGGCACTTGGTGAATACCCTTGGTGCTGTTGTGACCCCGAATGGGAGCACCTTGAACTGGTAGTGTTGCCCGTCCACTACAAATTTGAGGTACTTTCTGTGAGCATGGTGTACCGGAATGTGAAAGTATTCGTCTTTCAAGTCCAGTGTGGTGAGAAAGTCGTTCTGGGAGAGGAGCGGAAGTACCTGCTGAAGTGTTACCATGTGAAAATGGTCCGAATGTATGTATATGTTTAGAGGCCGGAGATCTAGAATAGGTCGTAGAGTCTCGTCTCTTTTTGGTATCAGAAAATATAGGGAGTAGACCCCTAAATTTTGCTGATTGGCGGGAACTTGTTCTATTGAATGTTTTTGTAGGAGGGAGATTACCTCCTGTTTCAGTAATGTGGAATGTTCTTGTGACATTGGGCGTTGCCTGGGTGGAATGTTTGGGGGGGTAGATGTCAATTCTAGGCAGTACCCTGAGCGAATAATTTGGGTCACCCATCTGTCTGAGGTGATGGTCTCCCAGACCTGAAGGAAATTTTGTAGCCTGCCCCCGACCGGAGTGGGATGGTCTGGAGGGAGCGGGGGGAAGTCATTGGGTAGGCGGTGTGGCAGAGCGGGCGGTATTTGTTTTGCCTCTGCCTTTATTGTTATTGCCCCTATAGCCGCCTCTTTGATAACCCCTTGTGAAGGTGGATTGAGAAGGGGATTTGTAGGAAGTGGACGCTCTATCTGAGGAGTAGCCTCTAGCCGTACCCCGAAAGGAAGAGCGGCGAAAGGAGCGCCTAGGAGGGTGTGACTGCAGGGCTCCCATAGCTTTTGCCGTATCCGTGTCCTTCATTTTCTCGAGGGCCTCATCTACCTTTGCTCCGAATAGGTGTTCTTGGTCAAAGGGATGATTTAGGATGGAGGCCTGTACCTCAGGTTTGAAGCCTGAAACTCTCAGCCAAGCATGGCGACGGAGGAGGACGCTAGTGTTAATGGCCCTGGAGGCTGTGTCTGCTGCGTCTAAGGCACAGCGTATAGAGGTGTTAGTTATAGTCTTACCCTCTTGAATTAATTCATTGGCCCTATTTTTGTATTTTTCTGGGAGATGGTGCATGATGGTTTCTAATTCATCATACTGCGCTGTATCGTATCTGGCCAATAGCGCTTGAGTGTTGGCGATACGCCATATATTGGCTGCCTGTGACGCAGTGCGCTTTCCTGACGCGTCCAGTAGCTTTGACTCTTTGTCAGGTGGTGGTGCTTCGCCTGACGCCTGGGAGTTTGACCTCTTCCGTGCAGTGGAAATCACTAGGGAATCGAGTGGTGCTGGCCCTTTGATATAGGCAGGATCTGTGGGGGCAGCTTTGTACTTTTTCTCTATGCGTAGATTAATGACCCTAGCCCTGACTGGGTCCTTAAAAACCTCTGGCGCATGTTTTATTACCCCCTTGAGCATAGGTAGTATGGAGGTAGACCTATGTGCGGTATCAAAGGTGTTGAGGAGGAAATCCTCCTCTACTGGGTCAGTGTGTAGCTCTACCCCGTGATAATGTGCCGCCCTCTGAAGTAGGTGGTGGAAACCTAATGAGTCTTCCGGTGGAGATGGCCTGGAAGGGAAAAGGTCATCTTGTGGGACATCTGGAATGTCTGGATTATTATAATTGTCCCATGGGTCTGGGGATCCTGTAGGGGTGGGGTCTTGTGGCACATCCCCTGGATCGTAATATGGGTCCCCCTGATCATCATCGTCTGGAGACGGGGTCGGGGAGCGATGAGGTGGGGGTGGAGAAGGCGGAGGGGGCGGAGGTGGAGAGGGTGGAGGAGGTGGAGGAGGTGGGGAAGGCATTCTGAAAGGGGAGGTAGCAGAGTCCTTCCTCTTTGGAGGTGGAGGCGGAGCCGGTTTGGCCAAATGTCTCTTTTTAGAAGAGAGTGCCAAATGTCCAGTTTTTGGATCCCTGGTAAGTGTCTTTTGCAAGGGATCCGGTGTAAACAGTTCCCGGGACAATGTTTGTTCCATCGGCGCCGAAGGTTTCGGGGCCGATGACTTTTTAGGCTTGTCCGTGCCATGCTTTTTGGGAACCTCCGATTTCTTGGTCGGCGCCGAGGTGGGCTTCGGCGCAGAAGTGTCGGTGCCGAGGGCCTTATGGGGTTTGGTCGGTACCGAAAGGCTGGGTTTCGACACCGAGGACTTTGGTGCGGAGCTCGGTGTCGAGGTTGAGGCCAGTCTCTTTTTCGGTGCCGAAGTGTGTTTTCTTGGCACCGCTGGAAGGCTGGCTCGAGCCCCAGCCGCCGGAAGGCTTATTTGGCTTCTTCACCGGGCCCGAAGGTGGGGTGTTTGAAGCAGTGTCTATGGTCTTGCCTAGGCCCGGAGGCGAAGGCGTGACCGAAGCCTTTTTGGGTGTCGGTGCGAGTGCGGGTATAGTACTCACGACCCTCCGCGCCGGGGTGATGTCCTCCACATCCGAGTCGTCGGCTTCGGAAGCACTGATGAGGTCCTCTTCGGAGTGCTGCTGTCCCGGATCTTCGACGTCGTCCCCGAAGATGTCGACTGGAACGGAGGTCGAGGAGTGCGCCATGTTTCGTCTGGCCCTTCGATCTCGAATAGTCTTTTTCGATCTGAAAGACTTGCAGGCCGGATAGTCTCGAGCCTCGTGTTCAGGGGAGAGGCAGAGGTTGCACACCTCATGAAGATCGGTGTGGGGGAATTTGGACCCACATCGAGGGCACTTCTTGAATGGAGTTCTTTCCATCAGCCGGGACCGGAGCTTGGATAGGCCCGAAGGCCGCCGTCGACGACTGGAATCGAAGATGTGTCGAAGAGAAGGTGATTGAGGAGATCAGGATCTGAACAATACCGCAATGAGCGAGGATTCCGCTTCGATCGTTGAACTGGAAATGTTCGGAACCGGAGCGCGAAGTATTACATCCGAGCCCGATGGCGGAAAAAAAACAATCTGAGGATGGAGCCGAAGCCCATGCGCAATACCATCCAAGGGAGGAGTCCCCGACCTCGTGACTTCCAAAGACTTTCCAAGAGGAAAAACAAACTGCAAACATCCGGGCCCAACACCAGATGGCGATCTATGCAAAAGTGTGTAATCTGCAGCTCATATGCCTCGAACACAATGTTTTTAAGATGAGGTTTCTCGAAACAGAAGTCTCTTGAATCCCTTACTAACGAGTCACAGCAACCTTTTCCTGACTTTCCTTTCAAAGTGAAAACTCTCTAGCTCCATTGCACTATGTAATACAGACTACATGTTTACATTTAATTTTAAATATGTCTTGCAATAAATCCTCAACAAATTCAGAAAAGTGGTTTAAAAGCTACCACATATTTGCAAAAACATTTAGAGATTTACAAAAAGAAAAACAAAGGAAATATCTCACTATTTACCAAGGAGGTGTATAATGAGTATAGACCGTATTTTAAGACCATACATATTTGGCTTTGGTGGCGAGCAAATTACAAGAAATATTAAACAGAAAATGAGGTCCTTCCAAACAACTGAGTTTAGGTGCTCATCACCTATAAAGAGATTTAAATTATGTAAAACAATTAGTAGACATCAACTATCAAAACTAATCACCCATGTACAACATACACTGCGAAGCAGCCTAGACATAAAAATGGATATCTACCTGCACATTAATTTCTGCCCCGTTGTTTACTAAGAGCTCCAGACACAGAGCGCCATGAGTTGAGGCAGCAGCAAAATGCAGAGGAGTGAAACCTTTGTTGTTAGGCTGATTCACATTAGCACCATAGTCAATCAGCTCATTCACCACTGCATCCTGCCCATTGTAACAGCCAATGTGGAGCGCAGAATTACCATAGATGTTAGCTTCATCTATCTGAAAGAGACAAGATGGTGGATCATGTTAGTAAGATGCTCGGCAATCCTCATCTTGATCATCAAAACAGGACACTCCACCAATACCTAAGAGCAACATATTGCAATCACATCTTGATCCAAAGATACAGAATGTTTACAATGACTGAAACAAACGTGGTGTTACATCAAAGGCTAAAAGGCATAGTAAATAAACACAATGTATTAACGTTAATAAATGAGACCCAATACATAAGAAACCTCATCATGAAATGCAGTAGTTATACAAACAATTAGAACATTTGTGAGGTTCTAAGAGCACAACCCAAGGGAGGACGGTAATGAGGAGAGGGAACTAAGGGAAGACAGGGGAATAGAATATTACACATTTCCCTACCTAAAAGGACAACAACAAAAATATTCCTCAATGATTCCCCAAGATGGAGTTCTGATCCTTGAAAACCTTTTCACTCTTCCAACAATAGAAGCATTACACTCAAAATCATTCTCAACTTCAGAAGTATCAAAGGGCTCCCTTGTTGGTGGTCGGCTAATCTTTCCCCGATGGGAGAAGAAACAATCAGAAAACTAGGTATTGGGTTAATAGGAAAATTCCCATTACATTCATGCTCACTCTCACACTCTTGTATGCATATGGGAATTCTTTTAACATTCCAACACTTCCCATCTTGGGTGACAACACTTTTTTCATTGGTTTTAACAATTCTGTAAGGGAGGGAAAATTTGGAACTCCTTTTTCTATCTGACCTGGTTTATGAATCCTGATAAAAATGTTGTCACCCACAGCAAATTTGGTGATTTGACTCTGTTGGCATCATCAAAGCATACCTTAGTAACAGTTTGTTGAGGCTCTACATGCCTCCGGACCTCAAGTAGGTTGGGTTTGGAAACATGGGATTTGCTCCGAGATAGCTTACACTTGGGCCACCATGGAGATACTTCAGAGAAAGGGTGTATCCCTCTCAATAAGAAGAATGGGCTAGTACCTGTTGCACTACAGGCAATATTATGTAATCCCACAACCTCTTGAGGGGGGCACGGAAAAAGGAATGTGGTCTTGGCAGGCTAGGTGTACACTGTCCTTAAGATAACAATTAAATTGTCCGACCTTCCCACTGTACTGTGGACCGTAAGGGAAGTCCTCAAGTGAGCTATACCATCAAGACTGAGAAAATCACCATGAAGAACGAGGAAATCAGTAATGCACCCCATTTTCTGTAATAATCATCTCAGGAAAGTCCTCCTTGATGAGACTTCCTTGTAGAATTCTAAAACTTAGAAGTGGTTGCTCTCTCAACAACCTTAACCTCTGGCGATTTAGACAGAAAATTGATGAGAACTAGAGCATACTGCACGTGAGAGTGAAGTTTGTGAAAGGATCCTGCAAAATCAACCTCCAATATTTCCCATGCCAATTCAATAGAGTGGACTGACTGTATAGGCTTACATGAGGCCTTCAAATTGTTATCACTGGACACCCAAGCCTGACACTCTCTAATAGAACAATCAGCATCAATGTACATTCTGGGCCACCAGAAATGCATCCTACAAAACTCTGTGAGGGCTCACATCCCCATGTCGCCCATGTGGCAAGAAGAAAGAATATTTAAGCAAACCCCTTTGGGAGGAACACATACAATGTTATGAAAGACAAATCCAATAACTACAATTAATGCTGCACTCACTTGGCTAAAGAAATGTATAAGGCCGCTTAGAGATTTAAGCGGGCCACATATTTCTTCACCAAACCCAACTTATCATCCTTATATCATCCTCTTCCACCAGTTCCTCATCTATGTAACCATTTTGAAGGGTGCAGACATCACTCAACTTTGCCACCACATCCATTTCCTCATCCCCCTTGCCCTGTTGATATCTATTCGGATATGGCATGTGAAATAAAAAGGTTGCAGGTTGATCGTTCCTTTCAGGGACATAATGAGCTTTGAAACAGTGCCCGTGCATTTTAGAGCAGAGGGTGGCAATCCTGCAGTAAACATTAAGCCACGACGTGGAGACAAAATGTAGGCAATGGTTTTATGGTCAGTCTACAACCTGAAACCTCTTTCCACAGATGAAATGGTGGAAATGATTGACCATCCAAACACACAAGAGAAACGTTCTGGCTACTACACAGTCTTCACTCCCATGTTTTGGGGACAAAACACCTCCTAAGTCATATGAGGTGACATCCACTAAAATGGTGCAGTTTTTCTGAGACAAAATAGTATAAAACTGGGGCTGTGATGATCTTATTCTTTACAGGTTTGATGGCTTCTTGCTAATCTTGTCCCCACACAAAACCTTCACTTTTTCTTAGTAGGTTGCACTAGGGTTCCACAAGAGTGGAAACATTTCCACAAATCTGGAGCAGTATTCACACAACCCTGTGAATGACATCAACATCTTTGTTGGCGGTCATTTGGTACTAAACCTTGTGCTGAAATTGAGTGCCCTGAGTACTCCATATGGTGCTTGATTAATTTATGTTTTTCCAGAGTCAAGGCCAGACTTTTCGTTGCTAACCTTGAGCAAAATTTATGTTGAACAATTTGGTGCTGTTCTTCATTTTGATGAAAACCAAAATGTCATCCTGGAAGAATTTGAAATACTCGTCCAAGTCTTTAAAGAGGTGAAACATAGAACACTAAAACACAGACACTAAGCCAAACAGCATCCTATTGTATTGGAACAGTCCAAATGGTGTGAGGAAGGCAGTGAGAAACATTGACTCTTCTGCAAATTCAACCTCATGATAGGCTTGTATGAGGTCAAGGGTGATAAATACCATGGCACCATTCAGAAGTGCAAGGATTTCATTTCTTCTAAGTAAGGGGTGACAGTCAATGACAACTCAGGCATTCAAGGCATGAAGATAAACAGAGACATACGCTGCCATCCTTCTTTTTGCCCAGGACAGCGGGGAAGACCCAATCTGAAGTTTCAGTTTCCTCTATAATATTATCTTTCTTAAGCTCATCAAGCAGTTTTTGTTGCTCACCCCTCATGGAAATAGGTACACCTATAACCTTTTCTTGATTGGATAGGATCCTTTTAGGAGCTTAACACAGTGAACATATACTTTGAGCTTGCCCACACTGTTTTTGAAAATTTGTAGAAATTCTTGCAAGATATGCAATCCCAAGTCAGATTGTTTAACGGTTAATACTGGTTCAGCAGACAGGGATCAAGGGTAATTTGTAGTAACCATTGATCTTTCCATCTAAGGAGACATACTCCTTTTTGAGCTACAGAAATCTAAATTGTAGATGTGTGGTCCCTGAAGACTACCTTGAAGGAGAATTATCCTAGTAAGTCCATTCGCCGACCACTAAAGGGGACAGCCTTGATGTCAGGTGCAAGCAGAGAGGTCACTTTCTCATCAAGACATATTAAAAATATTCCTTAGTGATAATTATAAATGGGTACCCACAGTCCGCCACAAGAGTTCACTTTTCCTGCAGGACATGTAACGTATACGTATATGGCTTATCTGGACCCTCCTCTTTTATGCTGCTCACTTCCAGTACTACGAACACCATATTGTCAGCCTTGCCACTAGACTTATTGTCATTAATTAACAACTATGGTTTCTTCAGATATCATTGCCACGTTATTTTTTTAAATACTTTTCATTTTCACAACACTATCTGAAGAAGTGAACCAATCTGCCACGGTTGTTATGCTCTCGGGTGAGTGCTGAATATCCCTTAAATGGTGCCTTGTGGTTACTGTTACCACAGTGGACGCTAGCAATTCTATTCTCATGCTTCCTGCTATTGTCCTGGTTGTCTCATGCATACAGTAAAGACATCATTGCCATGTTTCTTTTCATGTTTTACTTTATTTATATTTTTGACCCATGACACTAATTGCTCTGAAGCCTTTGTTGTCTTTATGATATCTTGCAGTGTGGAGTTGCCGAGTACCCAGTCTTTCCTGTATTCTTCTAATTGTGGTGTTGACCATGAGTTGGTCTTTTAGCACTTCATCAATGGATGTTCCAAAGTTGCATGTAGTAGACGTGCTTCTAAAAGCAGTCAAAACATTTCAAATGTTTCACCTTCCCTTTGTTGCGTAGTGTAGAAATTGTATCTTTGTAAAGTAATGCTCACTGCAGGTTTGGAGTCATTTTCTGGGCTTTCCCCCCCAATAGTCATCTTATGGCACCTGATCCTCGGGATGCACAATTTTGGGAACAGTCCTTTTGATAACAGGATGTTTGGCTCCACCTCGTGCGCCATTATCAGAATGATGTGAAGATTAGGAGTCAGAGTTTACAGAACAACCTCCAGCATTTTATCCTTCCTCGGTCATCACTGAATGCTAATTGTAGAGCAAATTAGAGGGTAGTTTGAAATAAAGAGAGTGCCCATGTAGCTGGTGGCCAGGTGAGGGACTGCAGCAGTGTTGTTCCACCCATGAGCACAATGCGAGAACATAGCTTGAAGGAGTTACATTGGCTGCCAGTGCGCCAAAGAGTCAGTTTTAAGCTCCTCTGCTTTGCACATAGAACCCTGCATAAAAAAGGCCCACACATCTTACAAGATAAAATAGAATTTCATGTTCCATCGCGCAACCTGAGATCGCGCCAGCAGCCTTTGCTTCAGTCAAACGTACGACCAAGGTTAGGATGGGCGACCGATCCTTCTCCAAAGCAGCTGCGGTCCTTTGGAACAACCTCCTACTTGATCTACGCCTGACGACCGACTATCTACTGTTCAGAAAGAAGCTGAAAAACGCCCTTTTCCCTAGATACTGACCCTGCCAAAGGTCAATCTTAGAGTAAATTTCACTGCATTGCATTCAGCCCTAGCGCCGTGATGTCCCTCGGGATGAATGATGCGCTCTACAAATACCCAAATACAAATACAGCAGAGACTAGGAGACTGAATAAAAGTGAAAAGGACACTTGCAGCCATGATGCAGCAACGGTGCCAAGGGCCCTAATGCCTGCAAGGAAAGTGGATCACACTTAGGGGGAGTGAAAAGCTATGAACGGCAGGGAGCCCTCAGCCTCCCAAATATAGTACAGTCCAAACAATCTTGGAGGGTTAATTGTATCTTATATACAGACCCCCTCCAGGATTTTGGGGCTTGGGATGGCAAATTTTATGCCAAGAAAATGCAAAATTTGCAGACTTTGCCCTGTAGTTTGGCAGCAGGCATATTACGTGCCTGTAATAAAAAGGGTGCTCCAAATCACCTGGAAGTAAACTGTAATTGTGGCCAAGGTGCATCCAGATAATAGTTTGCTGTGGTGGCCTACTTCTATCCTCCTAGTAGCTCTGCTGTTTGCGAGAGCTTCAGACGATGGAACTTGGGAACCGGACAAAGTGCTGGCATCGCCTCAACTTCCTGTGATTCTCAGCAAATCACTGAAACACTCCAAGCCTGAAAAAACACTCATATGAATCTCACCTTGTGTAATGTAACTGGTGCACATTAGAGCCCTTGGGCCCAGTTTGCGCTATATATAGGTGCAAAAAACTAAATTCTTTATTAGGTGGCCATATCATCCCATTGACTCCGTTACCCACCAGAAAGCCTGTATAAAGATAACAATAAGACCTGTCTGGACAGTTTAATATGCTTACTACCCCTAACCACGTGAGGATAAACTGGTGGCTTTAGGCAACTCTGCCTGACAGAGATAAAGGGCAGTGGAGAGGAAGGGGGCCTACAGAGGTATATACGGGGAGCCAGGCAGGCGAGAGAGGAATTTAACACCTCCGCTCTGCCGCAAGCTGTCATGCTGCTCACCTTCTTTTTATTGGTTTTGTGACAGCACACAGCCAATAGAAGGATGAGAAGCCTAATATATATATTTTTTTTATTACAGTTTCCTTAGTTTTTGCAGGCACTTTTGTAAAAATCACAGGACTTTTACAAAAGTGCTGATTTCGTGATTTATTTTTGCATATCACAACATCAAGATATCCTGGGGGGTCTGTCTATACTCTACCTGCTACAGGAGGTGGTTAGTAAGATCTCTATCTCTTTAATTTTTTTACAGGATCCTCACCCACTGGCACCACCCGTGGCATGCTTCATCATCGGATCCTCACCCACTGCACCTAGTGTGAGTGGGTGGGCCTAACACACTTGGTTTGAGAGCACTTTTCTAAGAGGCATCGTATCAGTTAAAATTGCATGCTGGATCCCCTTGTCTATGTATTTAATATGAGGTTCTTTGGCACTGTTAAAAATAGAATGATGTAACTGGGTATAATGACCCAAAATATCAAATTGGGGTCAACATGTTTCAGACTCTCTATGTGCCTCTAAGGGTCTACATAACATAACATAACAGGGCTTTCTTCAGGACCAAGACAAATCTAATCCCTACTTATCTCTGTTTGGTATTTCCAACTTTCTAGTCTCTTGGTGGTGTGACATTATCATCCATACAAACGGAAGCATGCACGCTAATTCAGATCATTCTGGAATTTTTCCTTTCTATTATACTTAACATCAATTGCGTTTAGCTCCATAAGACCTCGGGTAGGGTAATCCCTGTAATCACCCATTAGTCAAAGGAAGTCGTCCTGCCATTCACCTACTTGTATTCAAGGTACTGAATAAAGCCCATTGATTCTTAGAGGCATATAGAGAGGACATATGCCCTGAGCCTCTAGGACCCAGGGGACCCCGTTCCCTGGGGCCATATCCTTTAATTGAGGGGAAGCGGTGCACAGCGCCCTCCCCAAGCCTCTACAGGGCTGTGGAACCCATCTCTCTGGTAGCTTTTTGTTTTAAAGGAGAGGGGGGTCGCGCTTTTATTTTCCTGAGCAAATAGTGGCTCCGTGGACCCCATCCCCTGGGGCCAAAACATATGGAGGGCAATGCGTGACCCCCTCCTCAAACTAATAGTGGCCCCAGGGATTTCATCACCTGGGGCCTTATGTGGGTGGTACAGTGCCCACAGGGAGCACTGTGCCATCAGGAGCACCCACAAAACACTATGTTGGTGGCCGCAGGGAGCTTGGACCTTCACTGCCCAACCGGCTCCCCGCATCGACCCATCCTGGGTGCAGAGGGAATTGGCATTGCTCCCACCCGGCAGGAGCAGGTGTTTTTTCTTGCTCTCGCCGGGCGGGAGTAATCAGGGTTTCCCTGCCCGCAAGAGCGCAGACAAGGAAACACGTCTGCTCCCACCTGGCAGGAACATTTTTAAAGCGCCCACTGGGTGGGAGCAGATATGCCTTACCTGCCCCTGATCCTGCGGGCAGGCAAATTACTGTATTCCAGGAGTGGGCTCCCGGGAAACAGTTAGTGAACTGGCCCTGGGGATGGGTCCCTGTGGCCTTTTCAGGCATGGTTGGAGGGATGCGTGCTCCTCTCCCCTTTGAAATTTAATTCAGCCCTGGTGGATGGGGTCCCCATGGACTTTCCAGGTTCAGGTAGGTAAACTTGTTTTTGGCTTTTGTATGTCAAAGCACAGAGAAGATTGTTTCTTAAAGTTTTCTTACTGAAATAATAACTTTGTGGTGTCAGTGTCTAAAAGTTGAATATTAACGGACTAACATTAAGAATACACAAGATAAATGGCACAAGAAGTAGAGAAAGACATATAACAGAATAGAATGTCAACAAATACTGTTTAAAGCAACTTTCTGTTAGTAAGTATTTTTATTTTTTGTAGCTGGTAACTTTTCTGTCTGAAGCCACTTACCTCAACGCCTAGATTCAGAAGGTGCTTCACTACACTGATCTGCCCATTGGATGCAGCAGCATGGATCGGAGTGTACCCCTTCTTGTCCTTGCACGTAACCTCTGCCCCATGATTAATCAGCAATGCAACAACTTCAAGGTGACCTTTAAGAGATTGGAGAGATGACAAAGAATGTGCTGTACACAACGTATGTGGTTTACTCCACTTATAATTCCAGCCACAAGCACCACTGGTGGCCCTACCATAAAGAGAGTCTTTTTGCTTTAAAATCAAAACTACAATGCACATTTGTTGTCATTTTAACTTGACAACTGTTACTAGCTCATTTCTTAACGTCTACTTTCAACATTGAAATTTCAAGAAGCACTTTTACAAGAGACGCATCTTAAAGATCAAGATATAACCTCTTTACGTAGGCAATGAGTTGGGAGTATTTTTTGTTCCCCTGCTGTAAATAAGAATGGTGTTATAATATTGTTTCAAAAATCATTATGTATTCAATTGCTGAAAGAGGTTAAAGACGATAATGGTCGTTGGCTTGTATTAGACATCAAGATAAAAGATACCCTGTTTTCCATTTGTAATGTTTATGGCCCTAACGGTGTAGATTTAGCATTCTGGAATGATTTTTCCATTCTCTTATCCTCCCAGGCATCAGCAAACCTTATAGTGGGTGGGGACTGTAATCAACTTATAGATTATTATTTAGACTGGAAGTCTCAAACTAAGTTTATTCCTAATAAAATGCATAAGGCTGTTCAAAGAGCCCTTTTTTCTAGAGGACTGATAGATGTTTGGAGAACTTCATATCCTGATATTTTAGAATTGATTTGTTCCTCTCCTGTTCACAGATCCCATTCTAGAATAGGTTATATACTTTTCACTCAATCTATTCTTCAATTCCTGACAGATGCGGAGATAGGTTTAATACTTATTTCAGATCATGCCCCTGTCATAGTTGATTTGGATTACCCTACCCCTACAAACTCTTCGCGTAAGTGGAGATTTAATAATGCCCTTCTGCTGGACAACCAATTTACATTGTTTCTACATGATTTTTTTTTAGAACAACCTTCCCTCTGATTCACAGATAAATTTTGTTTGGGATGCCTTTAAAGCAACTACAAGATGATTACTTATAGATTTTGTTGCAAAAAAAAAAAAAGAAGGTGCTCAAAGACTCAATGATACTCTTAAATCAAATTAAATCTTAAGGACATGGATATTTTTCTTCAAATCACACAGATGCATTATCTAAACTTATTAAGGCTAAAATGCAATAAAATAAACATTCCTGGGATAATGCTTGCAGTTGCTTACTTAAGTTTAATGCCAAAATGTATGGTGGCCGGAATAAGGCTGGTAAATCTCTGGCTAACTATCTTAAAATTAAAAAGCAAAAGTCTAGGATTGTTTCTATAACAGATACTGTTTGGGTCAGGCACGTTAGTGACTCCAAAATATTAGAGTGCATCACAATATTACACCAATTTATATACTCCCGAGTCCTCTCCTACAACTGAACAGATAGAAGCTTTTTTTCAATCAGTTCCTAAGTCCCCAGATAATACTTCTGACTTATACTCTCTTGATATTCCAATTTCAGAGCAATACATTTTAAATGCTATTAACCAGCTCCCAAAAAATAAAGCCTCTCGGGCCTGACGGGTTGTCTGTGTGTTTATTTCTCCTTTTCTAGCACCTGTTAGTTCCTAAGCTGTTGCTTCTTGATACTCACTTTTTAAATGTGGGAAGGACACAAGGCTTTTTTACTCAGGCCATAATCTTTTTGATCCCAAAGAAAGATAGAGATCTCTGTCAATGTAGTAATTGTAGACCTATCTCACAGATTAATAATGACTGTAAGATTTTTGCCAAATTGTTGACACTCCGTATTAATCAGGTTGTTCCTGATTTAGTTGGCCTGCATCAGTCAGGGTTTGTGAAAGGACGCTCAATAGCAGATAAAGTTGAACTCCCCCTTAGCTGCCATCACTCTAGATGCTGAAAAGGCTTTCAATAGGGTGAATTGGGGGTTCATCATTGGAGCATTGAAATGGCATGGTTTCAGTCCTCCTCATATCCTTCAATATATTCAGCTATTATATTCTGAACCCTCTACCTCTATCTGGGTCAACGGTAATCAATCTGTTTACTTTTCCCTCCACAGAGGGACTAGACAGGGTTGCCCTTTATCTCCACTTTTATTTATTTTATCTTTAAGACCCTTCTTGGAAAAAGTTTGCCGATCCTTAAGTTTCACAGGCTTCCAATTTAAGAACATGGATATCAAATTTACTGCATATTTATTTATTTATTTGAAAATGTGTAGAGCACACAGCTACCCAACAGGGTTTTCCGGTGCTAAAAAGCAGGAGCAGCGTGGTTGATGGAGGTCTGTTGGCAATTAAGCCTGGCTAAAAAGAAAGGTCTTAAGCTTTTTCCAGAAAGACAGGAGAGATTGACAAGTCCTCAGTTCCAGCGGAAGGGAATTCCACAGTTTTGGCCCCAGGAATGAAAAACTAGCAGCCACCCATATGGGTCAACCGCTCTCTAGGAACTGAGAAGAGGAAGAGACTGGCCCATCTTAAATTGCGAGAGGGATAATAAGGCTTGACAAGGTTATGCATGTACACTGGGGCTAAGCCATGCTGACCTCTAAACATATAGCAGTGAGCTTTGAACTCGATATGCTTACTAACTTTGAGCCAGTGAAGTTGATGCAGCACAGGGGAAACAGAAGTGTGACGAGGCAACTAAAAAAGCAGACGAGCTGCCACAATCTGAATGAGCTGGAGACGACAGACCAAGGTCTTATCCACACCCAGATACAGTACATTATCGTAATCAAGTCTGGAGATCACCAAGGCCTGCAAGACAGGCCTTGGTGATCTCCGCTATTTGGTTTCCTTTGATCTACTGCTACTCCCTGAGCTGCTGTGCCTGAGCTGACGCTGTTGCTGTGTGTTGTTCCGCGGCGTGCCTCCCCTTGACTCGCTGGTGTGAGCGTGAGCTGCAATCCGCACGCTCTGCCTGTCGCTCCCAGCTGGAGTCAGAAGGGTTGAGGCTGGGCGAAGAATTTCAGCGCGCCTAACCTGGGGGACTGCGAGGACCAGAATCCCAAGCTGGGACCAGCTGGTTCCTCTTCCCCCAGGCGACACGCCCACGGACACGCCCACTGACGAGGCAGGATAAAGATTCGTGACACCCGCTTCGCGGGCGCCACTCACCGCTATTTGGTTTCCTTTGATCTACTGCTACTCCCTGAGCTGCTGTGCCTGAGCTGACGCTGTTGCTGTGTGTTGTTCCGCGGCGTGCCTCCCCTTGACTCGCTGGTGTGAGCGTGAGCTGCAATCCGCACGCTCTGCCTGCAAGACAGTTCTCTGAGCAGCTGATGGAATGAGCCAGAGGATTTTCTTTAGCCACTTGAAAGTCGCAAAGCAGGCAGAGGTGACTTCCAAGACTTGAGCAGCGAGAGAAAGCTTACAGTCGAAGCTAAATTCTAAGTTGTTAGCCTTGGGGAACAGAGCCGGCAAAGGTTCCAAGAAGACAGGCCAATGGCTGGCTTCTCAGAGCCCGGGATTTTTACTCAAAATGCGAACCTCCGTCTTAGAACCATTTAGTCTTAGAGCATTTCTGGTCATCCACAAGGAGATGTTCCATAGGTCAAGTTTGAGTTGTGAAGGATCGTGATGTTGAGCAGGTGACAGAGAAAAAATAATCTGTGTGTCATCTGCGTACGAAAAAATGGTCAACCCAGATTTTTCTGCCTTATTCGCAAAGGGGCGAACATAGAGATTAAAAAGCAGAGGACTCGAGCCCTGCGGTACTCCAGATGTTAAAGCAACAGAGTTAGATTTAGCAGTATGAGAAAAAACTTGAAAAGAGCAATTCTTTAAGAAAGAGATCAGCCACTGCAGAGCTACACCTACAATTCCTGAGCTTTTTAGGCGCTCCACCAGAATAGAGTGAGAGACCGTATCGAAGGCAGCGCTCAAACCCACGTCTAGGAATACCCTGTCAACTGAACTGAGGTGGTAAAGAGAGCTAAAGAATGATGATGGATTTAACCCAGATCTGTGACAGGGGGTGAGTGTCTGAAAAGTTTCAGTGCTCCGTACATCATCTCCTTGTGTTTGCTTTGTTCGCACTAAGTTGGCAGGGTATGCCCAGACGTGGGCCCCATGCTCACTTTGCCACTGGATTCAAGCTAGCCTGGCTGATGAAGCGTGTTACCCAGAAACCAGTCCCAGGATGCTTGTTTCCGGTTCAGGAAAGACATGGCTTGGCAGTTCGGGCTGAACTGTTTCCATGAGGCACAGGGTCAAGGGTGATTTGCATATAGCTGGGTCTGAACTGAGGTGGCGAAGTGAGCTAAAGAATGATGATGGATTCAATCCAGATCTGTGACTGGGGGTGAGTGTCTGAAAGGTTTCAGCTCTCCATCCATCATCTCCTTGTGTTTGCTCCGTATGATACAACATGTGCCAGATATGCACCGGAAACTTTCAAACCATGGCTATTTAGCTGCTGGAATGAGCCTAAGAGCGCCTTCCTTTCTGGGCATAAAGGTTAAATTGGCCTAGAGTTGGATAAATAAAAGCAAGAAAGTATGGAGTCACTTGTGCAGCTGACTAACGCAGAATGAATAAAGTAGTTAGTAAAACTACGACACAGTGGTCAGTTGAATCTGATCGACTTAAATCAAGAATGAATCAGTATTTTGTTTGTTACCGATTTCTATACATCTTTATCTTAGAATTAGAGGGCTGTTAGAGAAGGGTTAATGAACAAACAAAACAATTTGGGCAAATTGAGAAAAAAAAATATTTTAATGAAGAGGCATGCAAGACAATTCAATCAGCTGTTTCATTAGGCTTCTCTGGTAAAAGTAACTAAAACATCAGCCAAGTAGAGAGGTTCTGGAGGCACATAATACCGAGACTTGGCAAAGCATGACAAGAGAAAGTACTTCATTTGGATTTGGAATTCAGTAGTGCGTTAGTAGTAACTTGTATAATCAGACTCCTGTCTTGACTATTCTCAGTTTCTCCCAATAATTACCACAGATTAATGTAAATATGCAACAACAGGGGAACAATTATATTGATACTCCTTTTCTTCTTAAATTCTTTTTAGAGGCTGTATTATTCTTTTAACTAATTAGGCTTCAGCATTAAGTTGATACAACCTAATGCTTAGTGTTGATCGGATCATTATTGTATTTATTGTTTTGTGATTTTAATCATACACAATAAAATATATTATATCATGCAAAGGCTGACCAGATAACAGAACAAGCATTTGCAATGCAATAGGCCTCGCATTTATGCGAGTTTAAGCTATTGGTATTGTAAATGACATTGTGTTTTATTTATGTTTCAAAAACCAAAACATAAATAAAAGGCATTGTCATTTACAATGCCAATAGCTCAAACTAGGGTAAATGCAAGACCTTTAGCATTGCAAATGCTTATTTCCGTTTCAAATTATGCCAGCAGTAGCATAATACACAAAGATATTTATTTCACGAAGGAAAGGGTGCAGGACCAGAGACACCTACTAACAGCCTGTGGTACTGCGCCCATTTCTTCGTGAAAGGAATTTCTTTGCGTATTATTATTTTTTGTAGGATTAGCGGTTATGATCAAATACGTTTAGATAATCCAGGAAATAAAAGGGAACCGCAAACATAAGGAGCAGATGGATGGCTTGTGTGATCAGAGATCCCAACATGCAGACAAGAAATAATCGGAAAGTAATGGAACTCTTTATATTGCCACTGCAGCCGCTGTACTATTGATCGGTAGCAGGGGAGGGTGACACCATGGGCGTGCGTTCAGTTTTGCCTGATGTTCTGGTCAGTGGGATTGGTGTACACGCAGACAGTAGCTGTGGTTCTGCAGCGCCACGCATTTTCTGCTATATATAAAGCTCTTTATTAAAAGGCAGCGAGTCGTCATGCGTGTGCCTGCTACTGCACTATGAGCACTTATTAAATGCACATAATTACAGAGTCGCTGTGCTCCTGTGTGTGTGCCCGTACCGCAATTTACACCAGTGCTGCTGTTTGTGGCCGGTGAGGGTGCCTTTCGTTCAATTGTGCAGTGTGTGTTAGATTACAGTGATATAGTTTGCAGATTACTTTCCGTCTACACCCCTGCTGATGGTGTCTGCTCTCACGCCCGACGCAGAAACAATGGCAGGCAGCATGGCGAGAACGTGCCAGAGTCTGAGCCGCTCCCAGCGGTGCAACCCATGTCTTTTTTTTTGCATATTTATATAGCGCGAACTCAACCCGAAGGTATTGGAGCGCTTCACATGAGCACCGTATTTACATTACACATTCAGGCACGGGAGATTAAGTGATTTGCCCAGAATCACAGGATGTGGACGAGACCTCGAGGCTCGAATTCTGGTTTCCAGCACCAAAGTCGTCAGTTTATCCGACGGACCACATCCTCTCCCCATGTCCTGGCCTCGCTCTCGACACATGCAGACGGCGTTCACATGCATGACACCCCGAGACATGCCTTGAGAACACAGGTCACAGCGGTCGCATGTGCCGGTGACATCATCGCAAAAGCATGTTTAATTTTAAAACGAAAACAATCCATTAGCAGACCGTACACACGAGTGTAAACATGCGTAACTTCCTGACCATTTTACACACACGCAGAAGGCGGGCGAGCAGACAGGCCGGTCAGAAATCCTAGACTACCGGGGAATTAATTGTAAATTACAGCCTAAAAGAGCACACATCACAGGGCTATTCCTTTTATCGAGATAAAAGCATAGTAATGACATCAGATGAGCGCTCCACTTTCTGGGGAACACTTACACCTCCCAAGTGTGAAAAAATGCATGGAGAGAAAGATATACTCCCTCGGTGGAGATGAATCCTAAATGAAGCATTATGTAAATGTGAGCGATTAGCGTTGCAGATGCTAATTGGTTTTTTTCCATGTCAAAGTATGCCAGCAGTACACAAAGAAATTTCTTTCACTAAGGAAAGGGTGCAGGACCAGGGTCACCTAGGGACAGCCTGTGGTACTGCACCCTTTTCTTCGTGAAAATAATTTCTTTGTTTATGGTAATACTGGCATACTTTGAAATGAAATAAAAATTTGCATTTGCAATGTCAATAGCTGGTTTCCATTTCAAAGTATGCCAGCAGTACGCAAAGAAATTTCTTTCACAAAGGAAAGGGTGCAGGACCAGGGACACCTAGGGACGGCCGGTGGTACTGCACCCTTTTCTTCGTGAAAATAATTTCTTTGTTTATGCTTATACTGGCATACTTTGAAATGAAATAAAAATTTGCATTTGCAATGTCAATAGCTGTCTATTTTGAATAATACGAGAGGTATTGCACTGGAAATCCTCTGAGCAGCCTCCTGTGTGGCTTCAGCAGTGAATATGTAATTGCGGCAGGAATCAAAGAACAAACCTGCAATTTGCCCAATATAAGTTAAAAGGTAGGACAAAGTGAAAGGAAACACGCATCCACGAGGTAAGAATCAAAGGTAGGCTGAATGTAAGTGAGGTATCCTCTGATACAAGGACACAGGAGGCTGCAAAGGCAAGCGGCTGGAACGAGGGAGAGTAGGCCCCCCTCCCCCAACCAGATGGCACACTGCAGGCAATTAAGTGCGAGCAGAAGTGGACGAAAACAGTAATTAGTTGCCGCTGCCTCAGGGATTACACGGAAGTTACCATAGAATCAACAGCCAACAGAAATCAAGAAGACAACAGAAATGCCAGACTTCATCCAATCGCGAGGAGCAGGAGAAATCACACAGAGTTGAAGTCAATATACAGATTACTTTAGGTCTCGCTGAGACAGCGCATGCAGCGTATGCGCTGCCAAAGCGAGACCTAAAAACTTGTTGAAAAACACAAGTAAGCTCCAGAGTCTGGCAAAGATCATCTGTTTATTAGAAGGATCTTTTGGTAAGTATTCATTTCACAACAAACAATACAAGAGCTACATAATTATTTCCAAGATATGAAGAAGCACTAAGGCCTAAGCTGTGGGTAAATTGAAAATTACTCTTTGGACATAGAGCCCACTTTAGGGAAGAAGGCAGTGGCTATTACTCCATGTTAGGCATGGCTGCCCTATAAGCATAGGTCAGTGAAGCTGAGCCGTTTCAGCTGATTGTTGGATGCCGATGAAGGAGGGCAGGCCCTATGTTAATCTGATCCCGCTCCTTCTAATCCAAACTCTTAATTTCGATCTGGATATACATATCTGTTGGTAAAGTGGCACTCACCTCCTAAAATTATGACATCACTTTGTTTTCTGGTGAATTTCTAGTAGATGTGCTTTAGTGTCACTGAAGGAGTTCTATCAAACCTGCAGAGGTTTTCAGGTAGATACTGATGGACTTTTGCCAGCCTGCGGAAGTGGATATAGTGCAACATCCAGTGATGGGACTCTGAAGAAGAATTTCCATCCAAGTTTTCACTGGCGCACTCAGGTGGTAATGACACAAGTGAGGGATTCATAGAACTGGCTGCTCAGCAAGTTTCCAGCCTGGCTGTGCACAACTTTTCACAAGTAAAAAAATATATGCAGAGATATGGACACAGTCCATTTCAGTTTGTCATTTTTATTTACAAAAGTGAAAATAATGTTCTACTTGCTGCTTCTTTGGAAATTATAATATGGCTTAGGAGAGATTTAATGCACTAAAAATAGCATTGTGGAATGTGACAGGCATTTTAAATAAACTGGGTGTTGTTCATTGGTTCAAACTATGGCAGTATCAAGACATTTCCTGTCTACAGGAGACATGGGTAACGGAAGATATCTTCTTAAATGGCTATCCCTCCTAACAGACAGGGCAATTCCGTCACCTTCAGGAAGAGCTAAGGGGGGCCTAATAACTCTGATCCCCAACACATTGTCATTGAAAGTCAAGATGTTGGAAGGGAAAAGCCCCTATTTTCAACTCCTCATCCTAGAGATGGTTAATCAAGGCCTTTGGCTTTTAATACATTATTTTAATAACAACTTTGGCCCAGATATGCACTTAGTTCTAGAGGACTTGAATCGAGCTATCTATGAGGCTATCAATACCATTAACCAAAAGGTCGCTTTAAATATCATCTGGACGGGATGATTTTAATATCCATCCCTGCAAGCACAACCTAGACCGGGTTTGTGGTTTGGAGGACCTGATGGGTAATCCTGTTCACCATTTCTCCCACACCAATTATGGAAATTGCCTTAACAAGACTCTTTCATCCAGGAATATGGTAATTGTTAACAAACTGTCCACCTCCTCGGACGCTTTGTTAACAACATTCCGTCGAGATAACCAAGAATCGACTATATATTTTATACTGATCTCAAACCCTCTAAATGGTAGATGTAGTAATGTAACCGTCCAATTTACAGGTTTTAGTGATCATGCTATATTACTTTGTGAGATACTTTTGGTGCCCAGGGGTATGACAATCCAGCAGAAAATAGGCCAGCCATTACTCGCCAGGAGAAATGGATACCAACTCAAGTGGGCTCAAATTGAGAAGTTGTAATTGGTACCCAAAATAATTAGGAATGCCCTTAATAATATTAGCAACTGTTTGGACCTAGCCAATCCCCTCCAATCTCTGGTATCGTCCTTTACAGCACTCCTAGAACATATAAGGAGGGCACTTAATCGGAAAACTACTGAGAAATCGAAGAAGGACAAGGGTTTGTTTGATTCGCCTTTCTCAAAAAAGAGGAAGGCTCTTATCAAAGTCTTGGGCAAAAACCCTAGATATATAGCCAAACTCGCCGTACTCCACAGGGAATATAAACTGGCTAGAAAGAACAGGGAGAAGGCGCTGAAGGACGAGACCTGGGCTAAACTAGAGCAGGCTTCAGCTTTGGGTAACAGTAAGGAGTTCTGGGCGATAATAAATGGACCCTATTTTAAGACACAGAAGGATCCCACACTAGATACTAATGGAGGAGAGGAGGACTGGGTTGCACACTTCACAAGTATTTTTCCCCCCATTATCTATCCTGCATTATATACAGCTACTCCATGTACCACCATTCTGGACCATCTCTCTTTTTCGCCCAGTGAAGTTTGTAGAACCGGGAAAGCTCCAGACCCTGACGGGGTCCCCACAGACTTTTTTCAGGAACATGAGGACTTGTGGGTCCCTTAATGACTAATGTTTTGAATAAAATGTATATAGCTACCCCCCCCTCTTTCCTGGAAAACAAGCATAATAGTCCTGATTCACAAAAAGGGCGATAAAGGAAATCCTAACAACTATAGGCTGATCTCGTTGATCGATACGACAGCCAAACTTATGGCCCGTCTTCTTTTAACAAGTTTGGAGGCATGGGCGAAGGACAAGAATATCCTAATGCAGTCCCAGAATGGCTTTCAAGAAGGAAAAGGCACAATAGATCAGTGCCTGAATCTTTCACCGATTATGGACAAATATGCCAGTGCCAAGGGTGGGAAAATCTATCTCGCATTCATGGATTTATCAGCAGTCTTTGACTGTGTGTCCCAGCCTAAACTCTGGCATATAATGGAGGAGATGGGAATTGATCAGACTATAATTGACTTTATCCGACAATTGTACTCTGATGCCCCCTCGTCTGTCCAGAGTGCACCCGTCCTTTCAAGATCCTGAGAGGGGTAATACCAAGGCTGTTTCCTCGCACCGTTCCTTTTTTCCATTTATACTAACGGTGTAGAAAAAGACCTTGAGGGCGCAGCCTTGGATGTTCCTGTGTCCAATAAGCACCAGTGGCTACCAATTTTGGTGTACGTCAACCAGTCAAAATCCTTTGCAATTGTCGCAGGGGCAAGGAAACGCGACAAAATACCATCTTTCTACATGGATTCTGGGGAAATTGAAGTGGTGGAATCGTTTCCCTACTTAGGTGTACTTTTTGATGAACATCAATCATGGTCTAAGCTGGTCGTAGGAAGAGCATTGGGAATGGAGAGGAGCTTAATGGCGTTAAAATCATTTTCCAATAGGCTAGGAGCAAATCCTTTAATCCCCATCAAAAATATCTATTATGCTAAAACTAAGGCTCGAGGAGCTTATGGGGCAGGCGTATGAGGCATGGCGCCTATTGATTCTCTTCAAACTATAGAGAATACATTTTTTACGTCTTTAACCTCTCGTCCGCAGTCCTACTCTAATTATGTCCTCCATATAGAACTGGCTCTACCTTACATCATGGATAGTATTAAATTAGCCCCGCGCCTGCTGTGGCTTTCTATTTGGCGTAAGGATACAGTCCTCCTTACACAAAACATTATAGGTGACATCCTAATATCAGAAAACTACAGCAGGATCAGATGGCTAAAGTATGTTGAGTAGAAACGGACCACTATTGGTTTGAAACATCTCTTTAAGGACCCATTTACCTCCAGGACGACATTGAGACGGAAGTTGGTTGACACGTTAATGTTGCGGGTCCAATACCTCAGAAGGGAAAGAAACTATAAAAGTCAGTCAGCCCTCATGTATGAATTAACTCCAGCTCTGCATGAGGGAGGATATTTCTATCTAGCTGACGTTCCCATACCGCACCATAATTTATCTTATTAAGATTCCGCTTGAATCCGATACCGCTACTGTTAGGATATCCAGAGAAGAGATTTAAGCATTCTGAACTCTCCTTCTGTCCATGTGATATGCAATTACTACAAAATGATCTCCACGCTCTATTTTTTTTGTGGCCTTTATCAACAGGAAAGACAGAAATGTATTGTTCCGATCTGTAAGCGATATAATTTGAAACTCTGTCGAGTAGCACTGTATTTTTTAAAATCCCTTCCGAACCCTTTTGTGTGTTTCTCAGTTGCATCATTCCTATGGGCCTGTATGAAAAAAAGGAAACATGCGGGTCCATAATTATTAAGGGGATTGTCTATTAAAATTTTTCATCATTTTAACACTTAATGTTTTAACTTGATTTTAAGTGGAGAAAGTATATATATAGATTAAATGGAATGTATGATAAATTGATTGGGAGTATGTTCTTAACTATTAGGATTTAAGTTTTATACAACTGTATGTTTTAAAGTAATTTTATTTTATGTACTTTTATGATCTTATTTGTAAGATCAAATAAAGAATTGAATTGGTAATATATTTAGCCATTGTACATTTACACAATAGCCTTTCAGATACATTATTTGCTTATCCTTGAATTGAAAGGCTATTTGATACATTCAGCAAAGTAATTTAATGCATGGAAACGGAATAAGCAGGGTTTTAAAATTCACGTACAATATTATATTCTACTGTTGTGAAAATGTTCACTTTTTGATTTTTACTGTAATGCCTATGTTGGAACCCCATGATGAAATTCCACTGAGTAATATGAATAGTTTTTAGGTCTCGCCTAGATATTGCGTTTACGCAATCGCTATGCGAGACTCTAGTAAGAGGGGCATTTCAAAGTGCTCCCAAAAGTGGATTGCATGGCGAGCACGCGCACAATCGCGTGCATCGTGCCGCCATGCAATCCGTTTGGGGAAGCGCTTCAGCCCACTGGCGCGTGCACGTGTAGCCACAGCCTCGGCATCATACTTCAAAGGGTCCCCGCCGGGGATGCGCTCCCCCGCCACAGCATTCCGAGAGATTGTTTCCTCATGGCGCCTCTCACAACTGTCCCTCCCCCACCACAGGGCTAGTCTCACGGACGCATTGCCATCCATCGATTTCACTTTCATGCCCGTGTTCTCTTTGCCCGCCCTCCCCACTCCGTGTTTTCTTGCAGCTTTGCCCAGATCTGAGTCTCAAACAACCAAAATAATAAGTTTGCCCTGCACGCTTTCTGTGCTTACAAAGTTAACATATGCTGCGCTCATTCCCTTTTCATCCTTCTAAGGTCGATAACATTGGCTCCATTAATTCTGCGTCTAAGGATTTAAATAACCATATGTTTTCTTGCAACTTTAGGCACTTCACACACACAGCCCCACTGCTCACACACACAGGCATCAAGGCAGCAACAGAATGCTCTGAGCCCCACCAGTGTTTGCCACACACACATGCCTCTCGCATCTCGTGTTTTCTTCCAGCTTTGGCCCGTGTTCTCTTTGCCTTTCAGCACTCAGCTTCCCCGTAACCACCATTTAACTAACATCCTGCCACACTCATTCCATTTTCATCCTCGCTTTCACTTTCATGCCTTTCAGCACACAGCTTCTCCGTAGCCACCATTTAACGACCATCCTGCCACACTCATTCCATTTTCATCCTCGCTTTCACTTTCATGCCCGTGTTCTCTTTGCCTTTCAGCACACAGCTTCTCCGTAGCCACCATTTAACGACCATCCTGCCGTAAACACCATTTAACTACCATCATTTTAGTTAAAATAAAAGAATTGCCTCTAAGGGTTTAAGGAACCATAGGAACTTTTATTTAAGTATTAATTATTTGCAAAAATTAAAAGCTATTGTTATTTGTAATATCAATACATCTAAGTCACGTAAATACAACACATATTGCATTACAAATGCTATAGGTGTCACATTTGCAACAGTTAAAACTATTGACATTGTACATGAGAAAGCTAGTAATTTCAATATTTTCAATACCAACACATAAATAAAAAATTAGTCAATTTACAATACAAAAAGCTCAAACTTTCCTAATGCGAGACCTATTGCATTGCAAATGCTTGTTATATCTTATACGTTTGTACTTTGAGATACAGAGAAAACATTTGATTGCTGTGTAGTATGCATACATGTGTAAAATGATACAAATTATATCAACACCTATCCTTAACCAACATGCAATGAGCTAATGAAGCAGAACTACATAAATGTGTCACATTTACAAAGCATCTTTTTCCGCTGTTTCTGCGTAAAAGGCCAATAAGTAAATCCTTATGTAGGTTCAGTAGATAGGGGTAATCTTAAGTGGTCCTGTTTTCAAGTCTTTCGCACATATTCTACTGTGTTTATAATCAATGCTGAACTTTAAATTCTTAATGCATATCACATTTTCCGAATCTTGATCATCATATTTGATTATCACCATATAAATAATGTCAGCTCTTACCCATGAATGCTGCCCAATGTAGAGCTCTTCTGTCCTTTTTGTCGAAAGCATTGATGTTAGCACCTTTAGCTATGAGTAGATTAACCATCTAAGAAATAAAGAAAGAATATGTATCTATTAAGTAGAACTTCCGCTTCATTGGTCCTCTCACAGATTGTGGTTTTTTACATAACTTTAAAATATGTGTGTTTAAATTCAACCATGAGAACCAGGTGAAAATGTAATGTATTTGCAATCTTGGTTCCCATCACTCATATGGCGCCACTGGCAAAAGCCCTTCCATCCTACATTCCCACACTTCTATCAATAAATTATTTACTCCACATTTTGGATGATCTGAGACCGTGTCTGCTGAGTTTTGTAGGCTGAGATGAATTTGTCTAGAGGGACGATTATAATTTGTTCTCCAGGGTAACCCACCCCATGGAAATCGTATCAATCCATGGTTATTATGAAATTCTAGCGATCCAGGGCCATCCCGGAAAGTGCAGCTAAAGTGGATTGCATCACCATTTTACCTATACTGTCCTGAAAACTTTAAACTGTGGCTTAAACTCTATTCCTTCATATTTATCATGCACAAAACACCACACCAGCGTCAGCGCCATGACAGCCAATCTTCAGTATCAGCGTACTTTATAAAAGTACAATTAGAAAATCAATCAACAAAACAATAAATTGTGCTGCCAAAGGCAAAGATCCTGCCATCCAGTGTTCCCACAATCTCCTCATAAAATTAGTGCATGATATGTAAGTAGAAATAAAGACTCTTTCTTTACACAGATTTATGTAGTGTGGTCTGGAGTTACTGGTCAAGAAAAAATACACATCCCAGACATTTCTGAAAAATGAGTTCCCGAGTGAATTCATGTGAGGGTGAATAGATCACATAACTTTTGTTTCAACCCACTGTACCAGGTAAAACACAAACTGTGCCTATTTCCTCACTTTAGCGTGCCTTAAAACACCAAAATGTGCTGCCAGCGTCAAATGTCCTACCATCATGCACTTCCATATTTCTCCAGATAACAAATATACCCCATGTGCTGATGCATATCAATCACCAACTTTCAGATTAACTTGAAGAGAACAACTTTCTTCACTCCTCCCAGTAGGGTTTTTGCCCACATCACAGCACGAAGTATGCCTTCCTTGCAGTTTCCGGAGAACTCAGAGGAAACCTTGATCAGGGTGGCTCTGCATCCATCATTCTGCTTGGTTTGAGTGCTGCTTTTGACACAGTGACCCATAACATCCTTCTAGAAATACTCCTTGACTGTGAGATCAACAGTAAGGCTTTGGAATGGTTTTCTTCCTTCTTAGAAGGCCACTGTTTTAAAGATCAGGGCAACAACGCCAGGCAGTTCAGGAGGTGTCTCTGGTCTGGGGCGGACTGGATGGGTGACAGTTGTCTCAAGTTGAATGGTTGGAAGACACAAGTGATGGTCGTGGTGGGTAACAACCCGCAGTTCAGGACCCCAACCTGGTGGCCCTACGCTCGTGACACCTGTCCGAGCCCAACAGTGAAGATTCTTGAGATCTGGTTTGATGATAAATTATCTTTTAAACCCATCTTAGAAAGCTATCCGCCTGCTGCTTCTGTCTTCTTAGGATCTTCAGGGACATTTTATGGACCCTTCGACCCTCCACCCAGAAAACCATGTTCCAGTCTAATATCACCTCACACCTGCACTACTGTGATGGGATTTTTCTGAGTGTTTTACAATCATTGTTAAAACAACTACAGATGAATCAAAATTGCGGCTGCGTGTCTATTACTACACTTTCCTAAACATTAATCCGTTACTACCCATTTTATCAGTTTAGACTGGGTGCCCATTGGAAAGCGCATTAAATTCAAGGCTCTTGGTTTTGCCTTTCGCTCCCTTTCCTATATGGGTCTATCTTTTTGAGACACCTGATTAAACCCTACAACCCTGAGAGAGCTATGAGGTCTTCCTACTGTAGATTTGCCTGAATTTCTAGAATTATTAAAACCAGACAAAGATGTTCCTTCAGCTTCCTGGCTTCGAAGCTTTGGGATTCCCTTCCTTCTCAGCTGCGATTATTTTCTTGGCTGATTTAATCTGCCACGTTCTGGCTCAGAAACACCTCGTCTGCAGTGCCTGGAAGCCTGCTTTTGGTTAGCCATGCGCTTTATAAATCAAGAAACAAACGTGGACGTAAGGAAATGGAGGGAAGGGCCATAGTGCCACCACATGAAGTGAATATTTGAACGCATCTTTTCGCAGATATTTTGCACGTGGAATGGCTGAATGTTTTGCTACTGGGATCACTCAGCGCCCAGGGAGGCCTCCCAGGCGCCGTCCTTTTATGGCAACCAGTGCGGGAACCTAATGATCCCCGTCAGATGCTCGCCTCAGGGGAATCAGTTAATGGGCCCGACTGAGATCTTGAATTTGAGGCCTTGAGAAAGACAACTGAGACAGTGCAATAGAGAATAAACAATGGTTGCAGCTTTTTTGATGCTGAGGGTAACTATCGGCAGCGGTTATACATGTTAAGAGGTGAAACAGACAAGGTTACAATTTGAAATCATTATTAATTGCGTTTGAAGCAAATAAATTAAGATTAATTAATGCCGAACGGCTTCAATCCGCTTGACAATTAAAATAACAGCAACGTGTTTACTTAAATGAATTTCATCAAATCGGTATTATCAGGAACGGCATTTCATGTTTGCAGTTTAAACTCAAACAATCCGTGCGATTTGTTTGGTGTTGAATAAAAATGTTGATCACACAGGAATCAATTAATAACAGTTCAAATCAGCACAAAACTGTCAATTAAGTAAAAAAAAAAAAGAAAAATTGTAAATAATTGAAATTGCGTTTATTGCAACCAATTCCAACCTAAAAACTTTTAAATCAGAAACTTTAATGATAAGCAATTTGCATCAACACATGCACGCATTTATTTTTTTCACAGACTAGTTTTATCCTGCGGTCATATTTTTCAAATGCAAAGTAATGATTACTTTTTTACTGTAAATCGTGTAACTGCTGCAAATTATACTAATGAGCGGGTGCCCAAAATCAGCATTGACAGTCTACATTTTAAACTGTATCATGCCTATCAATAGAAAACCATGACTAGAACGAATCCTATTTCTTTACTGGATATTATTCTTAAACGCTATTTCTTTCTGTCAACATGATCACATTTTCTCTTCATTTAACAGTTGAACGTAATCAATTCTTACTGACTTATTTTTAAAACAAAAGGCCATAAAGTCACACACAAAAATCTCTTAATTACAAAATGAAAACACAATTGTTATTATAATCAGTTTTGTAAAAACATGTCAACATTATTTTTATAAATGCTCTTTGCCCAATTACAAAGCTATGCAGGACATAGTGTGCGACTGCCTGCATATTAACAGTGAGATGAAATGGGGATCCAGACATCCTTGTCCTCCTCCTAAGCAAGGAGGAAAAAACAACTGCATAACCGGATAATAAACGTAGGCGCGGAGGAGCTGATCCACATGTTGGGAGCTCCTCCTTTAGTAGCACAGGTTTAATGTATTGTGCATATATGCCTTCTTGCAGAAAGAAAAAAACATGCATACCAGTCTTTCAACAGAAGAAGGTGGCGCTCATGAAACTGCCCGTCATGTCATCAGGATCAGTTGCCATGGAGACCTAACCAAATCTAATACAAGTCAAAAGATTTGTTGTTCTTGAAGTCACCAGGAGCTGCATCATTTATGACACTTTTGCCCAGTTTATGCCTCCCTTCATGATAGAATCAAATTTCTAGATCAAAATCGCTAAGAGTTAGTCGATTAAACCCGCTCAGATAAACTCAATCAGGGATTCTATCAAGCACCACTTTGGGGCACACATGGCTTGGCTAATCACCCCTGTACAAACCATCCTATCATTTGCCTTATATTAAATTCAAGTTACTGACATTATAAGAACCTTTACTGTGTCAGATAGATAATGCATTGACTAATGAAAGAGAAATGTTGAGGTAGACATCTGAAGCACTAAGAGTATGTGTGAACATTCGTTTTTTTTGCACTTTTAGGGAACCTGGATTTTCAAACTCCATTGGTCGTTAACACACATTTCAAGACCTACGGCTCTCCAACAGACTAGAGGCGTAACTCCAGAATGATTATTACAATTCAAATCGCTACAGACACTAAGACCACACGTATGCATCTTTCAGTTATGCAATCTTTCCAATTCAGTCCCTGATTACTATTCTCAGGTAAGTGTGCAATGTGACCCTTTCTATCACTAGACCTCACATCTGCATCATTTTTGTTTTTTTAAGAGAACTTTTATTATGTAAAGAAGTTGGAGCAGTGCACCACCAATAGTCAAATGTAATCACACCAAGTGGTCAGTTCTGTTTATAGGAAAAGTCTTTATTGAGGTTTTCCAACCAGAAGAACGGCTCAGCCAACGCGTTTCGTTCAAAGAATTGAACTTCGTCAGGGCGTACTCAAGAATGTATCTCACTCTCACAGTAGGTCCACTACTTATATCGTGGATGGCCCGTCTCAGAATAAAGAGCCTATGGCATGGACATGGAGTTTCCAGTCGCACTCCTAATGTCTGGTATGTCTCGTGTGCGGATACCTCCTTGATAAGGGCACCACAACCAAAGGCTCGCGAGCCGCCGGCGGCTCGCGAGCCTTTGGTTGTGGTGCCCTTATCAAGGAGGTATCCGCACACGAGACATACCAGACATTAGGAGTGCGACTGGAAACTCCATGTCCATGCCATAGGCTCTTTATTCTGAGACGGGCCATCCACGATATAAGTAGTGGACCTACTGTGAGAGTGAGATACATTCTTGAGTACGCCCTGACGAAGTTCAATTCTTTGAACGAAACGCGTTGGCTGAGCCGTTCTTCTGGTTGGAAAACCGCAATAAAGACTTTTCCTATAAACAGAACTGACCACTTGGTGTGATTACATTTGACTATTGGTGGTGCACTGCTCCAACTTCTTTACAATTTTTCTATCTGCTATGCAGTTTGTATCCTTTAACGGCGGATGCAGGAGCATTAGATGCACACCTATTTGAAATACATTGTTACTTACATGGGAACACAATAAAGAAGTGCGACATTTGGAGTCCGCCGTTAGCTCTTTTTTGAAGAACTTTTATTATGCCCTTTATTCCTAGATCACACATGTCCTTAGATTTTCTACAAGCATGATTTTTTTTTTTGCATGCAATACGGTGTACAGTATTACACAGTGTCATCTACACAAAGGCACACAGAAATAAAAATATCACCAATTTTAGAAGTCTCTAAAGTTATACTAGTTCTTCAAAATGCCACTGGTATGTATTTATATATTAAATAAAATCGCCCTAAAACACAACCTTTTCAGACTCCCCTTGAAGAGCACACTGATGGCTGGCTCTAAGGCTATATCTTATAGACAAATATAAAATGATAAGAGTTAGCAGAGGGTCCATAACTCTTAAATCCCTCATAATGGCCCTCGATTTTAGGTTACTTGCACAATCAAAAGCACAGTAAAGCGTCAATAATGCAAACTATGTTGTGTATATTGGATGATAACAGGAGCAGATTAATGCAGGATTCTACTCTGAGTATAACTCAGTGTAGTCCGGATCTAACACCATATAGTATAACAACTTCTGTAACACAATCCTTATTCTGGGCCAGCAAATCTTTGCCTAAAGGCTTTGCCAAAGAGTCAATCAAGGGGAAGGAACAACACCAGGCCATTCTATCTTCGGTTTTAAAGATTGGGACAATTACTGACTTTTCCAAGATTAAGAGAGGATCTCAGACACCACAAACGCCTTCAGTTACTTATTCGTTAGTGAAGTTTACAAATCATCCATCTCTGTTGGACATATCTAAGGTGGAACTATCATTATCACACCTGCAACAGTTATATTTTAATGTTACTAAACACAAATACCGCACAGAAATTCTCCAGAAAGACAATTGTTTATCCATATAGCTCACTCAAATTCTTGTTCAGCATGGACTGCAATTACTACTGAAAATGACTGCCCAATCATATACCAACAGGTAGGTGGTACCTTGCACATGGTGTAGCATGTACTCAAGACCCATGTGTTACCTCAATATGGCCATTCAAAGCTGCATGGTGCAATGCCGTCCGTCCACCACGATCCGAGACATTGACACTGCTTAGCAGGGGAATGATGACTTCGGCGCACTTCACAGCCTTGTTTGCCGCTGCGACATGCAGTGGTGTCTGCCAGTTCTTGTCCCGAGCGTTGACATCAGCTGAATGTTTTATCAGCACTTGTACTGCTTCCTGCAACCAAATAAAAGTTACTTTAAGAATAAAAATTACACGCAGGGCATGACATTGACTAAAGTATGTAGGGAAGAACCTTCCCTCCTCAGGTTTACGAATGCATAGATTAATGTTTAGATTGAATTTCTTATGCAAAGTTTTACACACAGGAAAGCCCAGGCTATGGCACTGGAATTCACTTGACTGATGCTCTAAAAGGGCAACAGCAAGGTCGTGTTTAGGTTGCAATAAAACAAACTGCTAACAAAAAAAAATCTGTGAAATGTATGCACATCTTATTCTGTCATTTTACATGTAGCCATTTGGGTGTGTCAAATGCAAAAACAACAGATGATGGACAGAATGCAGAACAATGTCATACATTCACCCCAGCACAGAGATCTGGGCCTAAATCCATCGTTTTTTTGCTCACCATGCCATTCCAGTTTGAACCCAGCCATATGCAAATCAGTCTTGACCCTGTGCCTCATGGGAACAGTCCATCCCGAACTGCCAAGCCAGGTCCTCCCTGGACTGGAACCAAGCATTCTAGGACCGGTTTCGGGGTTTCATACATTCACCCCAGTACAGAAATCTGGGTCCACATCCATTGTTTTTTTGCTCACCATGCCGTTTGAGTGTGTGCCAATCCATTTAAACACATCATGTATCACTTTAAGGTATTTTCCTGCTCCGTACAGTATTGGAACATGGGGACTTGGCCTTTGTGGAGCTATTTTACCTTGTACTGAGCAAATTCCATGCTGATTATTGTCTGGCAATAGATACTTTCTTAAATGCAGCAATAACGTTTTGCATTTCATGCCGCTGGATTGTATCACCCTCAACATACATTTTAATCATCCAATAACAGAAAGCAGAGGCATGGGAATGTGCTTTAGCCATCCTCCACATCAATGTCTCACCATTTGTTGTCTGCTTTACAAAAAATCAGTTTGTCTCCGAGTATCGAGACATCAAGGTGCATCATCATCAAAATGTTAGCCGCTAAATATTTGGTCTCGATCCATGCCATGTGCCCGTGCCTCCCTCTACTTCTTTGCATTTGTGTTAGGCCTCGGCCCTTCAATGAGGTCCGAGGACCTCTGGAAGCATTCCGGTCACTCTAAGCTTTTAGAGTGACCTCAACACAAAAAAGTCCATTTTATTTCCAGAGTGTGAGTGCATTTTCCCACTGTCTGTAATGTGCACTGCCCAACACTTCTCTCTGGGAGGTAAGACATATGCACCATGAGCTCAAGTGGCTCCACAAAGAGTTTAATGATAATGGGTATTTAGGCATCTATTTGGGTTTGTGGACCTGAAAATGGGTGCAGGAGCAAAAATGTTCAATCAATGGCAATCAATCAGATGGGTCTACAAATCAGGTTCATGTGTTGCCAATATATCGCTATATTCTTGACCTATTGTTTTTTTAAATGGCAAATTATATGACGTTTTGTTCTAATCTAATCTAATTTTTGACTTCTAACTTCTCAAAAATCCAGTTTACGATTCAAATAGGAAAACATATTTTGCAACTTCAACTCTCCCCGCCTCATCCAATCAATATATATTTATATCCTCAGTGCGCCTACACTGCCACTACACCAGGAAAACCAGGACTTTAGCAATCGCGTGCTATGCCTCTTGTTTCTTTACCTGCATGAACATAATACATACAAGTCACAGAGAATAAACAAGAAAACGCAAAATATACTTCGAGATTGGACAAGGTGGTTCAGGCCCCTGAGAAGATGTAAATGTGGCATCTAGTGGAACAGTGGTATAAACTGGTGCACAACAGTAGGCTACATCTGAAAAGAAAGGAGGTGGACCTCTGCGTGGATTTCGGGCAGTCCCCTCAGAGGCCTGCACAGCACAGCACAGCACAGCCCAGCGTGCTGCTCTCTTGGCGCCCTTTCGATTCATGACACAACGCTAGACTAGAGTGTGTTTGTGTGCGAAACCACAAGCCCTCTCAGCACCCACTCACCTCGCTCCTGGAGGCAATGGCTCGGTGAAGAGGAGTCAGCCACATATTGTCTTTGGCATTAACACGAGCTCCTGCAAAAACAAACAGAATATATGATATCCGTATCGCATAGACCTGCTCAGACCACGCCCTCCCCGAGTGTAAACAGAAGGAGACCCTATCTTGCCAAACTACGGTTCAGAGGAAAGCAGCTTGGCGGGATTGTGCACTTTTAATAGAAACCCTGCGTGACGGGGCACGAGTTCTTCCAAGTCATCACAGCGGTGCTGTCAAAATACACTCTCATTTCTGGCACAACAGCGCGGCACCCCCTCTAGGGAGTGCGGAGTGTCCCTCGACTGGGAAGGAGGTTAGCAGAGTACAGAGGAAGCAGCACAGGGCTGTTTACAAAGGCACAGTGGGTGGGAAAAGGTACTGCAGGGCATGGCCCAGCTGGCACAGCTATTTCCTAGTTAACAACACTCCCAGACTATTTATTGCACTGTGTGGTATGATTAAGTCAAATTAAGTGTTTGATGTCAAAAAAATCCGAGAATATAAGAACATATATAGTCCCATGCACATTAAACAACACATCCCGGTCTCTTTTTAAATATGCAGCGGCGGAGCATCGCCCCTTCCACCCCCACAAATAAAACGATAATAAAAACGGGTTTTAATCCCTTCATTTATCACTTTATTTTAATCCCTTGGATCCGGCCCAGGACTCTGACGATTCTTGGGGGCATCTGAACATCTGCACATGAAGGTTTGTCTGGCCGGCTCTACTTACATTAACAGTACTACTCTTCTCTAATAATTTTCAATTAATAAAGTGTCAGTAAATAATAGTTCTTCTGGTCTATATCTGGCTTGAAATGGAAAAGTTTCTTCAACACATGTATCTATGCCTAAAATTTAACCCACACAAATGTTATATCTTTATAGAAGTTTGTTATGGTTCCTGAGAAAGAGGTGTGGCGCAGCGGCCAGGGCAACTGACTCCGGAATCCGGGGATCAAGGTTCGATCCTCGGCACTGGAGGCAGATTAGCCCAGCACCATGTGACTCTGGGCAATAGCTTGCTAAATCTTCCCGACGGCCCCCAGCGCCTAGAGACCCTTACGGGTGATTGCGCTTTACAAATGTGGATTATTATTATACATATGCATCTGCAGAGCAACAGGTGTGCAAAATCCACCAAGAAGAGGATTGGGGAAAACCATATCATAGCGTTGCTTTGGGTAAATTTTGTATATCACAAAATGCTCTGGTTGCAGAATTTTACAACACTTGAAGCTTACTGATATTGGACTTTGAGTCTGTGCCACAAAAGCGTTCTCACAATCTATTTACAATCCAGTGGCAGCTCTAAAAATACTTCTCAATCTGTCTGAGATGGTAAGTAGAGAGACTTACGTAAAAGCATAAGATGACAGAATGATGTGACTAACTTAAGGTCCTGCATCAATTTACTCATCAAAGAAAATCACTAAAGTTGTTGCTTTGTCTTTACCTCCAGGCCTCCCAGCGTTGCAGCATATTCTCACAGATCCCTCTCCACGTAACTTAATAACACACCTATATAATACTATGCAGCGCACTTTTCCAGAAACCGTCCCAAAAGCTCTGAAGCAGTGGAAAGCGGATACGGTCCCTGCCATCACAGATGCACCATGACTCTTTTGTTGTGAACAGCGGGAGCTCCTGCCCCCGCACTATCGCTTACGGTTAATTCAATTTACATTTTTACATCATACTTATTGCACCCCTTCACAACTGTTTCAAATGGGGGTGGTGCCTGACTCATGTTGCTTGTGCTGTGGGGCCCCACAGGCTCCCTTTCTTCATCTGGCCTGACAGTGCCCAGGGGTTGCATCTTTCTTGGGGGAAGTGTATACTTATATTCAAATGATCACAGAATAGGGGATACCCTACTCTCCCCTAGTGGACCTTCTGGGCTATGTTAAGGATACGCCACCTGCATACCACCGCCTTACTGCCATGCTGCTCCTACTGGCTACACGCAGAGTGGCCAGGCACTGGGGCAGACATCCCGCTCCCACGATCATGGTATGGCTACATGATTTCACCTACTGCCAAGAGCAACTATCCAATTTTTGGGAACTCATTCCCCTCAGATTCCAGCCCAAAGTCATTGGAGAACAGTTCACCTTCTGGCTTCGCCAGCAGGACTTTGACTCACCTACATCAGTGTCAACGCCATAGATGCTATACCTATTGCACCTTGACGTATGCCTTTGCAGATCAAGGAGTGTGAACTGGACTATCTGAAACGTCTACATGTCCCGCTGCTACGGAGTCTTGAAGCGTTACGTGTAGCCTCACTATTGACTCCTCTAAATGCTGTGTAGGTAGCACCTAACTGTATTATTATATTTGCATTTGCCAATGCATGTAAGTTATATTGGATCATGTATACATGGTAATGACTCCCTGTATCTACCTTAGATACCCCTCCCTATTTTTAGGTCTTGTCTACGCAGCGCGCAAGCGCTGCTTTGGAGTGACCTCTTGGAATCACTCTGTACTTTTTGGGAAACTCGTGCATGTACTGCACGGTTTCCAATGAGCCCTCGTGCATGTACGCCGTTTACCTTGCGGGAGCGAGCAGCGGCACCATCTGTTTGTAATTATTGCTCACGCCGTTGCTCGCTCCCGTAAGGTAAACGCTGTAGATGGACTGAGCCTGGAAGCCGCGCCCCCGTTCCCAACCGTGGCGTTTCTGGCCAAACTCCACTTCCCCTGTCTTTGACATGCTCCGTGTGTACAGTATGATTGCAGTTTCTGCACAGATCGCTCCACGTGTGAAGCGGTTCCTGTCCCTTGGGCTCGAGCAGTCATTTACAACAATAACGCTTCCTACGCGCGTGGGGTGTCTGAGGAGTGACCTTGGTCCGGCTTACTGCTCGAGCAATCCTAGAGCTGAGGGAGGAGGGCGTAACCCTTTTATTCATCCCAGAAGGGAGCCCAGTAAAGTCACCGGCACCGCACTACAATGCGACGGCGCTTTAAACAGAGGCACTGACAGACCCAAAGTACCGCACTTTAATGGTTTTTCACACTCTTGCTGTTAAAAAATACCTTTCAGGGTGCAGCACTAGTATTCACGACTGAAGAAGGCTTCAGTATGTTTAATGGGGTCGTGCAGGCACTTTTATATTTTTACCCTTTTCAAACAATACTATCACCTCTCAGCAGGATCACTTTATAGTTTATGTGGACAGTGTAGGGTGGGCATCTCCATTTAAATGGAAAAGTCCTTGCCCTTTGAATCTGCAGTGCTTTTAAATGGAACTATGTCAGTACTTTGCTGCAGTATCCTTGTAAAACTTGTGTTGACATAATTATACTTTTTTATCTGCTTGTCTCTTATATGCTCTGGTTAGAGGATACACACACTTCTCAGCATGTCACTAGTACACATAAGGGGCAGAAAGTAATTACCCTATTTATCAGGTCTGGGTTACCTCTTTAATGGAAGGAAGCGAGCACTCTGCAGCACTTTTAAAAGTAGAATAGTGAAGGAGTGGCAAAAGTTGTATATTTTTTCTAAGAGCTGAGTTCCGGACAGCTTTGAGCATAGCCTCGATGTGGCAGTTTTTGCCTTTTCTCTCTCGCACATCCCAGTTGTTAATGAACATGACGCATGTTTTCACATACAGTGAATTGCCCTGTACATAAATTCGAACAACAGACTTTCACAGCGCTTTTTTATTACAGTTTGGCCTAAATAATAAATAGAACCTTCGTGAATTGTTCGTCACTGTCTTCTAATGGGAGCATAACTCTCACCCAGATAGGCCCTGTTCAGCTCAAGTGCAAAGATCGTGAAGCCACACTCCTTCTTTCGCACGTGTTTAGACTATCATTGCAACCCCACAGCTTTCAAAAGAGTCCAGATTTCCTCGAAAACCCATCCAGCGTCACTGAAAACTGCACTGCTCTTACTCCAGTATTCAGGGATTAATGGTCCCTGGTGCCACTGCACCCGCTGCACCAACGGAAACTACTCCCCAGACTCAGAGACTGACTTGATGGTGAGATAAGGGGCTACTCAAAGACACATTATGTGACAAGAAAAGCTAAATTATGGGCCATAATGTGGCAAATCTTTTAAAACTATATCTTCATTAGACCTTCTCTGCTATAGCTCTACAATCCCTGGCGGCTCAGCACCCAGGATAATGTGATGCATGTCTAAACACTTAAGGTACAAAAGGCGAGACCTATTGGCTATGCCAATGCTCGTTATTCTCTTTGCCTTCTTCCTTTGTTCCCCCCTTTTTCTTCGTAATTGAGGACGTTGTATTGTTCTTACTGTTTGTATTGACTAATGCCAATAAAAACAATTTAAATACACAAGTTGTTGCTTTGTTTTCAAGTTGAATGTCCATAATCCCCATATGAGAGGAATGGGATCCTTAACTTATGTTTCTGAGGTGGTTTTGCCGCATTCATGCTCGGCCAGCTCCTATTCATCCAGTCCTGGGTAGAAGTGAACATCTCAGTAATCTTCAAATTATCATCCACATAATTTTGAGAGAGAATCAGAATCGGAGTATTATCGATATAGTTTTGAAGACCGACACTCATTTCAACTAGCAGCCAATTCAGAAGCTGGACCCCTTCCCCTTTGTTAATGTAAAAAAAAAGTTTGTTGGGAGAAAGCAGTATTCCATTGGACCACTGTCAACTCCCAAACAAAGTTGAAAAAATCAGTTTTTCCTTTTTAAATGCGGCTGGTTTCCATTATGATTTGGAATTTTGTGAACTGATCTATTAGTACATAGCTGGGTTTGCAAAATTCTATTCCATTTGCTTAAAGTCGATGTACCATGTATGACTTTTTTATGTGAATGGACATTTTGTACGACTGGCCCCAAATTCCTTAAGTCCTGGGAGATCAGGAGGAAAGAGGTGGTGGCAGGTTAAAAGTACAAAAGTGAAGTTGGAGTGGAAAAAGTGCTTTAAGTGGATTGAAAAAGGCGGCACGGCCCTAAAACGGGTGTGACTTGAGAAGCCTTTACAGGAGAAGTGGCCTATGTAATTAATACATGTGAAATTGCATCCTGTGTTTGACAAATTTATAAATGGGGTCTAACTAGGCAGAACATAATCAACATCAGCAGGATATTTTATTTTACAGTTTATTTAGCATTTTTACCCCGAACCAAAAGCAATAACTGAACATAAACCTGACAAGAGAAGTTTGAAAGTTAGGTGGCAATACCATAGTTATTAGGTTGAAATTAAATAACGCTTCAGGTCCTGGAACACGAATGGTAAAGGGTAGAAGCCACCTGGCCCATAGTCCCCAAGTCACAAAATGAACTTCTGGTGACAGTGTGTTGCAGCACTAGCATGTGACAGGCATGAAATTGGTTGTTTAGGTCTCGCTGAGTCAGCGTGCATGCGCTGCTCGGAGAGACTTTAGTAGGTGAGTTTTCAAAGTGCTACCCACATGGTTTTGCTGGCTACAAGCTTGAGTGCACAATGGCGTGCACGTGCACAGCTGCTCCCCGCATTCACCCCTCCCTTCTCGCCCAGCCCTTTGATGCTCTGCTCGCATCTCCCTCCTCCCTTTTCATCAGTTTCATTGTGGCTCCTCTGCTCCTCGCATTCACCCCTCCCTTTTCACCCAGCCCTTTGATGCTCTGCTCGCATCGCCCTCCTCCCTTTTCGTCACTTTTATTCTGGCTCCTTTTTGTCAGTTTCATTCTGGCTCCTCGCATTCCCCTCTGCTCCTCGCATTCCACCCCTCCATTCTCGCCCAGCCCTTTGATGCTCTGTTCACATCTCCATCCTCCCTTTTCGTCACTTTCATTCTGGCTCCTTTTTGTCAGTTTCATTCTGGCTCCTCGCATTCCCCTCTGCTCCTCGCATTCCCCCCCTCCCTTCTCGGCCAGCCCTTTGATGCTTATAACATTGTGTTTCATTTAGGGCATTAAACATAAAGGAGCACTGGCAACGCTGATAAAATGGATTTCATTTTGAGTAGTGACTAAAACTTTAACCACACACACACACAACCACACACACAATAACACACACAACTACACACACAACCACACACAACCACAACAACCCACAAGCACACACAACTACAACCACACACAACCACTCAGAACCAGACACACACAACCACAACCACACACACCCACAACCACACCCACACACAACCACACACACCCACACCACACACACACACACCCACACCACCACACAACCACACACACACACACCCAAACAACCACACACACAACCACAACCACACACAACAACCACACACACACAACACACAACCGCACACACAAACACAACCACACACAACCACACACACACCACACACACACAACCACACACACACTCCCACAGCTACACACACACAACCACAGCCACACACACACACACACAACCACACACACACACAACCACACACACATAACTACAATCACACACAACCAGCACCACACGCAACCACAACCACACACAACCAGAACCACACACCCCCACACACATACACCCCCACACACACACACCCACAACCAGACACACACACAACCACCCACAACCACACACACACACAAACACAACCACTCACACACACAACCACAGCCACACACAATCACAGCCACACACAACCACACACACCACACCCACCAACACATACACAACCACACACACACAACCACAACTACACACAACCACAACTACACACACAAACACAACTACACACACAACCACAACACACAACCACTCACAACCACAACCACACACCCACAGAACCACACACACAACCACAACCACCCACACACACACCCACAACCACATACAACCACACCCACACACAACCACACACACAACCTCAAGCCCACAAACACACCCACACACACAACCACACACACAACCACAAATACACACACAACCAGATACACACAACCACACACACCCACACACACACAACCACAATCACACACAGCCACACACAATCACAACTACACACACCACAACTACACACACAACCACAACTACCCACACACACAACCACACAAAACCACAAACACAACCACTCACACACACAACCACACACCACAGCCACACACACACAACCACACACAACCAAACCCACACACACACAACACACACACAACCACACACACACAATAACACACACCCCACCACAACTACACACACAACAACACAGAACTACAACACACATCCAGAAGCACACACAACCACAACTACACACACAACCACAACCACACACACAACCACAAACACTCACACAACCATACAACCACAACCACACACACAACCACGCACTCAACCACAATCACACACACACACCCATCCACACACAACCACAATCACATACACAAAATCACACACACAACCACACACAAAATCACACACACAACCACACCCACACAACCACACACACACACCAACACCCACAACCACACCCACAACCACACAACCACAACCACAAGCACACACAACCATACACACACAACTACAATCACACACAACCACACACACACACAATAACACCCACACACAACCACACACACACCCACACACACACACAATAACACACACACACAATCACAACCACACACAACCACACAATAGTTGCATAACTAAATTCTTATAAGGTCCCAAAAGTGAGACCTATTGGCTATGCCAATGCTTGTTTCCTCCTGCTGGTGAATGGCAGAAATAGCGGGCCCCATAGGACACTGGCTCAACATCCATGTTTTGACTTTGCCAGGGCCCAGCCCTGGCCCACTTACAGTTCTGAGTGATAAAAGTGGGTCTTTATGCATATGAGACTTTCCCTTTACAAAAATAAAACATACAACGTTTGTAGATAAAATAGTACATCCATATCATAAAAAACGGTTGCAAAAACAGCAAGCTTAGCATTTACATTGCTTTCGAAACAGCTAAAATGAACATTATGATTCGTTTAAAAAACAAAACGAATTCACCCAACAATTCGACATAACATTAAAAGAAATGTGAAGCAGGAAAAAAATTCCTCCCCTTGGAGGGGGAGAAAAGGATGGGAATGTCTGAGAGGGGAGAGGAGGTAATGGTGAAAGAGACAGACTGGGGAGGGTGATCAGTGAACAGAAGGCAGGTAAGAGAGGTCCCGAAGAGCATGAAGGAGTTGATTGACGTAGAACGAGAAGGGAAAGAGAGGCGAGGAGAGAGATGTGGAGAGGAGACAGCAACGCAGAGAGAGAGAGGGAGCAGCAACACATTACAGAAGTCACTGTAATTGTATTTATATTGCGCTTACTACCCCTGACGAGGAGCCGAAGAAGGAGATCATGGGAGAGAGAATAAAAATAGATACTTAGGAAAGATGTGCAGAGAAAGTGAAGAGAGTGTTGTAGAAAGGACAGAGAGAGAAATAAAGGTCGAGACCCGAGAGCGGATAAAGAAGAAACAGATAGAAGAGATGGCACTGATGAGAGTGTACAGGACAGAGAAAGAGATGGGGGTATAAGACTAAAGATAGAGGGAATGACATAAAAGACTGCAGGACGAGGGCACCATAGAATTGGGACGGGGAGAGAACAAGGAGAAGTGAGGGACTGAGAGGGATGGATGGAGACAACCAGGGAGTGTGAGAGGAAGTGATCGAGAAAAAGAGGAGTGAGTAAAGAGTGGATGGAGTAGACGGATTAGAGGGAGTGATGAACAGAGAGAGGCACCAACAGAGAAAGAGAATGATGGGGACAGGAGTGGACATAAGTGATGGAGAAGAGACCTTTGAGTGGTCGAGAACGGAAGGACAGAGCACGAGAGATAAAGATAAAAGGGGAAGGAAACGACAAAGCAAGAAACAGGAAAGAGAGAGTGTGATGAAAAGGAAGTGATGGAGAGACTCGAAGGAGATGATCTGATGGAGACACACAGGGAGGAGAGTGAGTGATACAGAATGAGCGATGAGAGAAACAAAGAGGATAATATATGATGGAGACACAGAGAGGAGAGTGATAAACAGAGACAACGACAATATTGTCTGATGGAGACACGCACAGAGGAGAGTGAGTGATAGATAATGATTGATGGAGAGAGACAGCAAGGATATTTTGTGATGCAGACACACAGGAGAGTAAGTGATAGAGAGGAAGTGATGGAGAGACTCGAAGGGCATCATCTAATGGAGACTCATAGAGAGGAGAGTGAGCGATAGAGAATGAGTGATGAGAGACAAAGAGGAGATTGTCTGATGGTGTCACGCAGGGACGAGAGTGAGTGAAGAGAGTGAGTGATAGAGAGGAAGTGATGGAGACAGACACAGAGGAGATTGTCTGATGGTGTCATGCATGGAGAAGTGTGAGTAATAGAACAACAGAGTGATGGAGGGAGAGAGACAATGTGGTTCTTGTATGATGGAGACATAGAGGGAGGAGAGTGAGTTATAAAGAATGAGTGATGGAGACAGTGAGGATATTGTGTGATGAGACACACACAGAGGAGAGTGAGTGCTAGAGAATGAGTGATGAGCGAGACAAAGAGGATATTATATGATGGAGACCCAGGGAGGAGAGTGAGTGATAGAGAGGTAGTGATGGAGACAAACAGAGGAGAATGTCTGGAGGCACGCAGGGAGGAGACTGAGTAACGAGAGGGAGTGATGAATAGAGAGACAACGACAATATTGTGTGATGGAGACACACAGAGAGTGAGTGATAGAGAGGAAGAGATGGAGAGAGACTTGAAGAAGATAATCTGATGGAGACACACAGGGAGGAGAGTGAGCGATAGAGAATGAGTGATGAGAGAGACAAAGTGGATATCATATGATGGAGACACAGGGAGGTGAGTGAAGAGAGTGAGTGATACAGAGGAAGAGTTGGAGATACACACAGATGAGATTGTCTGATGGAGACACGCAGAGAGGAGAGTGAGTGGTAGAGCAACAATGTGAAGGAAGGAGAGAGACAGGTTATTGTGTGATTGAGACACACAAGGAGGAGAGTGAGCGATAGAGAATGAGTGATGAGGGAGACAAAGAGGACATTATATGATTGAGACGCAGGGGAGAGAGGGAGTGATGAATAGAGACAACAATATTATATGATTGAGACGCACACAGAGGAGAGTGAGTGATAGAGAATGAGTGATGGAGAGAGACAGGATATTGTGTGATGGAGGCACAAACAGAAGAGAGTGAGTGATAGAGAGGAAGTGATGGAGAGAGACTCGAAGGGCATAATCTGTCACCTGAACCCACAGGCCACAACCCGAAGAAGGCACCGACAGCCTCGGAAGCAGACCTGCGGACAGTGGAGTAGGCAGACCTTTTGCGTACTCCCCCTTCCCCCCCCTCCTCCACCCCCCCCCCCCCCCCCCAAGACATGCACCCTGTGGAAGTCCTACATGAAGAGGTCAACCGGAGGGGCCCCTTCCACGTATCCTGCAGGGGGGCCCCCTCAAGTTTCGTTACGCCACTGCCACTACTTCCAATTCATCTCTAATGTTTCAGGTTTATAGTGAAAGAACGATTACTCCAACAATACCAATCAGTATAAATACTGTACCTAATCATTCATTATCAGCTTCTTTTGGACTTCCATAACTACAGGGCTAGTAATGCTCTAAAGATATATTCCTTGTCATCTCAATTGTGGGTCTACAGAGATTTCTCCCAAGCAACACTAGGAAAACTGTTACTCACACCCTAGTCTTCAGCAAACTGCACTATGGAAAAACCCTCTATGCTGGGTTGTCCAAACAACTTACTAGAAGACTACAAACCAACCAGTACTTGGCAGCCAGAGTCATCCTCAATTTCCCACACAGAACTCATATCACACCACACCTAAGGGAACAACACTGGCTTCGGATACACAAACGCGCTCAATTCAAATTCCTCACATATGCATTCAAGGCACTACACAACTCATGCACCACCTTCTAGAATAGTTGCATATCTTCACCAACCACCCAGACACCTCTGCTCCACAGGACTCCTACTTGCACACATCCCATGCATACACAAAACCAGATCAGAAGTACGGGCCTTCTCTTACATTGCTCCGAAGCGTCGAACAACCATCCTCTCTACATCAGAGCCTCCTCCTCACTTCTTGAATTTAGGAAGAAGCTGAAGACCTGGCTTTTCAATTGACCAACCTAAAATAGGCACGGCTAGGCACACACACATGCCCAGTGCCAGGATACCATTGTGGGTGATAGTTCACTTTACAGACACATACCAACAACATGAAGTAGATTTAACACCGACTAACACGGAGGGCATTCATGTGATCAGAATATATGCAAAGGCTACCACTTCCCGTTATATGCCCAGATTCTCCAGATGCCAATGAACAGAATATAAGAAATGTTTCTGCAAAACAGAAACTCATGTCTGGCCTCCCATCACTACACCAAGTCCCTCAGCACATTCAACTGTATTCGTTATGCAGGACAGAATTCAGAAACTATTAACCAGCTTTTAAAACACTAAGGCAGATAATACCTCAGGTGAAAAGTTGAAGAACATTGGTGGTTAGTGTTGAGTAGACTTCTCCTGTTGAGTTTTCCCAGATGCAACTGAAGCGAGGAACACCTGAATCATTTTTCTTTTATCCTTTAATTAACCTTGAGAATTCAAACCAGATCAGAGCCATTGAGAGATTTAGTTCAGGTATATGATGCCTGCTGGCTTTCTTTGCACAGTGCTTAACCTCTTTAATTCGTATTGGCATTCTGGCAGAGAGAACATTTAGCATGAAGAGTACTGTTGAGGCTCTGCTGATTTAGTAAACCATGCAGTACTATGGTACTGAGTAATGTCATTATTGCCTTTGACACCTCCTGCAGTTTTCTATCCATGGACAATATTTCATCATTTTACAGTGAGCCATAGGCTTACTGCACTAGTGCAGTCAAGCAGCTCACATCCCTTGGGCCAATGCGGATATAAAGGTTGTAGCTGAAGAAACTCAAATAGAATGTATCGAATGGGGGCATCATTACGGCCTTCAGGTCAGTGTTGCACAGTGATTTAATCGAGAAAAAGCATCAATTAAACATTCTACCTTCTTTGGTGGTCTACTTGTGAAAATCCTTTTAGATAATTTACTCCTAATTGGACTCCCAGTATTAGTTTATCCATTTGTCAACAAGTGCTTCCTCGGGTGCCCTGAGTTGAGTGGTACTTTAAAAAAAAAAAAAAGGATATTTGTTAAGATGTAAGTGATCGATCATGTTCATTCAACCACAGGACTATCTCTTTTTATAAAGACAATCAATAAATGCGCATACTACAAACACCTATGATTATCGGAGCAAATTAGCTGCTGCGCACCTTGCAGCCAGTCTTCCAAATCTCCCTGTATACTCAATCAACGTAAGCCATGACTATTGGTGCGGCCAGATGTCCCAGAACAGTTGTTCTGATCAATCACTGGGATCTCCTTAGCACTGTAAAGACTTGCATGGAGCACGATGGCATGGGGCTGAACTGGTTCACCTCCTTTTCCAAACACTTATTATTATTGGCATTCTTTGGAACCACTGGCCTCCAGAGATGTGGGTTCTCACCAATATATGGACATGACCAAATTATAGCTTCAGTTACAATTTTTGGAGAACAGCAAGTACCTGGGTGTCAATCAGAGAATTTCATGATTGGATGTCTCTCCATCAACCCAACCCCTCGGCTCCGGGTCTCTCCATACACCTGTTCTTTCCCAGTACTCTGGCTGTGTGAATCAAACGTGTTCGGGCCCTCCCCATGGAATATGTCAATCTAACGAATCCAAGATCAATTGAAGTGAAAAACTAAAACTTACACAGGCCAGCCGAACAATGGCAATGGAGGCGATGGAGATTATGGCTCAATTCCAAACCACAACTCCACACAGCTCAGCTACACACAGAGAGCAGTAGTGAAAACATTTGGTAAAATGCCACAGAAATATATACTGAGGAAAATGTGGAGGGAAATTGCGGTGCAGCAAGAAGGGCCTCCCTCCCAAAGACAACACACACAGAGTAGAAAACATAGACTTCTTAACACAATCTAAGGCACCTAAATCGATCTCTCTAGGACAGTGTCAGAGGTAACATCTAAAAGGTTGGTATTAGATTGTGCATTGACATTGAGAGCATGTTTTCATCACCTAGAAGCCTTGCATCTGCAAATATGCTTGAGATACTGCTTCAAAAGATCCCTCCTGCACATAGTCCGCCTTTGTTGGTCAGGGGAAGGAGTCTGCAGGTCAGGTGCAGATTTGAAAATGCGTGAAAAAAGTTAGCAAACTCGAAGTTAAGTAAGGAAGAGCCAGCCAATAGATATCTCATTGGAAATATGAAGGAGGTGACAACCAGGAGAGATGTGTAAAACTCCTCTGCTCTCTCTCTCTCTCTCACTCGCCAGACCCAGATCAGGAACCACATATTTATGGCTTTCTACACACACCATGATAGTTTGAGCCCCTAAGAACAGTAGATGTAAGGTAAAGGAGCTATTTAGGAGTGCAAAACTGGAACATGTTTGGACAGTTAAAATGGCATTAGATGGCAGAACCGCAGGCAGAAGAGGGGACACCAGCGGCTTAAATGAGCATCAATCGATGAACATGGTTGATCTTCCCAAGTGGCAATAAGGACTAGCAAACGTGACATAACCGACCAGCTCTCATATGGGCTGCACAACAGGCATCTCTCAGCCACCCTAAGACATATTTCAGTAGCACCCAAATATTTATTGAAGCAGCCTAAACATTTGAGCAGCACTCAGAAAAAAATATTGATAGAACCCTTCCATATGGTGGTATTAACTGCAAATACATTAAAATTTTTGTGCCACAAGAACTATGGTGAAATTTGATCTCCCGGACAGCATTTAAAGTTTATGCTATTCCTCCAGAAACATGTTTTTCAGCACTGGGACACAATGTATCCGGAACACGTTTTTCTATGGAAAATAAACAATGTGCAACCATTGTTTCGATTTGGTACACAATAGGAACACATGTTTACCTGCTTCCCTACAAAGATTCTCCTAAAATCGGCGATTGTTTAGCCAATACATTTGGAAAAACTTGCCAGTGCATTTGGGGAAAAACACTAATTTCAAACACTTTCAGCCACTGACTTTAAAGTTTTGAAACTCTGACAATCACGTTTTGGCCCAGTAGAGTATCTACCGCTCACAGAAAGAATTAGTTGTTTGGGTGTGTAGTTCGGCCTCCACTCAAGTGTTAGCATTGAACTGCATAAGGGACTAATTTCCAGCTACTGGTCCCTCTGTACGCTCCTGCGAGCTTCCTACAGTATGTCTCAGTCTGTTCCTTCCTTCTCTCTTTCCTATGCACAATTGGTCTTCCCTCGCCGCCACCCTTCTTGTATCAACCTCTCATCCATCATATATTCCCCTTTGTGCTCCTAGTTCCCTTCTACAGTTACTTTCAACAATCACACTGTTGTATCTCAATCACACACCTTGCCCTCCTGCCTTCTAGCCTCTCGCATCACCTTCCCACCCCATGTCCCTTGTGCATTCCTTGTTCCTCCCGCACACTCTTCCCTTTGGGCTTGGGTAATATTTGTCTTATTCATAGAAACAAAAGACAGACTATACTGAAAGCTTGTTTGCCTTCAATACTCCCCTCTTTTGTTTCTCTGTCAAAATGATTGTCGAGTAGCAAGGGATTATAGTCCGTCCTTGCCTTTCTTTCTACGTCATACAAATGAAAGAAAAGATAAAAAGAAGGCAATTCTATTACAGGACTGGAGGCTTCGGATTATGCTTTCCCTTTCTTTACTGAAAATATGCAGCAGCCAATCAACAGTTTTTAACATATAAAGGAAAACTATATTTCTCAAAATGCCATGATACAATAACCATAGAGACTAGCCCTATAAATGACGCTCTTCTTACAAGCACTTCCTCTTTCTTTGCTGCTCGCAGCCAAGTTAAGTGCTTTTCTATAATTACTCTTGGTGACAGTTATTGTGACTCTGTTTTCACTATTTATTGTTGTGCTCATTCATTATTGTAACTAGTATATTATTGCACTCATTCACTGTTATTGTCTAATGCTATGTGTGGTATTAATACTTCGCTTGAATACCTGAACCGCGTCTTAGCGGCAGCGCGAGGCAGCGCGAGTGTTGTCAGATACTGTGCGGCGATCGTGTGGTAGCGCGCGACTGGGGCGGTTACCTCTCGCGTCTCGCCCCCACCAGTGTGTCTAATTCCTTGCGCACTGCTCCCCCAGTCAATCTCAAGTCAGTGGTGCGGTCCACGGCACCTTCCCTGATAGGGCCCGCATTTGCATTGGAGCCGGACGTCGTATAGCCCAGTTGGGCCACTTTTGACACTACGAGACGCCTAATAACGATTCCTCCTTTTCCGCACCAATTTCAAGAGCAGAATTGCACGCAGGTCAGTTGTTTTTGCCTCTGTGTGCTCGGATGCCTTTCCTGGGCTGCTGAATAAGGAAGGCCCAAGCCAGCTGCAGGCTGAATAGAAGGTTGGCTCCCTGACGCCCTCTGGTGGGCTGCAACAATAGTGACTACAGCGGGGCTGAGGAGCAGCTAAATCAATTTGGCACTAGGGGTTGCTCCCCCTTGACCAATTCCTTTGGAATTTTTATTGGACTTGGCTGAAAAAATTGTCTAGGTTGCTGAAAATTAATTAGCGATGGAAGACTGGGCCTATTTTGAGGAGGGCGAATACAGATACTACGAGGAGGAGCAAGGTCCTCTCCTCGAGGACAATCTAGTTGACCCCTGGATGCATCAGTTTAGCAATCGGTCAATAAGGCGGTAGAGGCTGCAGTTCTCCAGACTGTCGGTAAAGCGCTAGCAGCTGCTCTCAATCCCATCACAGCGCAACTTGAAAACTTTGCAAAAAGGCATGGAATGCATCCCCAACAGCAGGTCGGACTAGCCGCCGACACCTCGTGGGGAAAAGCTTCAGCTAAGACCAAGTCCTCAAACTGGCCGCACGCGCAGGCTCTAGCTAGGTTACTTCCATCCTCTTTTGGGGACCATTAGTATTCCGTAAATCCAGATCCGTCTCCATCTTCCAAGAGAGCTCAGGACACCAAGCAAAAAAACGATGGATTTGGGCCCAGACTGGGGTGAATGTATGATATTGTTCTGCATTCTGTCCATCAATTGTTGTTTTTGAATTTGTCACCCCGAGTGGGACGGGTATGCCCAGACGTGGGTCCCGTGCTCTCCATGCCACTGGAGTCAAGCTATCCTGGCTGATGAGGGGTGAAACACCAAAACCGGTCCTAGGATGCTTGTCTCCAGTCCAAGGAGGACCTGGCCTGGCAGTTCGGGCTGGACTGTTCCCATTGGGCACAGGATCAAGACTGATTTGTATATGGCTGGGTTCAAACTGGAATGGCATGGTGAGCAAAAAAACAATGGATTTGGGCCCAGATCTCTGTACTGGGGTGAATGTATGACATTGTTCTGCATTCTGTCCATCAATTGTTGTTTTTGCATTTGTCACCCTGAGTGGGACGGGTATGCCCAGACGTGGGTCCCGTGCCCTCCATGCCACTGGAGTCAAGCTATCCTGGCTGATGAGGGGTGAAACCCCGAAACCGGTCCTAGGATGCTTGTCTCCAGTCCAGGGAGGACCTAGCCTGGCAGTTCGGGCTTGACTGTTCCCATTGGGCACAGGGTCAAGACTGATTTGCAAATGGCTGGGTTCAAACTGGAATGGCATGGTGAGCAAAAAACGATGGATTTGAGCCCAGATCTCTGTACTGGGGTGCATGTATGACATTGTTCTGCATTCTGTCCATGAATAGTTGTTTTTGCAACTGACACGGACACTGACAGACTCTACGGGGCATACCGCATCCCCCCAAAAAGAAGAAGGCGCACTTGGAGCCGCCGACTTTAAGCCCTAGGACATTGTCCACCCAAGATCTTTGGACTGGGCTACGCCCCCGTAGGTAGAAGATTACTTACACCAGAACCTGAGAAAATATTTTGACATGGAGGTGCGGAGTAGGTTGAGGTCTGAATGCCCTCGCCCGGACGTCCCAGATAGGGTGGCAGACACACCTGACATCGACCCCAACATGTTAACCTTTTTGAAAAAATTCTCAAAGGACCCCAGGAAGGGCATTGACCGTGCGTGGCACGGTTGCCAGGATAAGCTCCTGGACGTCACTGGCCCTCTAGCGAAGATCTTGGAAATGGCCTTAGTGGCCAAGGACACAGGTGCTCACAATTTGTTTCCTGGGAAACGCGAACTGTGCCATCTCAACTGAGCGCAGGGAGTCCCTGCTCTTGAGGATGGACAACAACCTCACCCAACTGGCTTCTGCGGAGGCTGGCCCCCTGTCGGAGGGACTACTTTTTGGCGATAGGTTTGTCAAGGACGTCTCCAAATACGTCGGAACCTTCACCTCCTTAGACAAGGCCCAAGCAAACATTAAGAAGATCTTTCAAGCTGGCCTTTTTGGCCCGGGCCGGGTGAGGCAGGGGCCGCTCGCCAGGCTGTCAATACCACCATGGCCCTCCCAGAGGAGGATACGGTCGGGGTAGAGGGGAGTACCAAGGCGTCATTTTTATAGATCAAGAAATAGGAGACTTGCTGGAGAAACGCGCAATCGCAATAGCTTATAGCGGTGACAAACCCAGGGGTTATATAAACAACTGGGGGATGGGGGAGGCAAGATCCCTGATGTTGGCGGGGATCGCAAAAGACTTTTGCCATTACTGCCTGGCTCACCAAATAACTGTGATAGCGGAATACCTTTCGGGGCAGACAACACGATAACGAATTGGAACTCCCATCACTTGAAAGATTACAGTGACTGGAAGCTCCATCCGTCTCTCTTCCAAATGACCCAAGAGATTTGGGGCCCGTACCACATAGACCTCTCTACCTCCAGGCTAAATCGTCAACTGGAGGCGTTCTTCAGTTGGAGACCGGACCCTCTGGCGAAATCCATGGATGCTTTCAAGCAGGATTGGTCGAAGACACTCTATTATGCATTTCCTCCTTTTGTCTTTATTCCCAGAGTAGCGAACCAAATTGTTTGGCAGAGAGCGGAGATTGTTCTAATCACCCCGGTATGGAAGGCCCAGCACTGGTTTCCAGTTCTGCTGGAACCGACATACAACTTCCCTCTTCGCCTTCCGTGGTCCCAGATGATGCTCCGGGGCCCTCAGGGAGAATTGCACCCTCTAGTTCTGTTGGGGCAGCTGTCCCTGATGGCCTGGAGGCTTTCAGGCAACAATGGTCGTTGCCAGGAATTTCAAAATAGGCTTTAAGCTTCATCCAACAGGCATGGGTTCCCTCCACAAGGAAACAATATTGTTCAGCATGACGAGCATGGTTGGGTTGGTGCTTGGAGAAGCACCGTGAACCCGTGGAGGCGGACCTCTCACAAATTGTGAACTTACTATCCAAGAAAGCCGCAGATGGCTTGTCATATAGATCGGTTAACAATTTCCAATCGGCCATCTCGGCTGGATATGCGCAATTAGATGGGAGACCGGTAGGTATGCATCCGGTGGTGTGTAAATTGTTAAAAGGAATCCAGATAGTGAACCTACCTAAGGCTAAGTATTCTTATTTATGGAATGTGTCTAAAGTTCTAAATGTATTGGATAATTGGCCAAGTAATGATATACTCTCTAGGAAACAACTGTCTGCTAAATTAGCTATGCTTCTTTGTTTAGCTGCATGCCGACGTGTCTCTGATGTTAGAGTCTTGGTAGAATATTTTCTCCTGAGGGTGTGTCATTTGTAATTTTTCGAGGTCCATTGAGTACAATGCTTTTCCATTGAATGATAAATTGTGTTTAGTGAAATTTCTCAAAGTTTGTGAAGAATGTACCCGATCTATCAGACCTGTCGGTTGTTCAAGACTGTTGATTGCTCTACAAAAACCTTTTAAGCCTGTTACCTCTGCTACTATTGCCAGGTGGCTCAGATTTATAATGACATCGGCAGGCATTGACACTGGATTGTTTGGAGCACACTCCGTAAGAGGTGCTACGGCTTCAAAATCTTTTATGTTAGGTACCAGTATACATGCTATAATGAAAGCTGCTGATTGGTCGTCGAGCTCTACATTTAAACAATTTTATTATAAACCTGTGGGTGATGTTGCTTCTGTGGTTCTAGAGCAGCATTAAACTAGCATAATCCGAAGCCTCCGGTCCTGTAATAGAATAAACAATTTGCTAGCATTCGCGCCAAGAATTTTCAGTTCTATTAAGGACACGGAGGCGAGGATTATCCCGCCCAAAATACATTTATTATGGATAACTGTCATGTTTTTACACACCCTGAGATTGCTGATCACAGTTATTACGGATACAGTTTCTGTTTTAGGTGCAGAACAGAAGGGCGAATAATGAATAGCTTTGGTCGTCTTGGAAGGTGCATTATAAAGTCAACACCTGTGAAGTCTGCAGTTGAGTCTGCGCTGTTAACGTTTGCTGTTTTTCGACAAGTTCGAATTTCTTGGACAAGGACAATTAACTCATGGACAATGCTTGTTGGGCAAAGAAAGAGGAAGTGCTTGTAAGAAGAGCGTCATTTAAAGGGCTAGTCTCTATGGTTATTGTTATTGTATCATGGCATTTGGAGAAATTTCGTTTTTCTTTATATGTTAATACCGTTTTGATTGGCTGCTGTATATTTTCAGTAAAGAAAGGGAAAGCATAATCCTCCCCTCCGTGTCCTTAATAGAATTGAAAATTCTTGGTGCGAATGTTAGCACATTTTTTATTCAACCTTTTTTTAAATAGAGATCAAAAAAGGACTGAATCGAAGAAAAGAGAGCCATCAATGCAATGCAATTTCCAGCTGTATGCGTTAATACATGAAACCCAGATCTACTGGGGTTTCCAATGCTTATTTTCAAAATGCCTTGAAGTTGGGAGCACTTCCCACATCCCTCTCCAAAAGTGAGAACACAAAAGAAAAAGGTAACGTATACCTGCCTATTTTGGCTCAATTTTCTGTGGGGTTGTACAATTTACCAAATATCTATCAAAGCTCAACTTACAAAAAGTACTCCTAATTAAAGGAATGAAATGTGCACTAACCACTGCATGACCTTCTGAACCAGTCACATAGTTACCTGAAAGGATAAGGAGTTCGATGATCTCTGCATCTCCCAGGAAGGCGGCAGCATGGAGAGGAGTGCGCTTCTCGGAGTCCTGCATGAAAAAGATACAGTACCACCATGAAAATTGTCCATTGTTTTAAGTATGTGTCCAAAATAAATATTGATTCAACGATCTCAAACATTGTTTGCATCATAAACGGCTATTAATAGGTTAACAAACAATAAAACAAGGTGTAATGTAATCATTTAGAGCAAAGAAGGAATGGAAATTCTATAAGCCATCAGGGATCCACCCTTCTTGTGTCTGCCTCTTTTTACTCTACCAGCAGTGAATAATAATTTATAATTCACTCCTGGTGTAATAACAAATGCTGACCCTTCGTTGCAGCCTGATGCATTAAATGTGTCTGGTGGCTGGAACAGGAGCGTATGAGGCGCCTGTAGGAGCCATCAGAGAAAACCCAGTTCTGACCTCAATGGCGCTACATCATCACTCCTACAGGTATCCCTGGACACATTGGGCTTCAGCTCTGCAGTGCCTAGGGAAAACCCTCCATCATTAGGTCACCTGACCCTCTCCCATCTCATCTCAGGGTGGGGCGGAGTCAGGAGCCTCACTGACCCCACCCTGTCCAGTAACATGATGGGAGAGGGCGAGATAAAGAAACAAGAAACTGGAAGTTGGAGCTTTTTTTATCACTGTGCAGGGTCATACTTCCATTTCCGTGCATCAATGCTTAAGGCAGGAGGAAGCCGAGCTCCTGCCCCAGTGGCCTTTCCAACACCGGTAGGTGAAGTGGACCAGTGTTTGCAGCTAAAGGCCAGTTAAAAAAGACACAACTTAACAATTCTGTGTGTGTGCTCTTGTGTGTAGTGAGTGAGTACGGGGGATTAAGACTAAGAGAAGTGACAGTGTAACTCAGTGAAAATGAGCAAGTCAGAGGGAGAGAGATTAAGTGAAAGTAAGTTACAATGAGAGAGTGAGAGTAAGTGGGAGAATTAATTAATGAGTGGGACTGAGAATAAGCAAAAGTGAATTGGAGTGTGAGAGACCTGTGCATGTGTTTGTGTGCGAGGTGAGTGAAAGTGAGTGAATGAATGAAAGTGATTGACAGAGAGTGTAACTGTGAGCGGGAATAAGTAAGCGGTAATAAGTGAAATTTAGTAAGAATGAGAATTAGAGTGAGAATTGAGAATGTAAGAATGAGAGTAAGAGTGAGTGAAAGAGATGGTAAGTGAGAATTAGTATGAGGATTGTGAGAGTATAAAGAAGTAAGAGTGAGGGATTGTGAGAGAGTGAGTGAATGTAACTGAGCATATGTGAGAGTGTAAGAGAGCTGTTATGCTTGCCACTGATCATGGCATTCTGGAGGTAATTCTTGGCCAACATAGGTACCTGGAGCAAAATGCGGACATTGGCACAAGAGATGTGATGCTTTGCATAACAGTCACTTGTGGCAAAATGCTGGTGTTGGCATACTGGACATAATTCTTAAGTGTTAGTGTTATTGTTAATTTATATTTGTAAAGCGCCAAATCACCAATGGTCTCCAACAGCTATTGACCCAGAACCCCGGAATTCCTTAATTAATTACTGGTCACACAGAGAGGGGAGGAAGCTTATCCGAATGACTCAGAGAACAGGATTGTTTTAAGTTTCTTTCTAAAAGGGAGTAGCCTGGCTTCCCCACGTAGACTCTACGGTAGCTTGTTCCAGAGCTGGGGAATCACAACCGAGAAGGCACGCACTCCCAACGTGGCTCTATTAAAGCGCGGGCAGACCAACTGGTGTGTCTCAGATGAACTGAGACAACGACCAGGCACATAAGATTGCAAACGGTCTTTAATGTAGCGAGGCGCTACTCCAAACTGGGCTTTATGTGCAATGCACAGGCCTTTGAACCTAACCCTCTGCTTAATAGGGAGCCAATGTAGTTGTTCTAGCAAGGGTGTGGCGCGAGTTCTTCTAGGTACTTTGAAAATCTATCTCGCTGCATCGTTTAACACCACCTGAAGTTTCCCCAAAAGTTTCTTGGGAAGCCCTATATAAACTGCGTTGCCATAATCCAGGCGTGAAAATGCTGATGCAGGCATAAGGACGGTAATTCTTGCCATAAGGGGTACCCATGGCAATATATTGGCACTAGCATATCGGAGGTAATACATGGCATAAGAAGTAGTGATAGCAAAATGCAGGCATTGGCAGACAACAGGTATTTCTTGGCATATAGGACACCTGTAGCAAAATGCTGGTGTTGACATACTGGATATAATTCTTGGCATAAAGGATGAGCAGGGCAAAATGCTGGCGCTGGCCCTCTAGAGGTAATTCTTGGCATATGGGACACCTGTGGAAAAATGTTGGTGCTCACATACTAGAGCTAGGACACGGCATTAGGGAGGACAACCATGGCATACAGTGGGAGCAGGCAACCACAACAAAATGCTGGCCTTGACATAACAGATGTCTTTTTGACATATGAGTTACAGTTGCAAACATATGGAAGACATCCATATCCATGACAAACTTGGTGACCCTAGCACAATGGAAGAAATTCCTGGCTTTGGGGGGATGCAACCACTTCACACTTTGAAAAAATGGGATGAACTCCTGGGGAGCAATATGCTTTAATGGTTTAGCTCACTATGAGAGTACTTAAGTATTTAATGAGTGCCTTTTTCAGAGCTTTTGGTATTTGAGCACATTTATTTTGAAAATTGTGTTTCAAGATACACTATTTGACCTCATTTTTTTAAAGTTTAGTTAGGAGGTGAACCTCCTCACCACCCCGAACACCCCTAGAGGTCGTTGGACTTTCTCGCTGGAATTCAGGGCAAGTATTTATTCTAATTTTATTTGTTTTATATAGGGCGAACTCGACCTGAAGGTATCAGAGAGCTTTATATGACCACCACTTCCGTTACAGACTAACACATTCATTTTTGTTACGCACAGGGAAATTAAGCGATTTTCCCAGAATCACAGGATGTGGAGTGTCCCTGCCGAGACTCGAACCCGGCTCCCCAGCTTGGAAGTTGACCGCTCTAGCCGTTTGGCCACATCCTCTATTAGTATTAGGCCTCACTACTTTAAACGATAAGCAGCCGCCCCTGCTCTAAACATATCCTTACCGTAATATCAGCTATAGAGATGGAGCACCAGATCATGGAGAGTCAAATAAGAATGGTTGGTCCCATTGGTACTTTCAGCAAAAAGAGAAAGTAGGAATTTGGGGTTATGACCTATAAAATAATCCCGGAGTTTGCATTGCTGTTTCCATGTATATAATTTAAAACTATTTTTATCAGCATAAACTTTTGACAGTGCAAGGCTGTGAAAAATAGGCAGTGCGCACTGGCAAACTGAAAGCAAAGTGATCCGTTGGCAAGATCTAAGGAGGGCCCAGTAATGAGGGGGGTGTTGGTGTTCAGGTCTAGGAGGCGAGTACAACACTTGCATTTCAGGAGCACACTTTTCAATTATTATTTTTTTTTAAGTCCTCCTTTTGAAGGTAATCATCTATTTTCTCTAAACGTGTTTTTTTCTTTTCTTTACTTCTCTGACCCTCTATTCAAGCTCTTGTTTCTTTTTATTTCGGCTCTCGCTTGATATATATTTTTTTGCAAATGTTTCTCTTTTTGTAATTTCTAATGGCTTATGTTTGGTTTCACTCTGTGTCAATGGATCTGAATTCTCCATCTGCTTCCACCTCTCAGCCATCCTGTTTTTTTGCAGGTTTTCTCCTCTTCGTATTGTTTCCTTTTTTTCATTCCTTTTCAGTTCTCCTATTGTTTCTTGCTTCTGTTCCTGCACTTTATTTTGATCTTTTTGATTCCCCGTTTCTTTTTTTCTGCCTCTGCGGGCATTTTCACTTCTCTTTTACTCAGTCTTGTTACTGATCGGCTCAATTTGACCATGTTTCTCTTCTTTTCTGCTACCTTTCTGACTCCTTGTGTACACAGGCACTGGTGTGGTGAAGAGTGGTAGAATTGCCTTCATGAAGCCTTTAGAGTTCATAAAGGTCCCTGGCCTTTGGTAGCACAATGCCTTGTTGTCGATATTTCGACATATAGTAACCCATATGCACAGGCTGGCAGACCTGTTTTCACAAAGTCCAACAGACATGCAGGCACCCACATACACAGCCAAAACAATACGTTTTACCCGCATACAGTCACGCAGATCAACATTCATGCATAGCACTGTGCAGCATGAGGCACATTAAAAATTGCATTGGTAGTGTACAGGATGGTTGTGCAGCAGTGTAGTGTTGTTCACCAGGGGCGTATTACAGAAAGTGCCCCGGGGGTGCAACGGGCGTTTACGCCCGCTTTTCGTGCCCGGGGCACTTTGGTATTATAGAAGGGGGCGCAGACGCTTGTGCATCCCCTTCTATAATACCGATAGCGCTGGCACACTTAATGGCGTGCCCTATGCAAATGAGGCATTCCTTTGACTCTGCGCCCGTGCCATATTACAGACAGGTGTGCAGAGTCAAAGAAGCCCACAGGAGGCGCACTGACAGTGCGCCATTTAAAAGGTGGCGCACTGTCAGTGTGCCCCCCTGACAGCAACCCTCTGCATGGGGTAAAGTGGGTCCCATGGACCCCACAGACATCCCCTTGCAGGCGAAGGCACTGACTGCACCCACCTGCAAGGGGATCTCTAATCCCCTTTGAAAGTGCAGGTGGGTGCCGCCTGCACTGTGAAAACACAGATCAGCTGCTCTGTGTTTTCACATGAATGCGCTGCCCCCAGGGCAGCGTGAGTTGGGGGCAGCACATTCACAATAATAGGGTGCATTATCATTGTTTACGCCTGGCGCACCTTTTGAAAGGTACGCCGGGCGCAAACAAAGATATTGTGTAATACGGCCCCAGGAGCGCACACTGATGAGCTCCATGTAAGCATTAAAGATGTACCTATGTGTGTAAATGTTGAGCAGTTCTAGGGTGATGTCCGAGGCGAATATGCGATGTTACTTCGCATGCGCTACAACGCATGCAATTACAATGCTGTCGTTACAACGACCGCGTTGTTACAACGCAAACCATTACATCACAAGTCGTTTCTACGACTTGCTGTAGGGGGCGCGCTGGACTTAGGAATAGTGTAATTTACTATTCCAACTCCAGCGTATACAACAGTCGGGAAAGTGTTGGAATAATAAATGATAGTATTCCTTAGTTTAGGGCGTCCCTTACAGCAAGTCGTAGAAATGACTTGCGATGTAATGGCTTGCGTTGTAACAACGCGGTCGTTGTAACGACCGCGTTGTAATCGCATGCGTTGTAGCACATGCAATGTAAACGCTGTTTTCCATCCGAGGCGCAGTTGATTTCTGCATGAGACAATCACTGGGTCTTTTCCATGAGGTGACCGCTATGTGGGTTAATCAGGCTGGCAAAGGTCGATGCACAGTTCAAAGGCCAATGTGCACTATAGGGTACAGGGCGGGGGAGTTTGGAAGTACATGGTGATGCATGATGGGGATCTCATGCATGTCCCCCATTTCATGAATGACCCTTTCAGCCTGTCCTGTTTTTTTTGGAAAGAAACATTTTGCATGCTGTAATTTTAATTGTTGTTAAATATTACATGTTTGAATAACTAACATCATTACAATATAACAACTCGATGTCTAAATAAAATTAATCTGCCTTATTTAGACAATTTAAAACATTTGAGAAAAAAGTCTCAGGCTGGCCCAGACCTTTCTTATAAAAAGTAAAGACATTTTAGTCACAGCAGTGGCCAACGCTTTCTTCAGAGTCACAGCATAAGGACTTATTAAAACAGAAGTCAGAGTACACCTTAACAACCTCAAACTGCTGGTTTCCTATTCTGCCTCTCAAAAAAATTCATTTTAGTCTTTCTAGCCCCTCCCCATGCCATATTAAATTCACAGCAGAATTGCTGATAGCGCTGCCATAGCAGAGGGCAATTTTTTTAAAGTATTAATAGTAAAGTCCAGAAACGTTATTATTACTGGTCCTATGAGTTAAGGGTGATCCCCACTTAAACAAGACTTGACATGACCAAACTCCTGGCACGCGCCAAGTATTCCTGACGTGTTTCGTTGGCTCCAACTTCAGCCAACAGTGACTCAGCTAGCAAGAGCTACATAGGACGCAACCCAATGGATTTACGACAGGCGACTCTGGATACTACAAAAGAAGTAAGATATAACAGATTTGTAGGCTTAGTTCAAAGAAATCAACCTCAAAACTCTTTCCTAACTGCCTTTCAGCACCTCCCTAAAGCTCATATGGCATGCCCCCTCTCGCTTTCCGTAGGCATCCTAGTTCTCCAGTGCACTTGGAAAATAATTGTATCGTCAATGAGGCATGCTTTGCTTTTAATGCCCTTAACTGATTCTTACTGATGACCGCTGTCACCCTGACCCATGAACCAAATGTCTGACCTAGTGCATCACTTTCCAGCACACGTTTAACCAGATCGGTGTCGATCTGGGACTGGGAGGCTGATACTTAAGATTAAACAGCGAGGGAATCCGCTGGCAGTCCGCCAGGTCTAAAAGCCCACGGGCTTTACCCTCAGGTGCCTACCTTCTTTTATAAGTGCTGCTGGCAGAAACGTGGTTTGAATTATAGCAACAATTGAGGTGACAGTGGGGCGTGGAAAGTTTAAATAGAGATTTCTTTCTTAATGCATGTGCCAAGTATGTTTTATGCTTCAAAACCGTAAGATATTTTTTTGCGTTTCTCCAGGTCTTCAAACCAAACCCCTAGGTACCAGAACATGTTCGATCGTGGAACCCGATAACCATTTATGTAATAACTGGCACCTTTAGATTTCCCATGTACAGAAACAACTATATTAGTTTCGACCACAAGTATCCGCAGATGACTTTATAGTTTTTGAGATTGGTTATTAAATATGACAGAACCACCTGCGTGCAGTCCATCAGCATTGTATGATCAGCACGGCGCAGGGCTGCAACGAGGACCAGCCCAATCTTGGAGGGGAAACTCACGGTTCAGCCTAATGCTGGTCATAGATCGACTTCATCCAAAATTAAATAACGGGGAGGCTAAAAGCACTTATGTATGAGAACCCCGTTAGTGGAAATCTTGTTTAAAAAAAGAAAAGAAAAGATCCACTTTAATTCTAACCACGTCCCAGCGCATAGGCTGATTATGATTGCTAATGGGTCCGGTGCAATCCCCCAATGAGAGTTTCCACTAGCCATCTGCTAACGCCCTTGAAGCTGTTCTATAGTCAATAAAGCAGGCATAAAGCCGGCTGCTCTTGACTGATGCTTGCTGAGGCATCATCATGGGTAAAGGGGTTTTATTATCTACCCTTGAGCTGTTTGTGCAGAACCCGGTCTGAGTAAATATCCTTCAGTGACACATGGTCCTTCCAGGATCATTTTGTTGCAAATATGGAATGAATATACCACCCTTCCTGTTCTCTGGGATGTTATATTCTAATCTGCAAGACTGGTAGAGGCAACAAAACATATAGACCAAAGTCTTCTCCTAATGCCTTTACCGGGATCCTATTCAGGTCAGACGCTCTGTCTGTCCTCATCCCAATATTAAACCTTTGCCCCTTGCGGTCAGACATCTAGCCTTCTTGAATCTCCACATGTTGTACGGTGGACATTAGGGTTCCCATTAACTGCTCCATTACATATAAACTATTCAGGCATCAGCTCAACTCTGAGAAGCTGTTGCCTTCCACAAAGATACGGGCTCTATCAACAGGTCCAGAATTTCTTCAAATCCCGCCTTCTGCACTTTTCATACACTTAAAAACATGTCCCCTCCATAAATAACCTCTTGGCTTCCCACACCGGTTTATTTATTTATGTCTCATGTTTAGAGGGCGCAATTCAACTGAGGAGGTGCCAGTGCTCTGTACAATACAACAAGTAACCAATGAATGCAGCAAGTCGAAAAAGATAATGACAACATTTCAAACCAGTCTCCTCAATGTGCAGAGAGTAATGAAAACATGAACAAAAGTGAACACAGCAGGTTACATACTGCAGGGGGGGAGGGAGGGGGGAGTATGAATGGAAAATAAGACAGGGCAGAGGGCCTGCTCACAATAGATCGAATAAATACAGTTATTATTTGGTATAGCAGTGTGGCGAGACAAAGGGAGGATATGAACAGGGGAGAGGAGATAATGGAAGGGGTGGCAAAAAGACAGTCGGGGAAAAATGGAGGCAAAAGACAGACTAGGAATAAGGGATACATTAAATTAAGAGACTTCAAGTAGAGAGGAGGCACACATTAGAACTTCAAGTGAGTGACCACCACCAGAAGGGAGTCAAAGCTTAATGTGAAGAGGCAGGGGAGAAGTAAAGTAGAATGTGAAGACAGAAAGATATGAAAAGGCATGAGGGTGGTAACACGGAGAAAAGGGTGGAGCGGGAGGGGTTTACAAAAAGATAGAGGTAGCAAGATAATAAGTATGAAGTCAGCCAATGGAGTGAGAGATCTTGAGGGGAAAGAGGCTAAAGGTTTGCGTGAATAGACAGAGCTGAAGTAAAGTATGACGCGAGGACAAGTCAATGTAAAGAGTGGTGGGCTAAGATTGTGGAGCTAGCGGGAGGAAAACGGGGGTTAAATGAAGACAGACGTAGGAAAGGAATAAGCAAAAGTTTAAACAAGTTATTTTTTAGGCCTTTGCGATTCCGGATCAACTGGTAGTGAGTCCAGATCGTGGGAACGGAGAGGGACTCTGTGGAAGCTCCTCAAATTCTTGATGACGAGAGGGTTTAACATAGCCTCTTTTGTAGTCCAGCCTTCAGTGTGATGCATTGTCACTTTAATTGCATCCCTGATTCTAGAGAAAGGCAGTGAAGGGCTTTTCTCACAGGTGATATGTGGTCAACCTTTCTGTTTCCAGATGTATTCCTAGCTGCTGAATGTACAATGGATTTCATAGGCATTGATTTAGAGCTCGGCATGCCTACAAGAGTGGAGTTTTGTGAGTAAAGTCTGGTCACATTTTACTAGTGTGGAAACCGATGCAGCTGGTAGATCAAGCAAGTGGAGGCAAGAAGGTAACAATCATATTTAGCTTTATATGGCAACTTTCAATTTTATGATTTTCAAACCTTTTTGACAAGCATGGTTCACTACTGTTTGGGGCATCCTCACTTGGTAAACGTGGGCTTGGAAATAGGTCTACACTGCATGCTCTCAGGGGCAGAGTTAACCACCTGCCTTTAAACCACATCTTGCTGTTTTTTTTCCAAAGTAGTATGTCCCTTCCTTTCTATAAACCTGCATTTCATGCCCTCTATGATAAGGATAACACACACACAAGACTTAACAGTATCCACAGTAGTGCCACTTTTAATTCTCATAAAAATCTGCAACTAAACGTCTGCACCCCTCCAAAAAACAAAACCCAACAATAGACACATACATATTTGACAAACAGAACTGGCTGGAAATTTCCAAGAAGCAAACTTTGCATTAAGGGAAACAGTGCTTCAAGCATTCTAGCCCCCTTTTAATGGGTGTTCTTGCTTGAGCTTGTGCAACATTACAACCTGTCCCCAAAATATTACAGGAAAGATGAAACTATCAAGTTTATGCATCATTGGTGCGTGATCGAAAATGGCTGCGTAGTGTAGTTGCTCCACCGAGTGTCCCTGCCCCACGTCTATCCTGAGTACTCATAAGTGTCATCCCTCAACAGCTCCCGAGATCGGAGCAGTAGCGGTTCTCAACCCGCTCACCCCGGTTCACCTAGCGGCTCAGGAAGACGAGATATCGACCCCGGCGTGTTGAGGCCTGCAGAAAGCTCGGGAGCCGGGACCCACAGTAGACACAGGAGCCGGAGGAGAGCTCCGACTGGCCTGACAACATCGAGCAGTAGCGCCGTGCTCTGGAGGCGCCGCCGCGATATTTGCAAGCGGAACTGCGGGGAGGCATCCAGGACCCGAGGCTGCAGTGGTGATCACTTCTTGTGCTCTGAAATCGGTGAGGCCACAATATAGACGTTGCAGCGACGACAAGGAGCGCGCCCGAGAATTGGTTAATGGCGGCGGCGCGCTCCTAGTAACGAGAGCCTCCCTGCTGCTTGCCCCTGCGGAGTGGATGTGCTTGGGGGCGCCCAGATCGGGGCGACAGTCTACCGCGCACTTTTCCACATGAAAGGGAACAGGTGCGTTCCCCCCCCCCCCACCGGCGCTGTCAGACTCGCCTGCACTGCGCTGTGAGTCCACAGCGCCACCGATATCACCAACATTAAATTTGTGCAGAGGCGTCGGGGACCCGTGGCTGCAGCGGTGATTACGCTCCCAAACCTGGAGTCTGGTGAGGCGCTAATGAGCAAAGACGACGCAGGGTGCACCTGTCGTGCATCTGTCAGTGGAGGCAGTGCACACTTGTGAGTGACAAATCTTTTGCTGCCCGCCTCATCGGGGCAAAGTTGCATATATCTGCAGCGAGAGGGACCCGGGGGCCATAGTTTGAACACATCAAGGCATTGAGGTGACCCCCCACCCCCCTTTTGGGGGGCTCAAGCGGAGCCAAGGGAGAGCCGGCGGCCCTCTGCAATTTCCCCTGAGTTACGGGCCCCGCTCCTTGGGGAGAAAAAGACTTGACCTTAGACCTCAAGGGCCCGTGCTTTGGACGCTGATACTCTACCTAGTTGACCTCACTGGTGAGCGTTGTTGGGTTGGTGCCTCTGCCTGCCCCAAATACTTCAGTTCCGTTGGAACACACACTGGGTACCACGATGGATCGCGTCAAGGGTTCCGGATCCCATGGGGTGAAGCTGGTCCAGACTAACAAACTGGACAAGTACACAGTTATAAAGGACGCTCAGCAGAACCAACTGTCCAGAGAAGCTGCTCAGGGAAACCCAGGGGAAGAGGGACAGGAGCCATCGCTCAAGGATTTCCTGGAGGCTATCACTGGAGTCAAAACTTAACTGGAACACAAAATGGACACCATGGCGATTGACATCAATCTTATTAGGGCCGACCTAGGGAAGCTCAACGAAAAAGTCAAGCAGGTGGAAATAACGACCTCCAGTCTTGTTGGCGATGTCACGCAACTACAAAGGGAGGTACACGAACTCCAAGACTCTCGCAAGTTCATAGATCTCAAGCTAGATGACTATGAAGGCCGGCTCCGGCGCAATAATCTCCGCATCCTAGGAGTTCCGGAGAAATCGGAAGGACAATCTCAGGACCTGTTCGTTGAGGACCTTATTCTTAAACACCTGTAGCCCAAAGGACTCAGCTAATTTTTTGTTCTTGAACGTGCCCATAGGGTCCCGGCGCTCCCCCGCAGCCCATGCTGGCTCGGGTCTTGAACTATCGGGATAGGGATGTTATTCTCCAGAATTCCAGAGCGGGGGCCCCCCTTCGCTATGAAAATGCTGACATTTCCTTCTTTCCGTACTTTTCACACAGAGAGTACAGAAGCAGAGGAGGTCCTTCCTTTCTGTGAAACGTGACCTGAGAGAAAGGGTCCTGAAATACTCAATGCTGTTTCCGGCACGTCTTCGGGTTGAAGCAGAGGGAAGAGCGTGGTTCTTTAACCAGTCTGAAGCAGTGGCAGAGTGGATCGAATATCGCGAAGCAAAGAATCAGGTGGATCGCGGCGTCGGGGAACAGGCAGACATCTAACCTGCCTGTAATAGAACGCTGAGTATGGCGGCCTTGAACTGAGTAACGGGGACTTTGATGTGGGGTGGGCCGGGGTGGGTGGGGTACTTGAGTTTTTTCTTTGCAGGAGCTGGTGATTTTATACATGCTTTAGGTTCTTTTTCTATTAGGAGTGTTACACTTTAGATGAATAGGGGTGGGGACACGGAGCACATTATTCCCCCTTTCTTTCTTTGAATTTCTTTCTCGGGCGACAGGCACTCTGCAAGTTTCCGATGGGCAGTTCTAAGCCCAGAGTGCAGGGCAGCGGGGTGGGGGGTTGGGGTATTTTGTTTATTTGTTACAATTGTTCTATTGGTGCAATGTATGGGTACACTTGCAGAAGAGTTGCAGAAAGAATACAAGCCAGGGACTTCTTGACCTACAGTTCGCATAGCAGGCATGATGGGGGATAAAAATGTTATAATTTTGAGTTGGAATGTTAACGGATTAGGAGATAAAATCAAACAAAGTGTGGTTCTCCAATACATTAAGAGGCCCTCTCCTGACATAGTCCTGCTCCAGGAGACGCATCTGGTTGGGAATGTATGTAAGGCGATGCACAGGGGAGGGTATAAATTAATTGCGCATTCTGGTTTCACCTCGGGTTCTAGGGGTGTAGGTATTATGATGAGGAACACTTTCCCACTGGCAGTTGACTCCACATGGGTGGATGATAGAGGCAGATATGTCGGTATATCCGGGATGTGGGAGGGCCGGCTCATCACCTTTATGTCTGTTTATGTTCCTCCGGGCTTACAGGGCACAACTTTTGCCGATCTTGGCGTGACCTTATTCACCATTCCGGATGGGCTCCTGTTCCTGGGGGGGGGGGGGGACTTTAATGCAGTGGTCTCGGGTACATTGGATAGATATCTCCCTCGAGAGGTGAGACCGTCTGCCCGTTGGCTGCCAGACTTCCTTAAGGCAATGGGACTGGTCGATGGCTGGAGAGTATATCATCCAGATCAGGTACAGCACACCTCTCACTCAGGGGCGCACAACAGTCTCTCCCGTCTAGACTATTGTTTTGTGCCGGCTGCGCAAGCCACATATATAGACAAAATTAAACATTTAGCCAGAGGTATCTCTGACCACTCGCCCATCTGGGTTCACCTGCTCGTAAGTGTGGGTGGAGTTGGTAGATTGGCCCCAATTAACCCTTGGTATCTTCGTAACCCCAAGATCCGTAAAGAGCTTATTAAAGCTATTGACAACTATTTTTCCGACAATGAGGGGTCCTCTTCACGGTCCTTGTGGGAAGCATTTTAAACTGTAATTCGGGGCCAAGCCCTGTCATTGATATCTGGCTCCAAGAGAGACAAACAAAAAGAGGTCCTCGAGCTTGAGGCAGACATATATAGACTGGAGGGGGAACTGGAATCTGGGGTAACGCCGGAGAAGCTCCATCTGCTGAGCCTAAAACAGCACGACTATAAAGCATTGGCCTCAGACAGAGCCAAGGCCCTGAGTAGAGAGCAGCAGGGCAGGCTTTATGATTTGGGAGACCAGGCCGGGAAGCTCATAGCGTGGCTGGACTAAAAGGAATTGGCGAGTCGACTAGCTCCGGAGCTCAATATACAGGGAGGTGTCTCCATCACGGAGCCGCAAGAAATAGTAGACAGGTTTGCGGAACATTTCCACACCGTATATAGGGCGGTATCCTCCCACACTGAAGCGGACTCTCAGGAGCTACTGCGGGATATCAAGCTTCCCTGTCTCTCCTTTGAAGACCGGAAATATATGGATAGTCCTCTTACAACCGATGAAATCGCACAAGCGATCCGCTCCTTAAGTTCTGGGAAAGCTTTGGGCCCAAATGGACTTTCCATTGAGCTCTACAAGCTGAAACCAGATAAGCTAGCCCTCTATTTGAAGTCTATGTTTGAAGAATCTAGGGAAGTGGGAATAATGCCCCGGGAACAAAGAATAGCTACTATTGTCACCATCCACAAGAAAGGGAAGGCCAAAACAGACTGTGCCTCGTACAGGCCCATCTCTCTTTTAAACGCTGAACCTAAGATTCTGGCCAAACTCTTAGCCAACCGTTTGGTAAAGGTGATTGGGGGCTTAGTGCACCCGGATCAATACGGTTTTATGCCGCATAGAAATACAGCCCTGAACCTACGCAGAGTTCATGGGGTGATGGAGTCCATACCCTCTGGGAGCCTGCTGTGATTGTGTCATTGGACGCAACCATGGCCTTCGATACCATTGAGTGGCCATACTTGTGGGCAGTTTTGGTGAAAATGGGACTTGGCACGGAGTACATTCAGTGGGTACGTCTTTTATATTCGGAACCACTGGCTCAAGTGGTGGTAAATAACAAGGTATCAGCCTCATTTCTACTCAGTCGAGGGACTCGTCAGGGTTTCCCACTGTCCCCCCTTCTCTTTTCCCTGGCCTTGGAACCCCCTTGCCGCTTGGATACGTTGGGACCCAATGATAAGGGGTTTGCGGTGGTCCCCCGGATGGGAGGACCGCATATCCTTGTATGCAGATGACATCTTACTCTATTTGGCCTCCCCTAAGAAATCGCTTATAGTGGTGCTGGACATTCTTACAGTCTTCGGTAGATTTTCGGGACTTTCCATCAATTGGGGTAAATCCTTATTATTTGTTCTGAGGGGGTCCCTCCCCGGAACAGCCCAATACAAATTAACCTGGGTGGATTTAAATATTTGGGGATTTTTGTCTCACTGGACCCCTCGGTCCGATGTGCCTAGAATCTCCTTCCCCCTCTTCGTAGACTTAAAGGTGACATTGCCAGCTGGAAGACTCTCCCTATTTCGCTCCTGGGCAGAGCTACTCTATTTAAAATGATAGCATTACCACGGTTCTTATATGCCCTGCAAAACACCCTATATCTAGTTATTTTAAGGAGGTTGAGAGCTTGCAGAGGGACCTACTATGGGACGGCAAGCCTCGAATCACCTTGAACAAGCTAACGCTACACTGGTATGATGGAGTCATCAGCCTCCCAGATATTAAGAAATACTATTGGGCTCCCCAAATGGCAACTATTGATCATGGCACATATGGTCGGGCGGATGACCCGGGTTACACCATGGACAGATGGCTCCTTCCGAGCGGCACTTATGGTAGGGCGTTGTACTCCCGACCTAAGCGGTTCAAACTAACAGGCCCCATGAAGAACTCAGTTCAAATTTGGCATGACACCACTAATTTTCTTGGTTGGAGACACAAACTAACATTAGCCACCCCTCTTTGGGATTCAGAGAAATTAGGCGACCTGTGGAGGACGAAGGGGTTCGACAGGTGGGACCTTATCGGGATTTCAGCGATTAAAGATGTTTGGGGAAAGGGGGAGATCAAGTCCTTCAGCATGCTTCAAAATGAATATGATTTGGCAGACAGAGAAAGTTTTCGCTATACGCAGGTCTCACACTCACTCCGGTCTTCATTGCCTAGAGGAGCCGATCCCCGGAGGCTTCCCCTCTGGAGGACAGAATCTTAGATGGTCGCCTCCCTGACAAAACGATATCATTAATACACAAAAAGGTAATTAACCACATGGCGGACCCCCTCCTGATACTGCGAGATAAATGGGTGCATGATGGGGTAGAGCTGGACGATGAGGATTGGCAGGCAGCTGTGTCCTCCCCCAAAGTGGTGGCAATCCCGGCAAGCCTGCGACTGGTTCAGCTTAAGATCCTTCACAGGATCTACATAACAGGACCTAGATTAGTGCACATGGGGGGTCTGATACAGGGGAATGCAAACGGCGATGAGGCCTTACCGGAACGTTTATGCACATCATCTGGGAATGCACACATATCAACTCTTATTGGTGCCAAGTGCACGACACGATTAACGAGGTATTACATGTCTCCCTCCGTCCCGAGGTGAGACGGTGCCTCTTGAATATCTAGGAGCCCACAGATTTAAACACTTCACAGACACAGTGGGCCACTCTGGGGTTCATGTTGGCAAAAAGAAACATCGCTCAACTTTGGGGGGCAGCACATCCACCCACATTGGAAACTTAGATGAAAAACCTCGATTGGTGCATGTTTAGAGAAAAGACAGTGTATTTAGCAAGGGGGTGCCCCAGGAAGTGGTCACATATCTGGAACCCATGGAATATTTTTAGAGGAGAGATCTGAACACCACCTCGAAATGTTGAGCATGATGTACCTATTTCTCTGTGATGTTCCTCTCATATGTACTATCTGTATATCCTTCCATTCATGCGTTGTGTGAAATGTCAACCACCTGGTCCACTGTAATGTACCATTCACCGGTCATTGTTTAATAAAAAGAATTGTTAAAAAAAGTTTAGGCATCATTTCTTACAATTGGCTCGGGCTGTCGAGTACTGGACTATGGTAACTGATCAAGGCAAACTCCTAGGTGTTTTTGTGTAAGTGCAATGTTTGCAATCTATCAAACACACCCCTACTAGACCGCAAAAAATGCAAGGTTACATTTTTAAAAAAAAAGAAGACCAACTCCCTAAACTGCTGCGGAGGCATTTAACCTAGTGCTTTTTGAACCCAATATTTCATATAATGTAAATTGCAATCGGTGTAGGTTAGGCAAGTTTTCTAAGCTGCCGCAGACCCGTGAGATAACTCCTAACTCACGATCCAACCCAATAACTGAGACAACATCCCTGTAATTATCTTGAAGTTTCATCAGTAGAACCATGGCCTCTTCTGTGGAAATAAATGTGTCAGCATATTGATTACTCAAAACCAACGTCCCGGCATTCTCTATTACCCATGCCTGTGAGCCAGCCCTCCTAAATGCAAGAATCAACAGATAAGCCTAAATCTTTGGACAGTTTCATAAAGCAGATCAGGAATATCTGTACAGGTTATCCTCCTTCTACTGTCAAGGATCGTTTACATCCCTTTCTCTTTCTTCAGAACACTTTCCCTTAGGGCAATGTTCCAAAAGAAACTGTTCTTAAAAACAGGTCATGCTTTGACTTAATAGCTTGCATGCAATTTATGAGTGCATCAGAAAAGTCCGATGATGCCTATGGTCCTTTTAAAATGTGTTTGCTTTTGTAAGCTGCATTCATCACTTTTAACAGACACAGGTTTCACTCAGCCTCTTCCAGGATTGCTACATTTCTGAGACTGTTTCTTGTGGATTTGTTTTCCAAGTCCTCAACTTTAAAGCCGGGTCTGGCGGCTCAGCGGACTAATGCATCCACTGCAGGGGCCTGTGTTCAACCTCATGGTCACAGGTTCAAATCCCAGCATGTCCATTCAGACCCTCATCCATCTTGAGGTCGATAAAATGAGTACCACTGAGTTGGGTAACAATAAACATCTGTTATCCAGCGCCAAGAGACCTCGTTGGGGTGAACGGGCGCTTTACAAATACACATGTTAAAGCACTAGAGTGGTGGTCCTCATGTTGTATCTGACAGGTTGCCTTCTCCACCCTTTAGCCTTTAGCACAAATCATTGTCTTTCAAGTCCAAGAGCACCATTTGAGTGTTCACTGTCCTAAGCAGGCTATTTTGGGTCAACATAATCTCCTACAATTCAATGAAAATTAACAGCAGCAGGACAAACATTTTAGAGTTCGAGATCTCGGCCAGGTTGGAATTTTCCATTCCTACAGATTACCCTGAAATATTGGCTCTAGGCTGGTGGACAACTCACAGTCACTGATCGAGCATGCCGCCTGCTGCTCCATTAGTCTTATTCTTGGCTCTTGAAGGGATTATCAAGGGATGGAAACTCTTCGTGTATGAGTCAGGGACAGTAAAATCATATTTTTTTACTTGCTCTCACTTGCAATCCTACATGCTCTTTAGCTTTGTTGAAAGTGACATAATCAGTTTTGATTTATTGCTCCGGTGCTCTTGCACTCTTCCCATCAGCTAAAGAACTCCTGCTTTTAATAAAGAAAGGGCTCGGCCTTAAAGTCCTGCTCTTGGCATTTTTATAAAGGCATGGATCAGGCCAAAGGAACTCAATGGTTTGCCAGTGAGCCATCCCCTTATAATATAGTGTCAGGGCATGCATGTATTTACTTCTTAACTCACTTGGTCATAATTCAACTTCAACAGCAACATTATCAGAGAGACTCACTCAGATCCAACATGGCCGGAATATCTAAATGAGATGGCATATTAGGAGTACTTGCCCCCTCAAAAAAGGCCTTGGGGGCTGAGAGTCGTAGGAAATCTCCACCCTTCCAGAACTGCTCGATACTTTCTACCCCTTGGACTTATAGACCAGCGCAGCGCAGCTCGGCAACAGAGACAGAGCTCTCATTTCTTTAAGTAAAAAAGGGTAAACAGAGGGTTTCATTTCTGTGAGTAACTAAATGCAAAAAGTGCCTCGCCAATCTTTTTGGTTAATTTTTTTATCAAAGATTTCATACAGAAAAAGCCAAACCTACACATAGTCCAACTCCGCAGAGTGATGGGACCGTTGTGCTAGTAGCCCCCATAGACACTGCAATAAATGCATATGGGAAGTCCTTTCACAACCCACCCAAAAACGTCCTGATTCCTGATCCGCAGGTCCAATTTGCTTATGGTACAGGCTGCTGAGAGAGCCATGGCTGCCATATCCTGTATGACTTTTTTGGGCAGTCACGACTCTTAGAAGTTTGCTTCTAATGCAAGAAGCACCAGCCCATGTCCATTTTCCACTAACCTAGGTCTGGTCTAGAGAGCAGCATAATCGGACCGCATTTCTTCTGCCAACCATCGGGCCCACCTGCAGAGGTCTTTTGCATAACATTGAGGGCCACATCTCCCCAGATGTCAAGTATACCAGCTTCAACTGAGAGAGAACCATATACACCAGTTAGGTCCCTAAGCCAATGCTCCACGCCCACTCAGAATGCTTTCAGCACTGGACAAACCCATAGTGTGTGTAGTAGGGTCCCTCTCCAACCACAGCTAAGTAGGCAGCGATTGTTAGGAGCACCTCCAATCCTGGTCAGGAGCAATCTGGTGAGATATTCACAATGCAGGATCTTCAGCTGTACCACTCTAAAGCCAGACCCTTCTTGGTGCCGCAATTGCTTCTGCTCATGCCAGACCGTATGCCCCCCCAAAATCCCAAAGGAAGGGAGCACTCACAGGTAATTCGGTTATTGATTTATTTCTTCAGCCAGACGCGTTTCAGCAGGAACTGCCTTTCTCAATAGTGATAGTGCACGCAGAACATCACATGACATTTCACTTTTAAAAGGACTGAAGCATTCCTATTGGATGTCGTATCATGGTTGTTTCTGTTATGCCGGCCAATAGTCATGTTGATTTCTGCGCGGAAGCAATCTTCTTGCACTTTAACCTCTATTACCCTCGTTACCGCTGACGCCTTTTCATGTATAATATATATATATTATCTACTGGCCTTCGCCAGTAGATAGTTATAGTTAGGACCTATTTTCCATAGGAAATCCGCAACATTCTATTCCCAATAAGTCGGTTGATGAATCCTCGTGAAATTTTCCAAACTTTTGGCCAGCTCCACTCTGCTCCTACCCTGAAAGTTTCGTGGTGATTCGTGAAGCGGGGGCCGAGAAAAAAGGGGGGTCCCAAAACGCGTTTTCCCCATCCAATTTCCCATAGGATCTGTTGTCGCAGCTATAGCCCGAACCGCTGAACGGAATGACACCAACTTTGGCAAAGAGGTAGTCCTCAGTTCAGACTCGTGCCTTTTGCATATATGGTGTGAATCCGTTCAGTAGTTCCTGAGAAAATTAGAGTTAAAAGTACATATATATCTATTGCCGGGGAGGATCCGCGGACCCTACCCGCACCGTAAGCGCACCCTCCCCGAACCAAGCGCGCACCCTCCCGATCGCGCGCTGAATGCTAATTGGCTGTCAAGTGTCTCTCTACATTCGAAACCAGGAACTGTTGGCGGCCATTTTCTGCCTCGTTAGAAGCGAGGCTGAAGAAGCAAGGGGAAAAAGTGTGTAAAACATATAAAGGGGGCAGAGTGGAAATACTCTGACCCTCTAGAGGTGCTTAGGGGGTCCCAGAAAAACCCCCTGGGGCCCCGCATCCTAACACGCTGGGTGCACAAATTAATCGCGTTGGGTGCGCGGATCCACGGAAATGTTTTTTGAAAAAAGACAAGAAATCATTGGTTGTATGACTACTTTCTACACTGAAAGGTAGGGTGTATATTTCTGTTTTTTAAAGGTATGATTCTTATTGGTTAACAAAAACAGATTGTAAGGAACATTATATATGATAAGCTGATATGTTGAAAAGTCAAGCACACTTCCCGTCTTGTTTAGTAACATTGTGTGCTGAACTTGTGACCTGTGAGCTCAGTGCAGTGTTCCATGACCTGTTTCTATGGTAACAGGCAGAAGGCAGATTGGGGGAAGGGTTGAAATGTATTTCAGTTGGAAAGGGTTGAAATGTTTAACCAATAGAAATGTGGGTTTGCTTTTGAGTTTATGTGTGAAGGATTGTGATTTGATGTTTACATGTATATGTGTGGAAAATGAAAGGGAAACTTTTCCATCCTTTGTTTTTGCTGAGAGGTGCACAGTGCAGAGATTCTGTAAAAGAAAATATGGTGAGTGACTGATATACTTCTTAATCTACAAAAGAACTTGAAAGATGAGTTATTTAATTGTGAGGGATGTATGTAGACTGTTTTGATTTTAATCAGACTAATGTATTTCTCCTGCTAAAGTGTAGGGAGTACTTTTTTTCTCTACAATCTTATTGACAGTGTGTGTGCATGTAGAAACCATTCTGTGAAAAGCATTTGTGTTTTTCATGTGTTTGCAGACAGATAACTGTGCTGTTTTTATATTTTGGTAGAGTCATTGTTTATGAATTTGTGAAATGAGTTATGTTTCTACACTAAAATGTAGTACTCCTTCTAGATGAAGAAATGTGTTTTGGTATAGTGCAAGGGATAGTGTTGTTTGTCTAGAATCACACAGTGAGTCTGTGTGCATTTGGGAACCACTGTGAGAGAAGCATTTGGTAATATCGTGTATTTGCTGACAGATAACTGTTTTAACCTGTCATGTTGTGAAGTTTTAGTAGCATTAGAAGACAGTTATGGCTTATGATTTGATTAAATGAGTTAGGCTTTGACAGAAAAGTGCAGTCCTGAAATATGTAGATTGTGTGCAGTTCCCTTATCACTTGCACTGTAGTGAATGAGTTTTGGTAAACTCCTAGGGATAGTGGTGCTTGTCTAGAATCACACTGTGAGTCTGTGTGCATTTGGGAACCACTGTGAGAGAAGCTTTTGGTAACATTGTGTATTTGCTGACAGATAACTGTTTTAAAACCTGTCATATTGTCAAGTTTTAGTAGCATTAGAATCCAGTGTTTGCTTACGCGTTGATTAAATGAGTCATGCTTTGACACTGATGTGCTGTACTTAAATATGTAGATTGTGTTCAGTTCCATTAACTCTTCTAGACTAGTGAATGAGTTTTGGTAAACTCCTAGGATAGTAGTTGTTGTCTAGAATCACACTGTGAGTCTGTGTGCATTTGGGTAAGGAGTGTGAGAGAAGCATTTGGTAACATCGTGTATTTGCTGACAGATACCTGTTTTAAAACCGGTCATGTTGTCAAGTTTTAGTAGCATTAGAAGCCAGTATTTGCTTATGCTTTGATTAAATGAGTCAGGCTTTGACACAAAAGTGCAGTCCTGAAATATGAAGATTGTGTGCAGTTCCCTTACCACTTCCACAGTAGTGAATGATTTTTGGTTATCTCCTAGGTATAGTGGTTGTTGTCTAGAATCTCACTGAGTCTGTGTGCATTTGGGAACCACTGTGAGAGAACCATTTGGTAACATCGTGTATTTTTTAGCAGATAACTCTTTTAAAACCTGTCATGTTGTCAAGTTTTAGTAGCATTAGAAGCTAGTCTTTGCTTATGCATTGATAAAATGAGTCAGGGTTTGAACCTAAGGTGCAGTACCATGTACTACTCTGTTCACTGTGGCAGAACTGAAAATTTAAAAGTTTTACCTAAGCACTGTCCTAGAAGTAGTCTGATTATTTAGTCAGTTTCTAAGTACCACATAGATTGCTTCAAATGTCTATTCAGTATGCATGTAGTGTTCTAACATACTATACACTTGTCTTTTACACCTTCAATTCCCTAGTCAGTATCCATACACTTCCAGGAAACACCCTGTCACTCCCTTTCTAGTCTTCTAGTGACTCATTCAACACTATGTACTAATCCATTCACTGTGCCAAAACCCAAACAGTTATAAATTCACCAAGATACTATCTTTGCAGTACTCTAATCATTCAGTCAGTGGCTAAGTATTCATGCACTGAGCCAGTTCTTAGCACATGGACTGCTTCAAACCCCTATCCACTATGCATGCAGTCTTCTAACCACCTAGACACTTGTCTTTCACACTTTCAATTTCCTAGTCAGTATCCATACAGTCCAGCAAACATCTTGTCACTGCCTTTGCACTCCTCTAGTGACCCATTCAGTACCAAGTACTAATCCATTCCCTGTGCGAAAAGCCTAGCACTTATTCACCTAGGCACTCTCCTTGCTGTACTTTAATCATTCAGTCAGTACCAAAGTAGTGATGCAGTGAGCCAGGCCTTAGCACATGGACTGCTTTAAATGCCTATGCAGTATGGATGCAGTCCTCTAATCACCTACACAGTTGTGTTTCACACCTTCAATTCCCTAGTTTGTATTCATACTCTTCTAGCAAACACCCTGTCACTCACCCAGTGTGTCTCCTTATAGTACTGTAATCATTTAGTCAGTTAGCATGTAGAGTTTTAGTGAGGTAGGCTTTAGGGCAGGGGTACTCATAGTACGGCCCGCGGGCGGCCAGCGGCCCGGTAAGCCTTTCTTGGCGGCCCGCGGACCTTTCAGACATCATACCGGTGTTTTTTTTTTTTTCTTCAGTGTCAGCAAACTCAGACTCTGCTCTGTGGGGGCCCGGGGATTCCAACAATAGTCTGAGTGGAGCTGCTGGGGCGCTAAGAGGTGAAATACAACAAAGCCTCGTTATCATGCAAATGGTCTCTTAAAGACCTGTGAAGTACTCGGGTGGGGCTGTGTGTGTGCCCTGGAAGGGAAGCTGCCTCAGCTGCCACACAAGCGGAGGGGTGGGGTGGGTGGGGGGGAGGGGAGAGGGGACCAAGAATGACAAGAGAACAGCAGGGTGTGAGAGTCAGGTAAGGGGACAGAGGGTGACAGAGGGCAGTAGGGAGAGACAGGGACAGACAGATAGAGGCAGAGACAGACAGAGAGGCAAAGAGACAGACGGAGAGGGAGGCGGAGAGGGAGGGTGACAGAGAGGGAGGGTGACAGAGAGAGAGGGAGACGGAGAGGGAGGGAGACGGGGAGGGAGACGGAGAGGGAGAGGGAGGGAGACTCAGAGGGAGGGAGACTCAGAGGGAGGGAGACGGGGAGAGGGAGGGAGACGGGGAGAGGGAGGGAGAGAGGGGAAGAGGGGGAGAGGGGGAGGGAGGGAGATGGAGAGGGACGGAGAGGGAGAGAGAGAGAGAGGGGGAGAGAGGGAGAGAGAGAGGGAGGGAGACAGGGAGGGAGGGAGAAAGAGGGGGGGGAAAGAGGGGGGAGACAGAGAGGGGGAGACAGAGAGGGGGAGACAGAGAGGGAGGGAGACGGAGAGGGAGGGAGACGGAGAGGGAGGGAGACGGAGAGGGAGGGAGACGGAGAGGGAGGGAGGGAGAGAGACAGTGAGAGGGAGGGAGACGGAGGAGGGAGGGAGACTGAGAGGGAGGGAGACAGAGGGAGGGAGACTGAGAGGGAGGGAGACAGAGGGAGGGAGACGGGGAGAGGGAGGGAGATGGAGAGGGAGGGAGAGAGGGGAAGAAGGGGAGAGAGGGAGGGAGGGAGACGGAGAGGGAGGGAGACGGAGAGGGAGAGAGAGAGAGGGGGAGAGAGGGAGGGAGGGAGACAGAGGGGGGAGGGAGACAGAGAAGGGGAGACAGAGAGGGGGAGACAGAGAGGGGGAGACAGAGAGGGGGAGACAGAGAGGGGGAGACAGAGAGGGGGAGACAGAGAGGGGGAGACAGAGAGGGGGAGACAGAGAGGGGGAGACAGAGAGGGGGAGACAGAGGGGGAGACAGAGAGGGGGAGACAGAGGGGGAGACAGAGAGGGGGAGACAGAGAGGGGGAGACAGAGAGGGGGAGACAGAGAGGGGGAGACAGAGAGGGGGAGACAGAGAGGGGGAGACGGAGAGGGGGAGACGGAGAGGGAGGGAGACGGAGAGGGAGGGAGACGGAGAGGGAGGGAGGGAGACAGAGAGAGGGAGGGAGACGGAGGAGGGAGGGAGACGGAGGAGGGAGGGAGAGGGAGGGAGGGAGACGGAGGACAGAGGGAGACGGAGAGGGAGAGAGGGGGAGGGAGACAGAGAGAGCGGGAGACAGAGAGGGAGAGAGACGGAGTAAGAGAGAGACGGATAGAAGGAGAGAGAGAGGGACACAGAGGAGGGAGGGAGATGGGAGACGGAGGGAGAGGGAGGGAGACAGAGGGAGAGGGAGGGAGACGGAGGTAGAGGGAGGGAGACGGAGGAGGGAGGGAGACGGAGGAGGGAGGGAGGGAGATAGAGAGAGGGAGGGAGAGAGAGAGATATGTGTATGCCGGGTCCGGTGGCTCAGTGGACGAAGGCGTCCGCTGCAGGGACCTGTGTTCCACCTCATGGTCACAGTTTTTTTTTTGTTGCTCTAGCCCCGCCCCCTCCCCAAATGACCCCACCCCCAAGGTGCGGCCCTCGGCCACAAACCACACTGTAAATTTGGCCCCCAAGAGAAAGTTTGTGAGTACCCCTGCTTTAGGGCATGAACTGCTTCAAAGTAGTATGCACTATGCATGTAGTGTTTTAACCATCGTCACACTTGTGGTTCAGGGACATAGTTTCTTAGTCAGTATTGATATAAAATGTGTTTGTACAGTAATGGAATAGTATAATTTTGAAAGTTTTTAATATACATTTATTTTTGATTCTTTTTTACAGATACAGAACAGGAATGTTTCTCATCTGTTTGCACTCTTCTCGTGCAAGATTGTCTGGATGAAGGGTCCTTAGGTGTTTCATCATACTTGCTGTGCCGCATGAGTATTTTTTGTTAGGATCCCCTCGTAACAGAACTCTTTTGAAAATCTTGTGCATGAGAAAGGTGGTATTGGTCTTTGTTTGCCCCTCGAGAAAAGTAGAACATTTCTACATCTCTGAAGGAAAACGTTGTGGGCGTGGGGCATCCTCCAAAAATTCAACTTTAGATTTGCTGAATATTTTAGAGCGACATCATTTACCGTTTTTGTAAGTTAAAGTTAAAAAAATGTGTTAGCTGTGTGCATTTTATATTTCTGTGATTTGTATTTTGAGAATGGCATGTTGTTTTTTTTTTTAACAATCTTTGAGATTGTGTTTTTTTTGCCCGCTGTTAAGTGATGAGTACTATTGAAATCACTATTTTTAGTGAAATTTAAAATATTCTGAGAACAGCAAAAAAGGCAAAAAAATTACTTTGTGGAAATTATGCTGTGTTGTATAAAATATATTATTACATGTTATCATTTTTTTTTCCTTTTCTTTCACAGATCCAAATTTTAAAATAAGCAATTTATATGAATTTATATTTGAATGAAAAACAGAAAAAAATGTATACAATTTTTTATTCCTATTACTGTGAAGGTAAGTTTAACTAAGTCTCAATATGCAGAATGAAGAGGCCTGCAAGAAGCTACAAAGTTGAAACACGTTTCAAAAAACACTCCGTTTATGTAGTTTTGAAATCTGACCATAATCAGATATCATGTGACCTGCAAAAAAAGAGATTTGAGGGGTTCATAATATTTCACCTTTTTAGGTGTTGAAGGACCGCAATTATTTCAATCATTCTTCTTTGAACATCTTTGCAGACAAAACTCTGTGCTTACCTTCCATCATTCGCAAGGAAATTTAAAAACGGAAATATGTCACTTTTTGTAACATAGTTATTGTGCAAGATACTCTTTTATATTTACAAAGAGAGGAAAAGGCACTCTGTGCACTTTTTATACTCCATGTAAATATAATCTCATCATGCACACCACTTTGTGTTCAAAGGGTCTTCTATAAGTGTTGTTGTTCATGATTGCACTTAATACTCATAGAACAAGACACATTTCTAGATTTATCAGAAATCATAAGTCTCGATATGAGTGTGAATGCTGCACCATTCTAAAATTGGTGTAGGAAAGCACAACAAGGAGAATTGTTTTCATTTCTCCACTTTTTTATATCTTCAATGCATGCTGAAATGTTTAGCATACATTGAAGGACAAAAATGCATTTTCTCATTGTTTTTGTGCAGGAAGGTGTGTCTTCCTGCAGAAAAACAAACAGCACATGACACAGATATCCTTGCAGTATGGTGCAACGGTGCCTGTGTCACCACATGGCTGCAGTTTAAGCAGCCGTGCAGAGAGAAGCATAGATTTGCAACATATTTATGTACATATCTTGCATCCCTGTGCTTCTTTTGAAATGATAATATTATGTGAGGCGTGGGATGAAGCATTATGGACAGTAAGCTGTTGAAATATAATATGTATAATTCTATCTGAAGCCACCATTTTATGCGGGTTATATTTGTATACTCTCAGAAGTATTTGGATGTGGGTATTTATTTAATCAATCGGCGCATGAATGGTTTTAAAAATTAATGAAATTGAAGTTTTAAACATAACTTTGTATACGGAATTTTAAAATACACTAATGCATATTTACGTATATTTGCACAGTTTTCTTCAATAGTGCTCAGGCGTACCATACTGCCCACATGTATTTAATTCAGTAATTTACAAATGTATAAATGTCAACCCTGAATTTTCTTCTATGTTAGATCACATAGAACAGTTCTATATAACACGCTATGTGCCTTTCAAAACAAAGTGTTTCTTCCATTGCATTTGTCATGTGACAGAGGGGGGTGGATACCCAGCATTTAAAAATGTTATGGCGGATTGGGTTCTAAATGTGTGAACAAGGGCACAGGGTGCTCGAAACGCATCACGGAGTGAGAGGATAATAAACATCTTACCTGCCATCATTATCTGGGTCCGTTTCTCTCTGTTCGCCGGTGTGGAGGGTTGGAGAGTGCTTTTGGAGGATATATATATATATATATATATATATATATATATATATATATATATATATATATATATATATATATATATATATATATATATATATATATATATATATATATATATAGATATATATATATATATATATATATATATATATATATATAACCTACTGGCAGTTGCCAGTAGGTAGTTATAGTTAGGACCTATTTTCCATAGGAAATCCGCAACATTCTATTTGGAATAACGTTGGCACCGATTGACGAATCTTTGTGAAATTTTCCAAACTTTTGGCCAGCTCCGGTCCAGTCACGGTGATTCGTCAAGCGGGGGCCGAGAAAAAAGGGGGGTCCCAAAACGTGTTTTCCCCATGCATTTTCCCATAGGACCTGTTGACGCAGCTACAGCCCGAACTGCTGAACGGAATTACACCAAATTTGGCAAAGAGGTAATCCTCAGTTCAGACTCGTGCCTTTTGCTTAAATGGTGTAAATCCGTTCAGTAGTTCCTGAGAAAATTAGAGTTAAAAAGATAGATATATCTGGGCGGAGCCTAACCACACATCTCATCATGAGATCTGATTGGCTGTCAGTACTTCATCCAAAAAGAGTTGGCAGCCATCTTGGGACCAATATGCATGATAGCACCTCATTAAAAAGCATTGCAGTTAATAGAAGGTTTTAAGACTTTAGTTACATTATAAAATCATTTGTTGATGGTACCATACTCATTTTAGGAATTGTGGTGTGTTCTAAGGTGATTTTACCATGTGAAAAAGCCTTCTGCTGTGATATCATGAATCATGTTTGAGAGAAAACTATTTTCTCATGCTTTTCCCACAGAGGTTTGGAAGGTGATCTATAAGCTAAACTGAGAGCATATTTTCTGTAAATTCACATTATCTTTCTCAGTCATGTGAGAATGAAGTCTGAAATTCTCAGTAAAACATGTACATCCAACATGGGCAGAGACTGTCAGTTGATTCCTTTGTGTTCTACTGCAGCTTCCCAGAGTATTCTAAAGAACAACTAGAGCGCTAAAAATCCTACTTATGACAAACGTATTGCACACCTGAAGCCATCTTGATTGGAATAAAGTGGTAACTCTTAAAACATTTAATTTAAAAAGGAACAAAATGAGGGGGTTCATTTTGCCATAGAAAGTATGATTAGTGCTGCAGAAAGAAAAATTAGGGCACATTTTGAGTGACTTCTCAAATCCTCTTCTATTTCATTAAGAAATTCTGACATGCAGACTAAACATGCACTTTGAATACCAGCAGCAGACTTCCCTGGTGAGCAGTAGCTTTACTACAGTGATCTAATAAGCAAATAGAGTGCTAACATTCTGAATTTATGGCAAATGTGTGACACATCTGAATGCCTTCTTGATGGAATCAAAGTAAAAAACTGAAAGTATTTCCTACTGAGGAGACTGTAGTAAATGAGGAAATTAGTAAACTTCATAACAAATAAGTCTCCCAAAATGGCCTCCAGAGACAAAAGAGCCCAAATGTAGCCCAAATATAACCCAGATATAGTCCAATGACAGAAGTGGGCAAAACACTTATTTTTTGTGTATTTGCAGTTTTATATAGTGCAGACTTGTCAGGTATTGGAGTGCTTTACATGAGCATTGGTTACATCACACAAGATCAAATTCATTTTGGTTGTAGACATGGGGAGATTAAGTGATTTGACCACAATCACAGAATGTTGAGCTGAAGCAGAAACTCCAACCTGGTTCCCCAGTTGCAAAGTCTGCAGCTCTGGAAGTAACACCAAATCCTCTCCCCTAAGTGCAACATTTAATCAAGTGGTCAACTGGATACAAAAAATAAAGATTACAAATAATTTAAAAGTTCTTTGTCGCTATTTGAAAACTCAGAAACTATGTCCTCATTTTAGTTTTTTAGAGCACTAACCATAATTTTGATGAAAATAAGACCCTCTCATATATGTAGTTTCTAAAGGAAATGCTCTAGGTATTACAGTTTTGATTACATCAAGATGACGTCAGGCGTTCCACACTTTTGTAATAAATATAGAATGTTAGCAATCTAGTTGTTCATTGGGATACTGTTGAGAGGCAGAGGCCAGGGGCACGGTCTCTTAAAATTGAAGGCAGGTAGGAGAGTGCAGAGGCAACAATTTGACCACACTGGGCAAGCAGGAAGGGCAGTGGCAGCACAACAGACTATGGAGGGCAGTGGGAAGGGGGGCAGGGGCAACAAACCAACAATACAGGACTGGCAAGAGAGGCTGTGGCAATATAATAGACCATTGTTGGCAGAAGGAAGAGGCAGTGGTAGTACAACCATACATGCCAACAGACCCGTTTCAGTCAGGAAACGTCCAATGTTTTGTAAGCTCAAATGGGCTTTATTTGATCTGTCTCCTGTCTACAATCTCCTCTTTTTCAATGTAACTCAAAGGGGAAAATCAATACCCCAGTTTTTTTTCAAAATCTCCCTCTTACCAAGTTCAAAATGTTCGCAAGTATAATACATTGGATCATGGTAGGCAGGAGGAATTGGGGTAGGGACATGGACTCAGATAACAGAGGACAGGAGGGACATGGAGAGGTGCACCAAACTGACCCGACAGAGCAGGCATCAGGGTTTGCAGCAGCACAATACACCACACAGGGCATGCGGGCGGGAGTGCAGCACAACAATCCATAGAAAGCAATAGGGAGGGGAGAGGACCATGCACATGGACAACAGAGAAAAGAGGGGAAAAAGGCAATGGTAGCTAGCTGACCATAATGGACAGACAGGAGAGAAAGCTGCAGCATAACAGACCATAAAGGGCAGGAAGAACGGATCAGGGGCATTACAATGGAACAGACAAGCCAGGAGGGAGGGAATAGGAGTCTGCACATGGAAATAGAGGGCTGGGGGCAAGGGGGCAGGGCAGGAGCAGCAAGATGACCATGGAGGTCAGGCAGGATGGGCACTAGAAACAAGACACACCATGGAGAGCAACAGTGAGACTATGATGGCATACACACAGACCATGGAGGGAAGGTGGGAGGGGACAGGGGCAGCTAGCTGACCACACAGGGAAGGTTGGAGGGGCCATGGCAGCACAGAAGACCATGCATGGCAAGCGGGAGGGTTAGTGGCAGCACAATGGCTATGATGGGCAAGAAGGAGGGTGCAGGGCCATGCACAAAGGACCATGGAGGATAGAAGGGAGGGTCAGGACCTGGGCACAGACAAGAGAGTTCAGGGGAAGGGGCCTCACAACAGACCGCGCAGGGCAGGCAGGAGGAGCAGTTGCAGCACAAGAGACCAGGGAGGGCAGAAGGGTGTGGCAGTAAAATGGAACATGGAGGACAGGAGGAAGGGGATAGGGGCATGGCATGTGGACAGGCAGGGTGGAGGTGGCAGGGACAGGTTACAGTCATCTGACAATGCTAGGCAGGTGGGAGTGGAGTGGCAGCTCAACAGAACACTCAGAGTAGATAGGAGTGGCAGGTCCATGGAACATGGTGGGCAAAAAGGATGGAGTAGGGGCATGCACAAAGACATCGGAGAGCAGGAGGAAGGAGAATAGGGGCAGCAATCTAAGCACAGAGGCTAAGCAGGAGGTCAATGATGGCCCATAGAATTGGGCAATGGAGAGCAGGAGGAGTGGACTGGTACATCATGCTAAATGGAGGGCCGTGGCAGCACATCAGACCATGCATGGCAGGAGGGAGGAGGCTAGTCCATGGATTCAGACAACAGAGGATGGGAGGAGGTGGATGGGGCAGCAAGCTAACAGTTCAGAGAAGGTGGGTATTAGGAACTTTATTGTTTTTAAAATGTGTGTCTATGCGAACTACTTAAAATATGAACAAGTATGCAGCATAATCTCAATTTTATTCAGGAAGAAGAGGACGTTTGTGACTGTGACTCTGGGCTCACTTAGCAGAAACAACCCCTGACCCTCCACCCCCCCCATCGCAAAATGTAATGCCTGTGAAAAGGGTAGGAGGACGCAGTGTTATATAGAACATAGTCCTGAGAGCACGATTGAAAATGAAAACTAGATATAGTATATGGTATAAACTATGCACCAAAAAGTGTGATATAAGATGAACTGGGGCGTGAAAATATAATATGCTAAATACATTGTGCGCAATTACAGATTCATTGGAGAGTGCGAGATAGCACAGGCACTTGCGCGTGCTATGCGATATGCGCCTTGGAGTGTAATATGCACAGGGGAGTGTTGTGTAACCTAACTAGTCTCTAAAGTTGTAATATAAAATATGTGCTGGGGAGTGTAACGTTGCATATGCACTGTGACAAAGATATGGTTCCCAGATTGTAATATGTATGGCATAGCGCTGTGCGTTATCACATAGGCATCGAGGAAGGCACGTTAGATGGGGCAATATAACCTGTGCGAAGGCAAGTGTGGCATGACATATTCACGGGGTGGTGTTACAGTGCACATGGGCTAGAGAGTGTCATAGCATATGCACTAGCTGGTGGAATACAACACAGAGGTGTGTGGCACTCGGCGGGCACTGGTGGGTGTAACACAGCATTGGGCTCAGCCAGGAGCACGCTATGACTCTCAAGTGAGGTTCGTCTCCTTTCCAGAGAGTAAAATAAAAAGTATTACACATCCGGCGGCGGATGTGTGTTTTATTGACCGTGAGGGGGGTTTCTTGCATAGTTTTGTCAAATTTTTGTTGAATCCCCTTTGAATGGCTTGTTGTGCGTGTGTATTAAATGTGCCCGTCAATAGCTACCCATGTTTGTATAAATAAACGACAAGGGTGTCTACTTGAAGAGTACCCACCGGCAGGGGCGCCGAGATTAGGCACGGTGGGGCGTCAGACACGTCAGAGCTTCACTAGCGGTGTAAATACATTCCACGTGGATTCATTGTATGCATAGTCGCCTTTTAATGTATATCACGCAAATCGTCATGGTAATAGGTACATACGGTTTGTCCAGCATGTCCTAGGTGTTTTTATAAATATATATATTTTTTAAAATAATAAAAAACAAAGGCCGGCCCCGGGGATGGGGTCCCTGGTGCCATAGGTGGCCTGAGGAGGGGGGCAACGCAGCCCCCCTCCTAAAGAATTAAGAAAAAAAAGGCCATGACCCGGGGGTTGGGGTCCCCGGGGCAGATTAAGGTCTTGGGAGGGGGGCCACGCGGCGCCCCCCCCCCCCCCCTCCAAATGTATTTTTTTCAACAAAAAAAATTAGGGTGCAGGCCCTGGGGGATGGGGTCCCCAGGACCAATAAATTAGAAAAAGAAGGCGGGCCACACAGCCCTCCTTCTTAAAAAAATAAAATAAATAAAAGACCGGCATCGCACCGGAGGCCACACCCCTCCTTGCAGCACTCTGCAAACGCGCCCCCTGGCCAGTTGTAAGTTGGGGAATTAATTCCTCTTCAATACTGAGGGTCCCTGAGAGCCAACTAGCCCAACAGGTATCTCCAGTATGCGCCAGGGAGAAGTGTTGCAGACAGGTGTTCTGAGGCCACGCCCCTTTTTACACCTCTATGCAACGCAGCTCTGTGGCGCTTACTGGAGGTACCTAGTGGGCTAGTTTGACCCTAGGGACCCTTAGGATTCAAGGGGACTTAATCTCTCAATTTAGAACGGCCACAGGGCGCGTTTACACAGTGGTGAAGGGAGGGGACGGGGCCTGAGGTGACGTGTGCAAACACGCCCTATGGTGCATTTTAAGTTGGGGAAATAATTCCCCTTCAATACTGAGGGCCCCTGGCGGCTAACTAGCCCATCAGGTGCTTCCAGTAAGCACCACTGAGCTGCGTTGCAGAGAGGTGGTCTAGGCCGTTCCCCTTTTTACATCTCTCTGCAACGCAGCTCTGTGGCGCTCACTGGAGGTACCTAGTGGGCTAGTTGGACCCTAGGGACCCTCAGGATTCAAGGGGACTTAATCTCTCAATTTAGAACGGCCACAGGGCGCGTTTACACAGTGGTGAAGGGAGGGGACGGGGCCTGAGGTGACGTGTGCAAACACGTCCTGTGGCGCGTTTTAAGTTGGGGAGAAAATTCCCTTTCAATCCTGAGGGACCCTGGGGGCCAACTAGCCCACCAGGTGCTTCCAGTAAGCACCACTGCTCTGCGTTGCAGAGAGGTGGTGCAGGCCGTGCCCCTTTTTACACCTCTCTGCAATGGCGCTTACTGGACGTACCTAGTGGGCTATTTTGCCCCTAGGGACCCTAGGGACTCTCAGGATTCAAGGGGACTTAATCTCCCAACTTAAAACGGCCACAGGGCGTGTTTACACAGGGGGGAAGGGAGGAGACGGGGCCTGAGGTGACGTGTGCAAACACGCCCTGTGGCGCGTTTTAAGAGGTAGTTTTAATCCCCTGCCCTATTATATACTAGGAGTTTACACTGTATTCTGAGTGTCTTTTAATATAGCACTGGCTCTAGGACTGGTTGGTCAGACTCAGTTACCACTAGTATCCGTCTGAAAAAGTTGAGGGTACAGGATGATTTTGCAACAAGGCTTCTTTCTGCTTTTGTTTGTTCTCTCTGCATGTCATCCTTCTTTCTGCACTTTTCTTCATCTTTGAGGACTTCTGTTGCTTCTTTCTGCATTTCTTTTTTTTCTTTCTGTGCGTTTTTTCTTCTTTCTTCACATGTGCTATCTCTGTAGGCATAGTAAGAAATTAGCATTTAAAAAACCTTTGAAATTCCCTGAAAAAAACCATAGGTTTTCAGGCACGTTATAGTTAGGAATTAGCATTTAAAAAATCTTAAAAATTCAATGAAAAAACCATAGGTTTCAGGGGCGTTCTAGTTAGCTGGACTTCTCACTCGTACAAAACCATTGAAATTCCCCCGTTATAGTTAGTTCAGCTAACTATAACTCGCGCACCCGCAATGCACTGCTGATGAGGTCACATATTACATCACTCATGACATGGTCAGTGACATCACTCATGACATCACTGATGACATCTCAAATGACATCTCAAATGACATCACTGATGACATCATCCTTGTGATAGAGTGGCAGACCTCCTCTCCCCCTAATATAACCTTTGATACACACATTCAAAAATAGAAACTAACATTTTCAAAACAATGGGCATACCAATACCAGTTACAACAACTTATTCAGTAATTCTAAGATCCACATACATATCCACTCCAACAGTCCTATACAGTCACTCATACATGTACTCACTCATCATATGTACTCATATGTACTCATACACCTATACATCCTGTTACACAACACCACTCATCCATAGTTACTCACACACATAGTCACTCATGCTAATAAAGAATCAAACATCCATTTACTTGCATATACAGTTATACACACACCACTACACTTACTTCTACAGAAACTTACACATACTTAGTCTTTTAAACAATCACTTATAGAAACACATACTTATTCATACAGGAACTCTTCCAATCTCTCACTCTCACATATACTCAATTATATACAGCAATAGTCACATATACTAGTTTAAAACATATGTAGTTACTTATAAAGACACTATTGAGACAGTCATTCACTCACTAACACACCCATGCACACACTCATCCACCCATACAGTCCTGCACACATGCGGTCTTCAACACATACAGTGAGTCACTCATTCATGCACCTATGCACTACGTAATACCCCCACCGAACCATACAGACACTCAGACACTCATACTGATACTCACAAAACCAACTAATAACCTATATAGACACTCATGTAGCTACTACCCAACCCATGCAGCCACTTATACAAAAAGTGAGAGACTGATACAGATATTTACATATTTAAACATTACTCACTAAGCCATGTATTCACTAAGATATACTTAATCAGTCAGTTATACAATCAATTTTTCAAAAACAAATCATCCATTTAGACACTTATCTACCCATTTATTCTTCCATCGACCTTGAGATATACATATATAAAATGTATGTCATTTTCAGAAAAACACATTCACTGGATGATGTCATCAGTGATGTCATGAGTGATGTCATTTGAGATGTCATCAGTGATGTCATGAGTGATGTCACTGACCATGTCATGAGTGATGTAATATGTGACGTCATCAGCAGTGCATTGCGGGCGCACGAGTTATAGTTAGCTGAACTAACTATAACGAGGGAATTTCAATGGTTTTGTACGAGTGAAAAGTCCAGCTAACTATAACGCCCCTGAAACCTATGTTTTTTTCATTGAATTTTTAAGGTTTGTTAAATGCTAATTCCTAACTATAACGTGCCTGAAACCTATGGGTTTTTTCAGTGAATATATATATATATATATATTATCTACTGGCGGTCGCCAGTAGATAGTTATAGTTAGGACCGAGTTCCCATAGGAAATCTGTAAATTCTATTTTGAATAACTTTGGCGCCGGTTGACTTATCTTCGTGAAATTTTCAAAACTAATGGGGCGCTCCGCTCAGCTCCTACCCTGAAAGTCTCGGGGTGATTCGTTAAGCGGGGGCTGAGAAAAAAGGGGGGTCCCAAAACATGTTTTCCCCATGCATTTTCCCATAGGACCTTTAGTCGAAGGTACAGCCCGAACGGCTGAACAGAATTACTTGATATTTGGCAAAGAGGTAGTCCTCAGGTCAGGCATGTGCCTTTTGCTTAAATGGTGTAAATACGTTCAGTAGTTCCTGAGAAAATCAAAAGTAAAATCACATATATATCTGGGCGGAGCCTAACCACACATCTCATCGTGAGATCTGATTGGCTGTCAGCACTTCATCCAAGAAGTGTTGGCAGCCATCTTGGGACCAATGTACATGATAGCACCTCATTAAAAAGCATTGCAGTTAATAGAAGGTTTTAAGTCTTTAGTTACATTATAAATCAGTTGTTGATGGTACCATACTCATTTTAGGAATTGTGGTGTGTTCTAAGGTGATTTTACCATGTGAAAAAGCCTTCTGCTGTGATATCATGAATCATGTTTGAGAGAAAACTATTTTCTCATGCTTTTCCCACAGAGGTTTGGAAGGTGATCTATAAGCTAACTGAGAGCATATTTTTTGTAAATTCACATTATCTTTCTCAGTCATGTGAGAATGAAGTCTGACATTCTCAGTAAAACATGTACATCCAACAAGGGCAGAGACTGTCAGTTGATTCCTTTGTGTTCTACTGCAGCTTCCCAGAGTGTTCTAAAGAACAACTAGAGCGCTAACAGTCCTACTTATGACAAACGTATGGCACACCTGAAGCCATCTTGGTTGGAATAAAGTGGCAATTCTTAAAACATTTAATTTAAAAAGGAACAAAATGAGGGGGTTCATTTTGTCATAGAAAGTATGATTAGTGCTGCAGAAAGAAAAATTAGGGCACATTTTGAGTGTCTTCTCAAATCCTCTTCTATTTCATTAAAAAATTCTGACACGCAGACTGAAACATGCACTTTCAATACCAGCAGCAGACTTCCCTGGTGAGCAGTAGCTTTACTACAGTGATCTAATAAGCAACTAGAGTGCTAACATTATGAATTTATGGCAAATTTGTGACACATCTGAATGCCTTCTTGATGGAATCAAAGTAAAAAACTGAAAGTATTTCCTACTGAGGAGACTGTAGTAAATTAGGAAATTAGGAAACATCATAACAAATAAGTCTCCCAAAATGGCCACCAGAGACAAAAGAGCCCACATTTCGCCCAAATATCACCCAGATGTAGCCCAAGTATAGCCCAATGACAGAATGTCCCAGAGTGCTCTAACGAACAACTAGAGCGCTAACAGTCTTACTTATGACAAAAGTATGGCACACCTGAAGCCATTTTGAATGGAATAAAGTGGTAACACTTAAAACATTTAATTTACAAAGGAACACAATGAGGGGAATCATTTTGCCATAGAAATTATGATTAGCTCTGCAGAAAGAAAAATTAGGGCACATTTTGACTTCTCAAATCCTCTTCTATTTCAGAAACAAATTCTGACATGCAGACTGAAACATGCACTTTGAATACCAGCAGCAGACTTCCCTGGTGAGCAGTAGTTTAACTACAGTGATCTAATGAGCAACTAGAGTGCAAACATTCAGAATTTATGGCAATGTGTGACACATCTGAATGCCTTCTTGATGGAACCAAAATAAAAAACTGAAAGTATTCCCACTGAGGAGACTGCAGTAAATGAGGAAATTAGGAAACTTCATAACAAATAAATCTCCCAAGATGGCCACCAGAGACAAAAGAGCCCAAATGTAGCCCAAATATCACCCAGGTGTAGCCCAAGTATAGCCTAATGACAGAATGTCCCAGAGTGTTCTTAAGAACAACTAGAGCGCTTACTGTCTTACTTATGACAAAAGTATGGCACACCTGAAGCCATCTTGATTGGAATAAACTGGTAACACTTAAAACATTTAATTTAAAAAGGAACACAATGAGGGGGTTCATTTTGCCATAGAAATTATGATTAGTGCTGAAGAAAGAAAAATTAGGGCACATTTTGAGTGACTTCTCAAATCCTCTTCTATTTCAAAAATAAATTCTGATATGCAGACTGAAACATGCACTTTTAATACCAGCAGCAGACTTCCGTGGTGAGCAGTAGCTTTACTACAGTGATCTAATGAGCAACTAGAGTGCTAACATTCAGAATTTATGGCAAATGTGTGACATATCTGAATACCTTCTTGATGGAATCAAAGTAAAAAACTGAAAGCATTTCCTACTGAGGAGACTGCAGTAAATGAGGAAATTAGGAAACTTCATAACAAATAAATCTCCCAAGATGGCCACCAGACACAAAAGAGCCTAAATGCAGCACAAATATCACCCAGATGTAGCCCAATGACAGAAGTGTGCAAAACACTTATTTTTTGTGTATTTGCAGTTTTATATAGTGCAGACTTGTCAGGTATTAGAATGCTTTACATGAGCATTGGTTACATCACACAAGATCAAATTCATTTTGGTTGTAGACATGGGGAGATTAAGTGATTTGACCACAATCACAGAATGTTGAGCTGAAGCAGAAACTCCAACCTGGTTCCCCAGTTGCAAAGTCTGCAGCTCTGGAAGTAACATCACATCCTCTCGCCAAGGTGCAACATTTAATCAAGTGGTCAACTGGATAAAAAAACAAAGATTACAAATAATTTAAAAGTTCTTTGTCGCTATTTGAAAACTCAGAAAATATGTCTTCATTTTAGTTTTTTAGAGCACTAACCATAATTTTGATGCAAGTAAGACCCTCTCATATATGTAATTTCTAAAGGAAATACTCTAGGTATTACAGTTTTGATTACATCAAGATGACGTCAGGCGTTCCACACTTTTGTAATAAATATAGAATGTTAGCAATCTAGTTGTTCATTGGGATACTGTTGAGAGGCAGAGGCCAGGGGCACGGACTCTGAAAATTGAAGGCAGGTAGGAGAGTGCAGAGGCAACAATTTGACCACACTGGGCAGGCAGGAAGGGCAGTGGCAGCACAACAGACTATGGAGGGCAGTGGAAAGGGGGGCAGGGGCAACAAACCAACAATACAGGACTGGCAAGAGAGGCTGTGGCAATATAATAGACCATTGTGGGCAGAAGGAAGAGGCAATGGTAGTACAACCATACATGCCAACAGACCCGATTCAGCCAGGAAACGTCCAATGTTTTTAAGCTCAAATGGGCTTTATTTGATCGGTCTCCTGTCTACAATCTCCTCTTTTTCAATGTAACTCAAAGGGGAAAATCAATACCCCAGTTTTTTTTCAAAATCTCCCTCTTACCAAGTTCAAAATGTTCGCAAGTATGGTACATTGAATCATGGTAGGCAGGAGGAATTGGGGTAGGGACATGGACTCGGATAACAGAGGTCAGGAGGGACATGGAGAGGTGCACCAAACTGACCCTACAGGGCAGGCATCAGGGTTTGCAGCAGCACAATACACCACACAGCGCATGCGGGACGGGAGTGCAGCACAACAATCCATAGAAAGCAATAGGGAGGGGACAGGACCATGCACATGGACAACAGAGAACAGATGGAAAAGAGGCAATGGTAGCTAGCTGACCATAATGGACAGACAGGAGAGAAAGCTGCAGCATAATGGACCATAAAGGGCAGGAGGGACGGATCAGGGGCATTACAATGGAACAGACAAGCCAGGAGGGAGGGAATAGGGGGTCTGCACATGGAAACAGAGGGCTGGGGGCAAGGTGGCAGGGCAGGAGCAACAAAATGACCATGGAGGTCAGGCAGGATGGGCACTAGAAACAAGACACACCATGGAGAGCAACAATGAGACTATGATGGCATACACACAGACCATGGAGGGAAGGTGGAAGGGGGTCAGGGGCAGCTAGCTGACCACACAGGGAAGGTGGGAGGGGCCATGGCAGCACAGAAGACCATGCATGGCAAGCGGGAGGGTTAGTGGCAGCACAATGGCTATGATGGGCAAGAAGAAGGGGGCAGGGGCATGCAGAAAGGACCATGGAGGATAGAAGGGAGGGTCAGGACCTGGGCACAGACAAGAGAGTTCAGGGGAAGGGGCTCACAACAGACCGCGCGGGGCAGGCAGGAGGAGCAGTTGCAGCACAACAGATCAGGGAGGGCAGAAGGGTGTGGCAGTAAAATGGACCATGGAGGACAGGAGGAAGGGGATAGGGCATGGCATGTGGACAGGCAGGGTGGAGGTGGCAGGGACAGGTTACAGTCATCTGACAATGCTAGGCAGGTGGGATGGGAGTGGCAGCTCAACAGAACACTCAGCGTAGATAGGAGTGGCAGGTCCATGGAACATAGTGGGCAAAAAGGATGGAGCAGGGGCATGCACAAAGACATCGGAGGGCAGGGGGAAGGAGAATAGGGTCAGCAAGCTACGCACAGAGGCTAAGCAGGAGGTCAATGATGGGCCATAGAATTGGACAATGGAGGGCAGGAGGAGTGGACTGGTACATCATGCTAAATGGAGGGCTGTGGCAGCACATCAGACCATGCATGGCAGGAGGGAGGAGGCTAGTCCATGGATTCAGACAACAGAGGATAGGGAGGAGGTGGATGGGACAGCAAGCTAACTGTTCAGAGAAGGTGGGTATTAGGAACTTTATTGTTTTTAAAATGTGTGTCTGTGCGAACTACTTAAAATATGAACAAGTATGCAGCATAATCTCACTTTTATTCAGGAAGAAGAGGACGTTTGTGACTGTGACTCCGGGCTCACTAGGCAGAAACACCCCCTGACCCTCCACCCCCATCGCAAAATGTAATGCCCGTGAAAAGGGTAGGTGGACGCAGTGTTATATAGAACATAGTCTTGAGAGCACGATTGAAAATGAAAACTAGATGTAGTATATGGTATAAACTATGCACCAAAAATTGTGATATAAGATGAACCGGGGCGTGAAATATAATATGCAATACATTGTGCGCAATGACAGATTCATTGGAGAGCGCGAGATAACACGGGCACTAGCGCGTGCTATGTGATATGCACCTTGGAGTGTAATATGCACAGGGCAGTGTTGTGTAACATAACTAGTCTCTAAAGTTGTAATATAAAATATGTGCTGGGGAGTGTAACGTTGCATATGCACTGTGACAAAGATATGGATCCCAGATTGTAATATGTATGGCATAGCGCTGTGCGTTACAACATACACAGAGGAAGGCACGTTAGATGGGGCAATATAACCCGTGCGAAGGCAAGTGTGGCATGACATATTCACGGGGTGGTGTTACAGTGCACATGGGCTAGAGAGTGTCATAGCATACGCACTAGCTGGTGGAATACAACACAGAGGTGTGAGGCAATCGGCGGGCACTGGTGGGTGTAACACAGCATTGGGCTCAGCCAGGAGCACGCTGTGACTCTCAAGTGAGGTTCGTCTCTTTTCCAGAGAGTAAAATAAAAAGAATTACACATCCGGCGGTGGATGTGTTTTATATTAACTGTGAGGGGGGTTTCTTGCATAGTTTGGTCGAATTTTTGTCGAATCCCCTTTGAATGGCTTGGTGTGTGTGTATATTAAATGTGCCCGTCAATAGCTACCCATGTTTGTATAAATAAACGACAAGGGTGTCTACTTGGAGAGTACCCACCGGCGGGGGCGCTGGGATTAGGCACGGTAGGGCGTCAGACACGTCAGAGCTTCACTAGCGGTGTAAATCCATTCCATGTGGATTCATTCTATGCATAGTCGCCTTTTAATGAATATCACGCAAATCGTCATGGTGATAGGTACATACGGTTTGTCCAGCATATCCTAGGTGTTTCTATAAATATATATATTTTTAAAATAATAAAAAACAAAGGCCGGCCCCGGGGATGGGGTCCCCGGAGCCATAAGTGGACTGAGGAGGGGGGCAACGCAGCCCACGCCTAAAGAATTTAAATTAAAAAAAGGCCATGACCCGGGGGTTGGGGTCCCCAGGGCCGATTAAGGCCTTGGGAGGGCCAAATTTATTGTTTTTCAACAAAAACAATTAGGGTGCAGGCCCTGGGGGATGGGGTCCCCAGGGCCAGTAAATTAGAAAAAGAAGGGGGGCCACACAGCCCTCCTTCTTAAAAAAATAAAATAAATAAAAGACCGGCATCACGCTGGAGGCCACGCCCCCTCCTTGCAGCACTCTGCAAAAGCGCCCCCTGGCCAGTTGTAAGTTGGGGAATTAATTCCCCTTCAATACTGAGGGTCCCTGAGGGCCAACTAGCCCAACAGGTATCTCCAGTGTGCGCCAGGGAGCTGCGTTGCAGACAGGTGTTCTGAGGCCACGCCCCTTTTTACACCTCTATGCAACGCAGCTCTGGGGTGCTTACTGGAGGTACCTAGTGGGCTAGTTTGACCCTAGGTACCCTTAGGATTCAAGGGGACTTAATCTCTCAACTTAGAATGGCCACAGGGCGCGTTTACACAGTGGTGAAGGGAGGGGACGAGGCCTGAGGTGACGTGTGCAAACACGCCCTGTGGCGCGTTTTAAGTTGGGGTAAAAATTCCCTTTCAATCCTGAGGGACCCTGGGGGCCAACTAGCCCACCAGGTGCTTCCAGTAAGTGTCACTGCTCTGCGTTGCAGAGAGATGGTGCAGGCCGTGCCCCTTTTTACACCTCTCTGCAATGGCGCTTACTTGACGTACCTAGTGGGCTATTTTGCCCCTAGGGATCCTCAGGATTCAAGGGGACTTAATCTCCCAACTTAGAAAACGGCCACAGGGCATGTTTACACAGTGGTGAAGGGAGGGGACGGGGCTTGAGTTAACGTGTGCAAACAAGCCCTGTGGCGCGTTTTAAGTTGGGGAAATAATTCCCCTTCAATCCTGAGGGCCCCTGGGGCCTAACTAGCCCACCAGGTGCTTCCAGTAAGCGCCACTGAGCTGCGTTGCAGAGAGGTGGTCCAGGCCGTGCCACTTTTTACACATCTCTGCAACGCAGCTCTGTGGCGCATTCTGGAGGTACCTAGTGGGCTAGTTGGACCCTAGGGACTCTCAGGATTCAAATGAACTTAATCTCCCAACTAAAAACGGCCACAGGGCGTGTTTACACAGTGGTGAAGGGAGGGGACGGGGCCTGAGTTAACGTGTGCAAACACGCCCTGTGGCGCGTTTTAAGAGGTAGTTTTAATCCCCTGCCCTATTATATACTAGGGGCTTACAGAGGAGGTCATGCTGATCACAGGGGGACCCCAACGCATAGTGTTCCCTAGTGTATGTAGGTGTTTTCACTGTATTCTGAGTGTCTTTTAACATAGCACTGGCTCTAGGACTGGTTAGTCAGACTCAGTTACCACCAGTATCCGTCTGAAAAAGTTGGGGGTACAGGATGATTTTGCAACAAGGCTTCTTTCTGCTCTTATGTTTGTTCTTTCTGCACGTTAGCCTTCTTCCTGCACTTTTCTTCGTCTTTGAGGACTTCTGTTGCTTCTTTCTGCATTTCTTTTCTTTCTTTCTGTGCGTTTTTTCTTCTTTCTTCACATGTCCTATCTCTGTAGGCATAGTTAGAAATTAGCATTTAAAACACCATTGAAATTCACTGAAAAAACCATAGGTTTCAGGCACGTAATAGTTAGGAAAGCATTTAAAAAACCTTAGAAATTCACTGAAAAAACCATAGGTTTCAGGGGCGTTATAGTTAGCTGGACTTTTCACTCGTACAAAACCATTGAAATTCCCCCGTTATAGTTAGTTCAGCTAACTATAACTCGCGCGCCCGCAATGCACTGCTGATGACGTCACATATTACATCACTCATGACATGGTCAGTGACATCACTCATGACATCACTGGCGCTGTGTCGATTTCTTCAGGCGCGGTCCAATGATGCGTTGATTCTTTCAGCCGCAACTGCAGGCCAACCCAGCAAAGCAACACACTGGAAAGGGGCAGTCCTCCTTCTAACAGCTCTTATTCTTGGCAGAGTCCTCCATCCAGAAGTGTTCTAAAAATGTGGGGTTGCATCTCCAATACTTATACCCCTTCTGGCCTTATTTTAAGGAAAAGTCCTGCCTTGCCCTGCCTTGGCTTCAGAGACACTCTAGGGGGTGGAGATGGCATTGTGGAAGGACAGGCACAGCCCTATTCAGGTGTCAGTGACAACTCCTCCCACCACTCTAGCTCCCTGGTGATGAGCCATCAGGATATGCAGGGCATATCTCAGCTCCATTTGTGTGACTGTCTAGAATGAATGCACAAACAGGCCCCTGGCAGTCTAAACCAAACGTTGATTCCACAGGCAAGCAGAGGCACAGGATGGTGAAACAAGAACATGCCCACTTTCTAAAAGTGCAATTTTCAAACACACAATTTAAAACCAGCTTCACTAAAACATGTATTTTTAAATTCTGAGTTCAGGGAGCCAAAAACTCCAAATCTTGATCTCTTCCAAATTGAAAGTTTATTAAAATGTTCTTTTTATTAGATTTCATAAAGAACAACAAACAACAAGACATGTTGCTAACATTTTGATGTTCTCAGGCAAAATTAAGCGGGAGTATCACGCAGTGATCATTTGTCTCATACATTATAACTAAGGCTCCATGTTTTCCGTTTTTACTGATGTTTACAGATAAATGCAGACAGAAAACCATTTATGTTCTTGTCTCGGTTTATTTTTAAATGTGGCTAAAAACGGAATTTGGGTGCTTTTGGAGTGAGTCTAAATACATTTTGCCATGACTGCCAGGCCAATACCTGTGTGGATTGATAAGTAAGGAGGTTATAAAAAATGAGTTTTAGTAAAGAGGCTTAAACAGCAGTAGATATGCACAAAGCTGATACTGAAATGTGCATATTTTCATATAAGTGCATTGATTATCTTTTGCGGGTGTTCACATCACTGAAACCTGGCATGCAATAATGCATGACTGCATCTTTATTGGTTAAATAAACGTGGAAATATACCAGTTTCAGCTTTATTTTTCTCACAAAACCCATAATAAATATGGATAAATACCAATAAAGTTGAAAAAAATAAATATGGATAAGTACAGTTAGAAATGTCAAAAAAATAAATACCATAAAACGGGAGCCCTAATTATAACTTGGCGGATGCCCAATTAGCATTTAATGTCCCGCTATTTATTATAGCAACGGTCATCCCTGGAGGAATTCCAGGGTGCCGTACAAACTGCATAGAAAAGAGAGAGACAGAAGAAAGGGAAGAGGTGGGGTGTGGAAAAGAAGAAGGGGGATAGGTGGACTACTCTCTGGCCCTCATAGGGCAATTTGTGCAGCCACTGCGGCATGCTCGGTGCCCTTACAAATGGTTCACATGGTCGGTTCATAGTGCCTATACCTCCTCTGAGGTGGTCTCCTTAGGTCAAGGGGGTGAGAATTGAGATAGCTTTGCAGTGGTGCCCATAGGTTCAGCCGGCGCAACTGTGCAAGCATTAGTTCCCAGTAATCGGATAACTGGTTGTGGCAGAACGCTGCATCCCCGAGCCACTCAATCATTCGCAGGCTGCGCCCACGGCCCCAACAGATTGCTACCCTCCGCTTTGCCAATAATAGTAGCATAGTCACCAATTTCCTGTGCTCCACCGACACTTTGCGCACATACCCCAGAAGGGCCACCAGCGGGGAGCACTCAAGTACGCAATCAACTTCTACGCCCCCAAACGCCAGCTTCGATCGACCGGCCACGCCCTCGCCGCCGTACCCCGCATCCGAAGAGCCACCACAGGGGGACGGTCCTTCTCCTTCCTCGCCGCCAAGACATGGAACTCCCTCCCGACCCACCTCCGCCTGACCCAGGACCACCACGCCTTCAGGAAGCAACTCAAGACCTGGCTGTTCGAGCAGTAGCGGACCCCCCCTCCCCCAGCGCCTTGAGACCCTCTGGGTGAGTAGCGCGCTATATAAATGCTTGATTGATTGATTGAATCAATAATAAATCCCAAAACATCAAAAATGTATTCCCAATATCTTGTTGCTGCCAGGCACTCCCAGGCCAGGTGCAAAAAAGAGGCCTCCTCACTTAATCCCGCTCCATTCAGCTACACAGGGGTCCTGTACAGCCTATGAATGAACTTGAAATGGATAAGTTGCAGTTTATAATTGGATGACATCTCCTTGATCTGCGCGCGGCAAAAAGCTCACATGCCTTCCTCAAAGAGACCTCCCAGGATCTTCTCCCATTCGTGCTGTGCAGGGGGGGACACATATCAGCGACACGCGCTGCATTCCAGAATACAAGCGGGTAATAGGTTTCTGTGGTGAAGGATTCACCAGAAATCCTCCAGCACCTGGAACGTTGGTGGCACCACTGGAAAGGAGATAAAAAGTGCGCACAGTGCTGCTCTTAGCTGATAAAATGTCAGCCTCTTCAGCATCCCAGTGTGGTCGTTCCCAAGCGCATCGTCCATGGTGACGAACACACCGTCAGGGAACACCCGCCCCATCATGTGGAGCTGGAGCTTCCGCAGTCTTTGTCACACCCCTGTCTCCGCAGTAAAGGGCAACTCTGTGGGTCTCGAGAGTGGTATCAAGGGGGCAAATAATGTCTCTAAACGCACTTAGCGCCTAAGCTCCCACCACTCCCACACTGTGCAGCCTACCGTATTAACCTCATCTCGAGGTCTGTTTTGGGGTCCAAAAAGCACCATGTGTAATGGTATCGGGTCCGCCTGATCACTCTCAGGGGCGGTGTGTGCAATGAAAAGGGTCGGGTATAGCCAGTGGTATCCAAATTGAGCCTAAGCGCAGTTGCCTTCCTGTTCGAATGGCAGCATAAGAATCTCCCCCACAACACGGGGCTGTCTACCCGCCCATGCCAGAGATATCATATTCAAGCACAAGCGCAATTTAAATTCAGCAAATAGAGGGACCAGCAGGTTAACAAACACATATAAGAACTTAGGAAGAACCATCATCTTGTGGATAGCCAGCTGGCCCGCCAGAGACAAAGGGAGTGTCTTCCACCTGTTCAGTCTCCTCTCCAGCCAGTGCATGAGCTTGCCATAATTGTAGCTCCAAAGTTATTTAATGTTCCAGCGGAGCCAAATCCCCAGATATTTCACCAGGGAGTCCGCCCATTTAAGTGGGAACTCCGACTGAAACGGGTCAGTGGCGGGAGTGAGCGGAAAGATAGTGGATTTCCCCCAGTTTATAGTGAATCGGATGATTTCCCGGATGAGGGGGTCCAGATTTTCCACTGGGTGTTGGAGAAATAGAGTCACATTGTCAGCATACATAGACACCAGCATCACCCGGGGGGGAAAAACTAAGCTGCGCCGAGCGTGGTGCTGAATGAGCCTAGCCGCGAGCGAGCGGCTCCATTTCCTACATGGTCGCGAAGAAGGTGCCGAGGTTGTGAGAGGTGCTCCATTCAGGAACAAAGCCGCACTGATCAGGCCTTAGCACCACAGGCAGCAGGTGAAGCAATCGGGTCACCAGCAGTTTTGCGAGTATTTTATTATCGAGATTGATCATCGACAGTGGCCTGTAGGAATCGCTTAGCTGCGGGTCTTTGCCGGGTTTGAGGATAGTGACAATTAACACCTCCCGGAGAGAGGGGGGCAGTGTACCCCACTCTAGTGATTCCTCGTACATATTGAAGAAGCGGCACATATTCCTTATAAAACGAAGCTGTGAGTCCGCCCTGCCCGGGAGCCTTATCACCAGGCATGGCCCAAATCACCCCGATAACTTACTCCTCGGACAGCGGCTCATCAAGATAGCGACGCTGCCCGTCGCTTAACCAGGCTATTTTAATCGTGGGTGAGCAGATCCGGGTGCGCCGCTGACTGCCGCGCCACATACAGCGAGGTATAAAATGCAAGCATTTCTGCTTGTACAGCATCCTGGCCAGCAATCACCCTATCATCGCCGTTACACACTTCGCTTATGTATTCACCAGCCCATGGCTTTTTCAGGAGGCCAGCCAGCATCTTCCCGGCCCCGTCCCCCTCCCAATAGTGGGGGGGCACGTGTCTCTTTGCCCAGCTAGTGTCTCTCTCAGTGTGCAGCCTCCTCAAATTCCGCTATTTTCTCTTTAATTCGCCCCAAGGTTGGACTCAAAGTATTCCAATTAAAGCACTCAAATCTCCCACTCCAAGCGCCTAAGATGTCCCCCCTGAGCAAGCGCAGCACACCTGCCTGCATGGCGATGCACTTACTCCGGACTATCACTTTGAAAGCCATCCATAAAATTAGCTATCAACAGTCCCACTATTTAGCTCAAAATACTTGATTATGTTGGCTCAAATTGCCTCTCAGAATATCTGACCCTGAAGTTTGCCGGAAGGAAGCCTCCAGCTGAAGGACCTATAGGCTGCATCGGGCAATGAAAATTCCAGTAATACAAGAGCATGATCATAGAGAGACCGGGCTAAATGGGTAATCGTGAGCACCCACGTGTCCACGTCGCACGATGCAAGCCAATAATCAATCCTGGACCAGGTGGGACCCGCCGCAGAGACACAAGTGCCCTCTCGGCTGTGTGAGTGCCGACATTGCCAGACGTCCACCAGCTCATGGTCCTCCATAACGGCCCACAGCTGCTCTGCCGGCCGCGGGTGGGGTCGACGAGAGTCACCAGATCTGTCCATGGTCGGATCTAAGACAACATTGAAATCCCCCCCACAAAATGGCCCCAGGGCCAAGTGACTCCATCAGCCTCCAGACCTCACTGAAAAAATGTGGGTCACCAACATTTGACCCGTATGCAGATACAAGCCTGACCGGTTGCCTCCCAAGCTCTCCAGCAACAATTATGTATCTCCCCTGTGGATCGCATAACACGGTGCGCGTTCGCCATTGAAGCCCCTTCCTAAGGATGATAGCTGCACCTCTCGCATAATTAGAGTACCCTGCTATAAATTTCTCTCCCTTCCAGTCCACCGGTAGTCACGCGCAGCTAGTACTTGTTAAGTGTAGCTCCTGCAAAAAGCAGATGTCCGCCCTGTGTCTATTGAGATAAGCCACTACCAGTCTCACCTTTCGACAATCATTCAATCCGGGTACATTCCACGTTACTGCTTTGACTGTAGTCACTCGATTAGTGGTCTCACCTATGCCTAAGGTCTCGCAATTCCTGGTGTTCCAGGCACACTACCGCACCAAGTTGTTGTTATGGAGGGACCAGACAAAGACAGGGAGGGAATATAGAGGAAGAATATTGAACACATTGCAGCTCGCCTGATCTGCACCACACCCAACAGACTTCAGCTTCCCAACATGGCTGACAGGCATTACCCCTACCCCAAACAGGCCACCTGTGGCCAACTGTTAGAACAAACATAGGACTCATCCCTGGGAGTGGCACCAGGGGCTCGACAAATCCCGGCAGTTGTGTGCTGGGCGGCTGGACGAGATGCGTTTGAGAGGGAAATACTCTCAGTCATTCGGGCAACTGGGCAAATTTCCAGGCAATTGTTTCAAGATGGACAGCCAACTTGGGAAAAATAGGTGGGTCGTGGGGATTCATCCCTCCCCAAGCCAGTTATGCTATTTCCTTGCCGGCCTATTGTGGATCGTCCAGAAGCTCAGTCATTCTCATCGAGAGGGTCTGCCCCCGCTAGACCTTTGTCCGCACGTGCAGACGATGTAGGGTGCCTGAAGGAGCAGACAAACTTGGTAGCGAGTTTGGGGTCGTTAAAAAACAGTCTTGCCAGAGTGAAAAACTAATAGAGGAGGGAATACTTAATGTCCTGCTGCTGCAGCATTCTCTTCACCGGCACAAACTCTCTCCTTGTGGCCTGCACAGTTACAGTGAAATCAGGGAAAAAAGAGAACGCGTAGCCCTGATATCTAGTGTCTTGCTGGTCTCAGGCTCTGCGCAACACAGCATCACGGTCCCTGTAATTCAGCAGGCGCGTAATTATTGGCCTGGCCAGGGTTCCTGGCTGTGGTCTCGGGCCAAGCGATCTATGAGCTCACCCCACGATGCAAACCTATGATAGAGAGTCTACAAACAGTGCCTTGAGCATTTCCTCAACTTAGTCAACGACTCGGGTCTTGGCTGTGGTCTCTGGGATTCCCACGATGCGCAAATTGTTGCGGCGTGACCTCGCTTTGAGGTCTTCATTCTTGCTTCTTATCACTTCTAACCCTTTCTCCATGTGGAGCAACTTCTCCCGGGTGGCGGTGCCCTCAGCCTCTAGCACGGAGGTGCATTGTTCAACCTCCGTAATGCGCTCATCATGGTTCGACACCTTGTCTCTGAGCCAGTCCAGGCAGTTTGACATTGAGTCGATTTTGAGGTCTATGGCCGAAAGGGATTGCTTCAAGTCAGTGAACATTTCACGTATGTTTGGTTCTGGTGCCGATGTAGAGTGCATGGCAGCTGTCAACAGCTCTTCTTCTGGGCCCTCCCAACCTCCCGGGGAGTCTTGCGCTGTTCGAATGAGAGCTTGGGCTGTCTGGTGTCTGTCTTACCCATGGCATATGTTCACCACCTCACCACCAAGAGTGCGTTTCGACCGGGCCGCCGTTCCTGCGCTGGCACTGCAGTCCCATGGTATTTGGGTCACCTAGCGTTCTCGTCTCGCCAGCTGTGGCCTCCTCAAACCGGCGTCCACACAGACAGGTGGGCTGTGTCTGTGTCCTGTAACGCGCCTCTCGCGGTGTCAATGCTTGGCCCTATGGGCGCCCACTGCTCCCACGCACGTACACTTCCCTGCCTCTCACTCCAAGGGCAATAGATCCTGTCACAGAGGTTAGCAGCGGAACTCAGCAGCATTACAAATGCCCCATGTGCAGCAGTCAGCTCACCTGGCTGCACCAGTCTCCCTTCTTCGCCCGATCTGTGTGGATGCCTGCACCAGCCACACCCTCCCCCGTCGAGGGTTCCCTACACGCCAGCAGCACTCCGCAAGACTGCAGGCTGCCTCACTGGCATGGGCGCAAGGGGATTTCATGGGGGGCATGTATCTGCAGCGGTCGTTCCCCCTGTATTAGTTATGCGCTGTTCCCGGTACTTCTCAGTCTCCCTGTCGGCTGGGGGGAGATCAGGCAGGACCAGGCCTGAGGGAGCCATGCCCCCGCTGCAGTCTGATTCCAATCCACAGCAGCTCCGCCGCACTGGCCAATCCTCAAGTCAGGAAGCCTTCACAAAAACGCTCCGCTGTGGCACCACCAGAGGGAGGCAGCAGCTCCCAGCCGTCCCTTCAAGGCGATCTAGACCCTTGTAGCTCTCGGCTTCTCGGCACCCAGCAGGCCTTCCAAGCGGCACCGGCCCTCCACGCACCGGGAGCCGGAGCGAGGCCCGTTCCTGAGCAGCGCACTGCAGGCTCTCACCCAGTAAAAGCGCCAGTGATCCCGTCACGTTTCCTCTCCAGGTGCACTCCCACAGTCTCGGAGCAGGGGGCTGGCAGGGCACCCTCCCTCAGCCTTAGCCCCTGCGGTCCCGCCGATCAGACGCCCTCAGGCCGCAAAGTGCGTGCCGCCATCTTACTTTTCCAGGCGGAACCCACGGCCGCACCTCGCCGTGTCTTTTCCAACAGGGCAGGCGGCTCTCACTCCCCAGGGCATGTCTTTTTGCTACGGTTGGGGCAGATAATGTCCGTCCGTCCACACAATAATTGCAGGATCGCCCATCCAGGCTGCAGTGCCTCCCTATGTGGTGGCCATTTTGCAGCCGGCATTATAGCGCCCCCCTCCCAATTGAAAGTTACACTGTAAAATGTTACAAGGCAGCTCCAATGATAACCTATGGGACAGACCGGCCTTGTAATAGTGGAAAACTAAATTGGTGGTATTCCACTATCGGGAACTGTAAAACACACCAGTACATGTCCTAACTTTCACATACACTGCAACCTATTACACCAGTTTAAAACTGCACTCACAGGCACTGTAATGGCAGGCCTGAGACAAGTTTACAGGGCAACTCATGTGGGTGGCACAATCGGTGTGACAGGCCCACTAGTAGCAATTGATTTACAGGCCCTGGGTACTGTAAAGATAATGCCAGGAAACACCTTCAAGCAGTAAGTTATTTATTAACTCAAAAGGACGACACACCAAGAGGAGTGCCCTGTGTGAACGACACACTGTTAATCAACTGTCATAAGCCAACTGTAAAGCAACTGTCATAATAGAACTTCCAGCTGTCAACGTTCCAGCTGACGTGAGCAGTCTCGCGCATAGGAAGGATAGCACGCGGGGAAGGGGAGAGGAAAAGGATAGGGGCAGGCAAAGATAACAATAGACACAACACATCTCCTTCCTTTACGAAATTTGAAGATAACATGGAAAAGGGTAATTAAAAGAAAAGATAGAATACAACAAGTGATGTATCTATTCGCATACAAAGTCTTTGTATTTGCTGGGCTTTGCCAAGTTACGGCCAAATCTACTTGTGCTGGCCACTTCAACCAAAGTGTCTATTTCCAACACAGGTTCCTGTCTAAAAGTATAGCTTCCACTTGACTCACAAGAGCTACCCATCTCGCCGGCGGTGGTATCGGACACCTCATCGTCAAGCTCCAAAGCATCCTGATCTTCCACGGGTGTGGGGATGCTTCTTGCTTCAGGGGATTCCTCTGAGGCACTAGTGCTGAGGTCTCTGAATTCCCCAATGGATTTGATGAGGTCATGTTCCTGATCATCCCCGGTGGTATGTTCAAAAAAAGGCGACACTGTGCTATCCTCTTCATCATCTGAATCGGATGATGCTTGGTGCAACCAATTATACTTGTCTATTGTATCCAAATCGTCCTCTGCATCCTTGATTTCCCTTGCATTTTTTCCTGTTTGTACACTCTCCTTTCTAGGACAAACGGACAACGCAGAGGCATGCCAAACCTTGCCATCGCTGAGGAGCGCAGAGTTACAGAACACCTTCTCAACCTTTAATGGTGCTGAAAACCTGTTCTGCCCTTTAATAACGTGTCCACTTCTTCTTACTCTCACGCTATCACCTTCCTTGAGCTTGAGTTGCTTGCAGTTGTGCTTGCTGTCATACTTCACTTTACTCAGGTCCTTCGCCTCTTGGATTCTTTTTCTGACGGTTTCCACTGACCACTTAGATTTCCTTGCTTCCTTGAGCCATCCAATATTGTCTTTTGAGATGGGTGTTCTGCCCCTCATAATCTCAAATGGGCTTATCAAGGTTTTTTCACTTGGTGTGATCCTGTACCCCCAAACCATTTTGTTAACTTCCTTTCTCCAACATTTGCCATTGTTGTTTGCTAATTGGATAATGCCTTTTATTACTCTATTAAATCTTTCCACGGCCCCATTGCCGGCAGGGTGGTAAACAGAAGTGGTTTTGTGGGTAATACCATTCCTGACAACGAAATTCTTGAAAACCTCTGACATGAACTGACTTCCGTTATCGCTTACAATAGTTTTAGGTATACCCTCTCTTGTGAAAATACCGTCCATGAACGTCACGATGTCTACAGCCTCCACCCTCCTGCAAACTTTTATTTCAGGCCACTTAGAAAAATGATCCACTAAGACCAGAATGTTCACTTGTTCTTCTTGCCATAGGACTGGACCCATTATATTGATTCCTACACGCTCCCAAGGCATGTTCGGGCACTTCAAAGGTTGCAAGGGTGGTCTGAGAGTCATTTGAGTCTTATCAGAGTTCACACATTGTGTGCAGTCTCTTACTGCCCTCTCAATTTGTATGTCGACCCAGGCCACCAATACCAATTTTTAATTCTCTGTTTAGTTTTGTTAATGCCTAAGTGACCCTCATGGCAAATGTTGACAATTCTTTCCCTTAAGGTGACAGGAGGTATCACTTTACCCTGCCGGAGAACAACCTTGTGCGACCCATTCAGAAGACTCTGTAGGTTCTATTACGTCCGCTTCCATCAGTTTATTAATTTCGCTCCTCACCTCCTCCCTTAGTGTCATCGGGATGTGCCTAACCTTGTGCACACATGGCACAGCCTCCTCTTTAAGTTTTATCCTATGTTGGAATCCTTTCAGTTTACCAATCTTTCTATTGAAGACCTTGGGGAACCTGTTAACTAAGTTACTACAATGTAAAACTTCCTGTTGCGTGAGGTTCAGTGCTGTTCGGGTTCAGTGTAATACCAAGTTTACCCTGGTCCTTCCAACCAAGCACCAACGGCCCAGCAACAGCGACATACAACTTGCTCGAAGTTTTCCTCTCCTTGAATGTAAAAGAAAGTTCCTTGTAACCCATGAGTTCAATAGGTTCCCCTGTGAACGTTTTAAGTGTGATGTCTGGTTTTACTAAGTGATTCCCTAACTTCGCTTTAAACTTTTCTCTCCATACATCCCTGTTGATTATCGTGCATGGTGAACCAGAGTCAGCAACAATCTCAATATTAACACCTCCAATTTCAACTAAGCAAACAGGTTTTTTCTTTTTGCAATTTCCATTTCCCTCACTTTCTGATGCTTCCGTCACATTTAATACACATAAGTTGTATTCCGAGTCATCCAAGGAGTTTTGTTCATTATCCTCCTCATCCTCAACAAATTTACTTTTTCTTTAATCTTCCTTTTGCAAGCCTTCTGAAAATGACCCATGAGGCCGCATTGTGTACATTTGTTATTCCTGGCTGGACACTTCCAGTCATTTGCCAAATGCTTACTGCTACCACATCTGTAACATTTTAATTGTTCATACGTTCTAACATTCCCTTTAAACATTTGTCCTTCTTTCCCTTTGTATTTATTTGCATTTTTGCTCCCACTTATTTTTGCCACAACACTTGTTTCTTCTGCTTTACACTTATTCTCATTTATCACTTCCTTCTTACAACGACCAGTCAATTCCGCCTTTTTAACAATTTCAATGACCTGTTGAAGAGGTTTCTCTGCCTTGGCCCATAATGCGTCTTGAATGTTGGAATTTGAGGCGCACATCACTATTTGGTCCCTGATCAAGTCATCGTACATGTTTTCAAATTTGCACGAAAGTGCCAAATCCTTTAAAGCAGAAATAGTCATCTATGCTTTCCTCTTTACCTTGTTTCCTTCTGTAGAACTTGTACCTGTGTACCGCAACGCAAACTGTCGGCTTATAATAACCATCTAGGTCCTCCATGGCCTCATCATACACATTTCTTTCTTCACCAACTCTCACTTTTTTACTGATACTGTTATACACTGTAAGTCCACCAGCACCCAAACAGTGTAACAATTTTTTTTCTTTCCTCCTGTTTAAGCGGTTCATCATCCTTATCAAAAGTCGAAATATAATTATAAAAATATTCCTTCCATTCTTTCCATTGCACAGGTGGTGCCCCTTTACCTTTCAAAAACGCCTCTGGGGGCTGTAAGTTGTATATGTTCCCTGAAGCCATTGTTAATTTCCTTTTTATTTGTGACAGTCTATTACAGTATGTGTGCTACGTGAGGTCAGTAGCTAGAGCACAAATGTTCCCAAGTTCATCTGAATAGGAACACTTCAATTTTTAAATAATCCAATTCTCTCTCACCTGCGTATTATAGGCAAGGCTTCTTTTTCACCAGAATCTAATTCATAATGCCCCATCAATTTCTTCAAAGTTCGTGTTTAAGTAGGCTCTGAAAAAAGCTCCGTAGAAAAATCGGTAATCGAGAGTCTGTTACCAAACTACAAAATGGCTGCATGCACGCTTCCTGTTGCGTGATAAAATCAAAACGACTGGTGCATCAACTTCTTCTTTGAAGATGGCGTCGATAACTGCATACGTCACCGGTGCTCCCACGTAACTGCGCACTACAGCTCCTGATGAGAATCCGATGCGTTGAATTATTCACAACCCCAACAGGTAACTTCCTTCAAATTCACTGCTTTCTTTCCTCGAATACCTGTAATATTTCCTGTAGACTGCACGGCTAGTGATGTTAAGGCAGGGTTACGAAAGTCAGTGGTCACTTCCAAACTCTCAACACCGGACAGTCAGATAACCTTCGCCGGTACTGCTTCCCCTACCAACACTTTCTCACAATTTCCTCCGTGCAGTCATCAAGGTACTTCCACTTAATATGTCAAACTTCAGACTCTTTTCCGATTCTTGTAATTTTCCTCACCATCGATCACGTTGCATGTATATCTGCATATTTCCAACATAAATCAATCGGCAACCTCCCTTGTATAAGATTCCATACAATTCAAAATAGACGAAGTGAAGATGGCATTTCTTACAACTTCCGATGTAACTTCTCACTATTCAAATCCATTCACCAAGTCGTGGGTTCTTCTTTGTGCCGTCCAAGTTTCTCGTCGCCATAAATGTAAAGATAACGCCAGGAAACACCTTCAAGCAGTAAGTTATTTATTAACTCAAAAGGACGACACACCAAGAGGAGTGCCCTGTGTGAACGACACACTGTTAATCAACTGTCATAAGCCAACTGTAAAGCAACTGTCATAATAGAACTTCCAGCTGTCAACGTTCCAGCTGACGTGAGCAGTCTCGCGCATAGGAAGGATAGCGCGCGGGGAAGGGGAGAGGAAAAGGATAGGGGCAGGCAAAGATAACAATAGACACAACAGGTACACACAGTGCACTTTACTAGGGAATTACCAGTAAATCAAATAGTACATAGACCAGCAAAGAGAAGTCCAGCACACCATCAAATACACAGGAGGTACAGGCAAAAAGGCTGGGGAAACCCCACCAAGGATGCCAGGTCAAACAGAGACAGTGAGACAAAGACTCTGGAACACGGATGCAAACACCCGGTTCGGACGCGGAACAAAGGGGCAATAACACAGAGACAGAAAGGATGACACTAGCATGCGGACAGACATAGGGATACTGAGTCAGGAACCCAATGTGCTTAGCAAATACCTTTGTTATTATTGGAAATAAGGACTTAAACGATTGCATAAAGGGTTATGAATACGAAAATGTCCCTTCTCAAGTCCTGCTTCGTAGTCTGGGTCTCGCTCTGCCTCTCTCACGAGCTTCCTATACTGCATCTAATTTGAGAATAACCAAGGCCTGTAAGACAGCAGCCTAACGTCTGAGGGGTGTCATGTTCATCTCACATAGATTTCGGTATGCAAAATGGCCTGAGTTTACACAGTTGACTCCGTTGGTCCACATGCCACACTCACCCTTTCTGTGGATTCACATGAACCTTAAAATGCCAATTGTTCCATGCCAAGTTCACACAGTCCATTTTTATTGCCAGCTGCAGGCTAAATGCTGCGGCCTTTAGGCCCACACATATAGTAAGAAAAATAGACAATAAGCCATAGAACCAAAGGTGTTGGTAGCTAAAACTGTCATAACTGACTGAAGGTCACCCTTATGGCATGGGTCAGTTGGGAGCCCTGCTCACCACTCAAGAGCCCGCACAGGAGGCCATTTCTGGGGCCCTTGGTACCGCCTGCGGCAGAAACAATGCTGTGCTTACATCACAGGAGGCACCTCTGTGACTAGATAGAGCTTTGCACATGGGCCTGCGCGTGATATTTACAGCCTCGAGCTGAGTGGAGCGGGGATACATCCTCAGGCACAAACCGTCATCTGCCCCACAGGCAGATTTCGAGCGGTGTGAAACCGCCGCGCGGACCGAGCAAAACATGTGCAAAATGCGAAGATTTGTGTTGCAGTAAGACCATACCACCATGTTGATACCTGTATTGGTTTATCAAACTGATTCCTGCAGCACACTCACTAGTGATGGCTAACGAAATGTCAAGCAGTTCTCCCAAAATGAAACAGAAAACAGGAAGAGAACAGTAATCAGCCATGAGCCACTATCCCCAACTCGAGGAGCCCCGCTTCTATTTAACTCTCATCTTTCCTAGTTTGATCTGTTACCTCTGAGTCACTGAACTGAAAGATCCCCAGATGGGGGAGGAGGATACAAGGAAGCGCGGACCCTATTTTATGAATGGCTGCAGGGCATCACAGTAGTGACTCCCCATCCCACGAACTTTCATTTGTATAGATCAGCAGACCAACTGGAAAGATAACCAATAAGTGAACTGGTTCCAGTGCACCACGCAGCTTGGAAACCCCTTCATATGCTCCTGTGTGGCCTCGTATTGCATGAAAGAATCGGTATTACCCACATATGCGACTTTCACGGAGGCAGGATAGCGCATTGACGCACGGGCCTCAAGTCGCCTCCTTTTATCCACCCCCAGCTGCTCATTTGAAATCAACCTGAATCTCAGAGCAGCATGCCAACCCCTCCCCACCCTTAGCAGGAAATGCACCTGCTGACACTGTGGTTACAGGATGCCTAAGAAGGTAAATTTTACATAAACACCAGATCAGCTGCTTTCTACCAAGAAGCCTCACCACTAGTGGAAAGGAAGGTCCCCTTGCCTTCAGCAACCAAAGTTCATAAAAGTGGCCTTCAATTAGATATAAACGGCAATGAATTTTGGACCAAAATTATAGGCACACAATTCATTTAGGAGAAAACGTCCTGGATTGAGGGCAGATTTGTGTCTATCCTGCCCTTGCTCAAGGGTCTAGAGGTGAAGCTACCTGGTAAACAACCTTTACAACGAAACTTTGACAACGCACTACCATTACAACGAAACTTTTACAACGAACGTGATGTAACCACGCGATGCCATTACAACGCAAGTCTTTACATCGACTTGCGCTAGATGGCGTGCTAACATTACAAATAGTGTAGTTTACTATCCCAACACCTTCCCTACTGTTAAGTGGACTGGAGTTGGAATAGTAAATTACGCTTTTCTAATGTTAGCACGCCATCTAGCGCAAGTCGATGTAAAGACTTGTGTTGTAATGGCATCGCGTGGTTACATCGCGATCGTTGTAAAAACCGCAATGTAACTGCACGCGTTGTAAAGACACGCGTTGTTACGTCGTACATCCAAGCTACCTGCCCATCCGGAACACACGCCGCTTAAGCCTCGTCTATGCTCACCATGATGCTTTTCCTGTCTGAACCTCCTACTGCTACAAACCTCCCAGGAACTCCTAAGGGAGAGGGTAAACCCCTGCCTGCCCACTATAACATTGTGTCCAGTTTTGATAGATGCTCCTAGCCAAGATGGACAATGTTCAAAGGATTTTCCAACCATTTGTTGGAGAGAAATAATACCAGTAATTAGTAGCCTTACATCTACGATTTGCCTCAAGGTACTCCTTTTCACGGGCTTCACAAAATTCTCCAGCATGTGAGTAGAAGGCCATTGAAATCATGCTCTCAGTACAAGCGCCGAACCTTAGAATGTCAGCTTCTTCTCATGTCTACAGTTACTTTCAATTTACAGGTGAAGCTTATTTTTCCTTTGTTTTTCGCCTCCTGGAAATATTTTTCCAAATGGGGAAGATCCTCTCCTTACAGCGCCATTAAGTATGCGAATGCTTCGATGCCCATCAGGCCCAATTTACACACTTACACCAGCCTTTGGTGACACGAGGCTTAGATGCATAAATTGGGGGTAAAACACCATTGGAAAGGTTTGTGACTAACTGCAAAGCGGCTATGTACTACCATCCCAATGGCCACCACACCGCAGACCCCTCTGGTTAGACCCCTAATGCTCAATGTTGTGCTTTACAAGCATATAGGAACACAAATCCTGATTTTGTAAACTTGGAACATATTGCATTGCTAATGTAGCACCTTTCAAACCCCTTGCAAGACCTAAAGTGCTTTTCTGGACGGTTCATGTGCAACATTTACATAGTGTTTCATACTCCATGCGAGGTCATAAAGTGCTCCAGTGTGCATTGGGTTTCCACGCGCCTTTGAATGTGCATTAAGTGATATTTGTGGTTTGACCTATGCGGGACATGTTGGGAGAGGTGCATGAGGTTTGATAATGTGGTGGGCAAAATGCACGTTGAGTGTCACAGCACCTAAGCACGGCTGTCGTACAGTGTGTGAGAATGAACGCTTAGATGAACAAAAGACTTTGAGAAGTGGTCCCTCAGAAATCTGCTTCAAGAGTTGATCAAGTTCAGACCAGGAAAATAAGAATAATTCCCTATTGAATACATTTAATGCCTACCAAGGGCAATGATTGTGTGTGAACCCCGGGCACTTGATTGCATGGGTACTTTCAGATGAACACTGCAGCACAATATTCTAAGGAAAACAGCACGAGGCCACTCACCAAAGCATTCACATCTTCAGTTTTGTAGATCAGCATCCGGATCTCCTCGGTGTCTCCATTGAAAATTGCTTGAATCAGCGGGGGCTGTCGAGAAATAAAAAGAATGGATTTTATTTCATGATTATTCTCTTTTAGTTACAATGCTATTCTTACTAATCAAACACACACCTGAATGACAATATATACCCTTTCAATTCATGTTTAATAAATGGAGAACCAGGAAAAGTTGTTGCAAAGGTTTTTTTTTTTTAAACGAACTGAGCTTTAAGCAAACACCGTTTCTATCCATTGTCACAAATATTTCACCACAATTATGTGCTCTTCACTATACATAATGAAAAGGCCAGTGGAGGGTTAAGCTGTAGACATGTTGATTAACTTCGAAGCTGAAGTTCCGTATTGTGAAATATTTACAAGCTTACATCTTTTCCCACAAAAAATCCGTGAAAAACTATTATGTGCTTGCTTTAAAGTGTAAACACCGGATAGAGTAACTCAAATATACAAAACATAAAAAAAATAGAACCGTTCCAACTGTATTTAGTATTTCTATCGTTCAATGGGACTAACTTGAATTCAGGTATTTCAAGTAGATACCGTTAACCACATCTGTAAAAACTAGATTGCATACAAACAAGGAACATGTTTATGTGATAACACTACCAGAGCCCCATGCTTTTGTAAATTACACCTTTAATTTTTGTCATAAATGAGTGTGAGACACATTTTCGCCAAGAAAATAATCGGGCAGTTGTAAAGATTTTGTGGAAGCTCAAACAATAGAATTCTTAGTTGCACATGAAGCACAGGTCCTAGGATGCAGCCCTCGTCCCCCATACCACTTTTCAGTCGTCACCTACAGCCACCTTTAACTGCCTTTGATTAAAGACCTATTGCTCCTTCTAATTCAAGTTTTGCTCTGTGCCAGGGTCACTGCTTCCTTTTATCCTTCCACTGCTTACATCGGGAAATATTTTTAGGTCGAGCCTGCTAGACAGCGCATGCACAGTCTAATGGGAGGTATATTGTGGCTTACCAAAAACACAGAGGCAAGGAGCCCGCCTACTGCTCATCATTTGTTGGCTTTCGTTGTCACTCTCATGCTGGCTTCTTATTTGTGTTCCAGTTTGACAATCTTGTTGGTCTCTCCCATGAAACATTGGGGAGAGGATGTGGCACAGCAGCCAAGCTGCAGACTATGGAGTTGGGTATCCGGCGTCAAGTATTGGCATCGGTACAACATCCTATGATTCTGGGCAAATCACTTAATCTCCCCATGCCCATGGACAGTGCCGGCATACCCTCATGGGTGATAAGTGGCGCTATATTAATCTACAAACAAAGGGTCTCCTTACAGTCTCGTGGGCTGGCTGGCATCGCAGTTTCCACTGCTTGCTTTTCTAGCACTACTTTTTTCATTTGTGTGAAGCACTCCATTAGAGTGCATGCACGTTTGAGCCCTCTCCCTTGTGTGCATCTCTCCCTGCACTCTGTGTTGCCTTCTGTTGCCCTACTGCTTCTCCCCACCCTCTTCCTTCTTGCACTTGCGCATGTGCTTCACCCCATTGTGTCCCACCACCAGTGCCTTCCGTGTTGATTTCCCCAAACCCCTGTGTTGCTTTCACTCCTGCCCTCCTCATGTTGCTTTTGCATCCCTCCAGTGTTGCTTAAGTGTTAACTATCACGGTCCACCATGATGCGCTGCCATATGCTCCACCATTCCCATGTTGGGTCACCCTGTGTTGCTTTGCCATTCCAATGATGTAATTTGAGATCTCATCAGTGACGTCATTAATAATGTCATTAAAGGGGGAGGAGCTTAGCGCGTGATCAAGATGGCCGCGTGAGTCTAGAGCTCCCGAGACCCTCGCTCCCTCCGGCAGCTATCCTGTCTATTATCCTGCTTTTGACGCCCGGAATATTGGAGGGGAGCCGTTGCTGAGGCGAGAGCCGCTGTCCGGATCGAAATCGCCCACCAGAGACCGAAGTTGTACTGCCTGGAAGTTTGTGGCCTACTCCCCGAAAGGTGCCCGGGACTTGCGTTGGCACAGTGCCCGTGCACTAATTGAACAACAGCAGCCGTGCGAGGGGCGAGTCGTCGGAAGGAAGGTGTTATCACTTTCACTTTCACTTTCGCTTTCCCGTCTCCACCGCGCCCGGGCTTGGGCGTGAGTGGTGCCAGTCACTGGTTGCACGGTTGTCTACTCTGTATGGGCAAGGAGATTGTCTCAGCGGCAGATTGCGATGTCGAGCAAATCGGACGCCGAAAAACAGAAGCCCAAGAGTACCAGGCGGGGAGGCTACACCCAGACTAACAACATGGACCGCTATGCCCACCAGAAGGGGTCTCCGGGCGGATCGGGCCAGGCACTGGAGGCCTTGAAGGACGTGTCGCCCCCCTCCGCGGAACCGACCCTGCAAGATATCATGGGGGCCATCGAAGGGATGAAGTCCTCTATCGGGCAACAATTTGAGACCCTGGCGCATAAAGTGGACGCCATATCGATCGACGTCAATCTGATTCGGGCAGACCTGGGGAAAACTAATGAGCGGGTCCAGTCCCTGGACCTCAAGACTGCCGGCCTCCTGGGCGACGTCTCCGGCCTTCAGCTGGAAGTCCGTACCTTGCGGACTGCAAATGATCACTTTGCCCGACGGTTGGAAGAGTTCGAAGGCCGTGCAAGGCGCAACAACGTGCGCATTATTGGGGTCCCGGAAAATTCGGAGGAACAGTCGGTGGACCTGTTTGTGGAGGACCTGGTGGTGAACCGTCTGGCGCCCAAAGGCCTCAGTAAGTTCTTTACTGTCGAGCGGGCCCACAGAGTCCCTGGCGGGAGGCCCAAGGTGGGGGCCCCTCCGAGGCCGATTGTCGCCAGGATCTTTAACTTCAGGGACCGAGATGCCATTCTGCAAGCATCGCGGGTGTCCGGCCCGATGCCATTCCAGAACACTACCGTAAGTTTCTATCCGGACTTTACCCAGATGGTGCAGAGGCAACGACAAGGCTTCCTGGCGGTCAAGAGAAGGCTACGAGAGATGGGACTGAAATACGCCATGCTCTTCCCGGCCAGGTTGCGTGTGGTGTTCGAAGAGCGGACTTTCTTTTTTGAGTCACCGGACATGGTCGGAGAATGGCTGGACACATTGTACCAAGGACGGACTGGCGTGGAACGCTCCGGTGGAGCAGACGGTGGTGGGGATGAACAATGAGCCAGGACTTAAGTACTAGAACTCCGGTTCCCCCGGGAGGGTGATAGTCCGGGGGGTAGCGGGGGCAGTATGGGAGCCTTTTCCTCCTCTGGGGTTCTTCTTGTAGATTAGTCTTTGTATGGGGCGACAGGCACACTGCAAGTTGGGGGGCATTTTGGAGCTTACGCAGGGGTGCAGGGTGGGGGGTGGATGGGGGTTGTTGTTGGGGTTGTTGTTGTTTTTGGTTATGCAAGGCGTAAAGATGCAAGCTTCTGTGACTCGAGTGCGGTTCCACGCGGGGGGTGGTGGTCTCCTTACATGTTGGGATGGGGGGTAGGGGCCTAAAAATACTCAGTTGGAATGTAAATGGCTTGGGGGATCGTATTAAGCGTGGGATTGTCCTGCAATTTCTGAAGCGATGTACCCCTGATATTGTCTTATTGCAAGAGACGCACTTGATTGGCAACACGTGCTATGCGCTCAACAGGAAAGGCTACAAATTTGTCGCACACTCCGGGTTTTCCTCGGGCTCTAGAGGGGCGGGAATACTTGTCAGGTCCTCTCTGCCATTCGAGGTTGACTCCACTACTGTCGATGATAGGGGACGCTTTGCGGCAGTAGCGGGGAGGTGGGAGGGCAGGACGCTGGTTTTGGTGTCGGTTTATGTCCCTCCTGCACTGCAGCCTTCTACACTTGCGGACTTAGAGAGGACATTGTTGGATCTCCCAGAGGGAATGTTGGTGGTGGGTGGCGACTTCAATGCGGTTGGATCCGGATTGCTTGACAGACACCCGCCAAGGAGTTCGGGAGGGGCTCAGAAGTGGCTTCCGGATTTTGTGGATACCCTTGGTCTGGTTGATTGTTGGAGACTGTTGCATCCCACACAGCGACAATACACTTTCCATTCAGGGGCGCATGGCAGTCTCTCCAGAATTGATTATGTGCTCACCCTAGCTGCACACGCCTCCTTTGTCTCTGAGGCCAGGCACATGGCACGGGGTATCTCTGACCATTCGCCGGTGTGGATCTGTATGGAGGTTGGTAGAGGAGTGGGGGGTAGGGTGGCCCCAATTAACCCGTGGTATTTCAGGGACCCTACGACTCGTAGTGCGGTGCTGAAGGCGGTCGATCGTTATTTCCAGGAAAATCTCGGCTCGGTCACGTCGGCGGTGTCTTTGTGGGAAGCGTTCAACACAGTGCTTAGGGGTGAGGCCCTCTCCTTGATAGCAGCAGCCAAGCGTCGGAGAGACGCGGAGGTCGCCCAGATTGAGGCGGAGATCGCAGATCTAGAGCTGGCGCTGGAGGGGGAGGTCACGGCGGCGGCGCTGCATAATTTGAGCCTTAAGCAATCGGAGTACAAGGCCCTTGTGACGGACGCGGCCAAAGCCTTGAGTAGAGAACAGCAGGGCCGTCTGTACGACGTCGGGGACAAGGCCGGGAAGTTAATCGCGTGGCTGGATAAAAAGGAGCGGGTCAATCGTGTTGTGCCGGACCTCGTGACGGCGGATGGCGTCGAGGTCACGGAGCCGGATGGCATAGTCCAGTGCTTTGCGGATTACTTCCACACGGTCTATACCTCCGTGTCGGACAGGCCAGTGGGGGATTCGTGTGAACTCCTGCGCGATCTTGCTTTGCCTTGCCTCTCCGACATAGACAGGGATGATCTTGATGGCGATATCACAGTCAACGAAATCGCGGGGGCTATCCGCTCATTGCGTCCGGGCAAGGCCTCGGGCCCGAATGGCCTGCCAATTGAGTTCTACAAACTCCGGCCGGATAAGATCGCTCCGCATTTGCGAGCTATGTTTGTGGAGGCGCGGGAGACGGGCTGCCTCCCGCTCGACCAGCGCCTGGCAACAATCGTGGTCATTCATAAAGATGGCAAGCCCAGGAACAGGTGCAGCTCATATAGGCCGATCTCGCTCCTTAATGCCGAGCCGAAGATCCTCGCCAAAATCCTTGCTAACCGTCTGGTCAGGGTGATCAGGGATCTGATCCACCCTGACCAATCTGGGTTCATCCCGCATCGTAACACCGCGTTGAACCTTAGGCGCATCCACGGAGTGATCGCAAGGGTGGGGACGATGCGGGAGCCGGCCATTGTGGCAGCGCTCGACGCAACGATGGCTTTCGATACGGTAGAGTGGGCATATCTGTGGGCTGCGCTTGTGAAATTCGGCTTCGGACCCGGATTTGTGGGCTGGGTGAGACTGTTATATGAAGGACCTCTCGCTAAAGTCGCAGTCAACGGTAGGGCGTCCCGTCCCTTCGACCTGGGGAGGGGTACCAGGCAGGGCTGTCCTCTGTCGCCGCTGTTGTTCGCTCTTGCTCTTGAGCCGCTGGCGGCCTGGATACGATGGCACCCAGATGTGAGGGGGATTCGATGGTCACCTGACCACGAAGACCGCATCTCCCTTTATGCCGATGATATTCTGCTCTATCTCACTTCACCCCGGAAGTCCCTCATAGTTGTCTGCGACATTTTGACTTCCTTTGGGAGGAATTCGGGACTAACCATTAACTGGGGGAAGTCATATCTGTATGCCCTGTGTGGAGACGTCCCGGTTCCCCCGCGGAATTGCCCGATCCAGATCGCCCGGGAGGGTTTCATGTATCTTGGGATTTATATCTCTGCCGACCCAACGGTACGGTATGAGAGGAACCTGCTCCCTCCGTTGGCGCGTCTGCGGCGGGACGTGGCGGGCTAGCGGCGGCTACCGCTTTCCCTCCTTGGCCGTGCTGTGCTATTCAAAATGATGTCTCTTCCCCGTTTTCTCTATGCCCTGCAGAACACCCAGGAGCTGGTTCCGGCCAGCTACTTTCGGGAGGTTGAGAGTCTACAGCGCTCGCTGTTGTGGGACGGCCGTCCGCGTATAGCGATAGCAAAACTAACTCTCCCTTGGTACGATGGGGGTATCGCGCTTCCCGACATCAGAAGATACTACTGGGCCTCCCAACTGAGCGCGATCAATCATGGAGTCTACGGCCCGGCGCTTAGCCCTGGCTTTGCGATGGACCGGTGGTTGCTGCGTGGGGGTGGCTACTATAGAGCACTTTACTCGAGGCCCCCGGCTGGGTCCCTCACGGGGCCGACCGGGGTGGCGGTGCACGTGTGGAAGACAGTCACGAACGCACTGGGCTGGAAGGATAGGCTCACCCTCGCCACTCCGTTGTATGACTCCGACATGCTGGGGAAACTTTGGCACTCTAAGGGATTCGAGAAATGGGATCTGATCGGCATCTCCAGGGTGGGGGACATGCTGACCAAGGGGCGGATTAAGTCGTTTGACGAGCTGCGGACGGAATATGCGCTGGAGGGCACGGAATACTTTCGGTATGCGCAGGTGCGCCATGCGCTGCGGTCGGTCCTCGTTGAGGGGGAAAAGGTGCCTGAGTCCTCTCCTTTGGAGGACCGGATCCTGGACGGCCATATGCCAGAGAGCACAATCTCCCTAATCTACAAAAAGCTTGTGAACGTTCGGACCGACCTCCTCCTGGGGGTGCGGGATCAGTGGACTAGGGACGGCCTTGAGCTGGACGATGAGGATTGGCAGTACGCCGTCTCCTCTCCTAAGGAGGTCGCGATCCCCGCCAGGCTATGGCTGGTCCAGCTTAAGATACTGCATAGAGTTTATGTCACTGGGCCCCGGCTGGTCCATATGGGTTTTTCCGAGGATGGGCTGTGTAAGAGGGGCTGCGGGATGGTGGGCACCTTCCTACATATTATATGGGAGTGCGGTGTGATTGCGGAGTTATGGAAGCGGATTCACGTTGTGATGCAGGAGGTCACGGGTATTGTACTGCATCCAGAGGCGCAGCGCTGTCTTTTGAATGTGTGGGGTCCTACAGATTATGACGCTGCGCAGACTCAATGGGTGACCCTAGGCAATATGGTGGCTAAGCGAGATATAGCACGACTGTGGGGCTCTCATAGCCCGCCCACCCTGGATGCATGGAAGGACAACATGGACTGGAGCATGTTTCGAGAGAAAACGGTGTATAGTGCGCGGGGGAGGCCTAAGAAATGGCATAAGGTATGGGGAGGTTGGAACCAGTATAGGGGGGGCATATGTCTGCCTCCTGCCACTGAACCACCAGAGGAGCAACTTTCCCCCTAGCCTCACTTCCGATCTGGGTCTTTCTGATGCACCTCCGTTAGAATGTTAGCGCCTCTGCTTCTCCCTCATCCTCTCGATCGGTGGCTTTGATTTGATGTTGGAAATGGGGCCGCCCCCTCGTTGGGAACTGACACGACCTTATGATGTATACTGCCTTGCTTGTTGTGTTTATTCTAGATAGTTTTTAAAAATGAAACCTTTGTCTTTATCCTGCATAAGAGCTATGGATTACTTCATGTGTCGATTGACGAGCTGCCGAACCTCCGGGATGTCGGCTGAATAGCTGTGTATCTGACTTATAGGAATAAAGGTTTAAAAAAAAAAAAAAAAAAAAAAAAAAATAATGTCATTAAACATGTCATGAGTGCTGTAGTGTGTGTGGTCATAAGCAGTGCATGGCAGGGGAGCAAGTTACAGTAAGCTTGGTAAACTATAGCCGGTGAATTTCAGTGGTTTTTAGAGTTTAAAATGGTATATTTTGACTGACATTTTCACCTAACTATAACATCACTTTAACCTTAGTTTTTTTCAGTAAATTTCTACATTTAAAACCCACTATTATTTCATTGTTTGAGGCCACAGGGGAGCCCCAGCGACTACACCGACTCCACACATGCAGCCCCGCCCCTATGGGGCCGCATGGGAACCAGCAACATGTGTGCTCCGCCGGGGCTTAGCATCCTTCTTCATGGCTCCCGCCCGCAGGAGCACAGCGCTCTTTCTCCTGTCCACCCTGGGACAGCTTTGCATCGGGATCTGTGAGATGAGGATCCTGAGTACAAAAGTTGGCCCGAGGAAGAGGGGCCCCAAGCAAGCCCCCTTCCCATTAATTAATAAAACAGTAGATGTGCCAATCCCTGGGCCCCGGCCCACCTCAGGAGTATTAAAAAACAAAATGTGACGCCTACATTTAAAAAAATAATATTTTTATTTTGGCACCAGGGGTGTTCTTTAACCCCCCCCCCCCCCCCCCCCCCCCACACACAAAGACTAGAGAGTCGGGGTATCCCTGCCCTGCCCCCTTATGTCCTTTTTAAAAAGCTATTTTCAGGACAGGGGACCAGGGCGCAGAGTCCTGTAATGGCCGCTTCAACATTTCTCGTAATGTTGCAACCAGTCGATCAGAGCATTTACTTGAAAAAGGACCTTAGTCAATCAGAACATTTTTTAATGTCAGCCCAACAGTCCAGACACCTATACATTTTGAACTCTAGATTTCTCAAAAAATAATTAATGGAATTACACCAATTTTTTTTTAAAAAGCACGCTTTCTGGGTAAAGAGCTAGGTTTCTGCAAAATTTGGTAATTCTGTTCAGCTATTTGGGCTGTAGCACTGGTCAGATTTCCTTATGGAAATTGCATAGGAAAACTGGGTTTTGGGAGCCCCTTTTTTCTTGACCCCGCTTGGATCACCCTCAAAACTTTCCAGGAAGGAGGTGAGGTGGATGAACCTGTTTTGGGGACAGGGGGAATGTTTTGTGAGGAGTTGTCAAACGTTGCCAAAGTTATTAGCAAAACAAAAAACGTTCTTCCTATGGAAAGTCTGCATGGATGGCACTAGCTAATCCTATGCTTAAAGATTTTGCTGTACAAATGGCAAAAGACTTTGTCCCTTTCTAACTCGGTGTGGATATCACTGTGCTAACCCTATGCTTAAAAAACTTTGCTAGAAAAACAGACATTTGAGGTAAATAATTTTTATTTTAATTTACCATTCTAAAATGACAATTGGACATCTTGGAATGGTAAATTACAATTCACATAAAAATACCAAAATGGCCGACTATCATGAAGCTTACACACACATACATCATGAGCCATCTTGTAAATCTAGGAATACTTTGTCTTTATTAGAAAAAAGCATTGAAAGACTGTTGCCTGTGTGCACAAGCATTGTCATGCACCGAAGGCCATATGGAATGATTTTCCTCATAAAAAAACCAATCCATGATGGCTGCCAATGCATGCACATTCATGCTTCATGAAGCACTGGTGGCCATTTTGGATTTTTTATTCTTATGCCAGTGGTAACAAGCACTATGTAAGGTAATAGTTTTGGAGTCACATTTTTGAAGACATATTAGCCAACCCATGCCTAACTTAAGACTAATCTGCATCTGTAACTCTTGGACAAACATTATATATGAATCTGTGCGGGGGAGGGACTGAAGTGTTTGGTAAAACTTGCAGTACCAACAATACCTATTGGGAGTAAAAGACAATAGGTGTGCTGGTGTATTCATTTACGGCATTTGCCAGGCACCAGCATGAAAATCAAAGTCACTGGAATCATATTAATGATCCATGAAATGACTGCATATTTGTATTACAATCAGGGGAACAATTTAAAATGTACATGTGGGTAGTATACCAACCACCCTAATTGAGTATTTTTGCACGAGGCCCTGTAGAACAGATCATATGAGCTCTAGAATGTTATAACCTGATTACATGTTGATTATACTAATGGGAACCACACATAATAATTGAAAGGCTTTGTACCAGCATCGGTTTTCTTGCAGATGATCTGGTCTTTCACTTCTGTGTGTTCCACTTCTGAAATGACTTCGGGCCAGATGTACAAAAATGTAGATCTGTGATTTCCTCATTGAGATTCTTACAAAATCGCAAAGAGGAAATCACAATTCCTAATGTAAGAAAGCGATTCCTAGTGGGTCGTTAATAGGCCATACCTCATGAATGCTAATGAGGTAGGTCGCAATTTGCAACCCCGTTAGGAATCCAGGGCCGGCTTTAGGGCGGTACGACCGGTGCCACCGCACCAGGTGCTGACTCTTCGAGGGGGCGCCGTGCTTGGAAGTATTTTATGGTTTTTTAAAAGCACCTGCTGCTGCATTGCTGGCCTCCTGCAATTTTCATACAATAAAAATGTCAAGATAACTACGGTGATTAATGTTCTACCTGGAGAGAAAAGGAGTTTTGTCTAGTGGAAGTTTTAACTTATTTTATGGTAGTAGAGAGGGCTAATATGCCTGCTGCAAAGAATGTGTACCATGTAAATCCGAAAGTGCATATCGTTTAAATAGATCAGTAATTTTGTCAGAGAGATCCTTTTGTCACTAACAGTGTAGATGTTAAAATCCTAACATGGAACAGTGAGCTAATCACTGTAAAAGAGATGCATGCAAACTGCAAGGTATAGATTATAGCATTATAATTTTCTCCTCTGTCTTTCATTAATCTAATGTTTCAAAAAGGGTTCATTTCGGTAAACAAAACAAATCCTTATTATTAAATGTAACCCCAAACCATGGGGTTATGTTTAAGATTCTGAGTCTGTGCTTCTTCAGACCAAGCACTCTTAAACTAAAATGTCTACCAGTATGGATGGCATGTGATTCACATGGTAGTCTTCTGGCTTATGGAACATTTCATATACACTAATTTACACACCTTTGACTGATTGTCTCTGTGTAATTTGTGTGTGATGTAAAGTGCTCTGACACCCTACATTGGTATAGGAGGCACTATTTAACCAATTAAAAAATATATCTGAGAGAGAGTGGTTACGGAGACTTGAGGGGGCACTGTTAAAGGATGGTAGTGAGGGAGTCTGTGGGGGGCGCCAACAAACTTTGTCGCACAGGGCGCCACCAGTGCTAAAGCCGGCCCTGTAGGAATCACAGCCATCACAGGGATGTTGGCCAGCTGAGGTCAGCAGACCATGTCTGTGATTGCTTTTTAATAAAGAAAACTTTGTTTCTTAAATTGCAGCCCATTTTCCTTAACCCCTTCAGTGCCCATGACGAGCTGGACTCGTCATGGGCCGCGGTGGCGCTGTGCCCATGACGAGTCCAGCTCGTCATAGACCCCGCCCGCTAATGCAACGGCCGGCACTGGGCGGGGAAAGGGGAGGGCACTGAAGGGGTTAAAGCAAAACAGGCTGTGTTTAAAAAGAAAAACTGAAATTTTAAGGTTTCATGTTTTAAGAGTAGGCATAATGTTTAACATTCTCAAAGGGGAAGGGGTGTGGTGGTAAATTATAACTGTTTTGAGAACAGAATTGGGTCGCAAACAGTAATACATACCAAACTGATTTGGTATTAGAAAGGGACACCGTAAATGCAAATTGTGATTAGATAACAAGTTACCACATCGCATTTTACCTTTTGCACATCTGTAAAAGCATTTTTGATGGCGCAAACTGCTCAATTCTGAAAATCGGGCTTTGTACATCTAACCCTTAGTCTGTTGAAAATGTAATTCTTCCTCCTTTTGCATATGACCTTGACCAGAAACTGACATGATTTTCTCTAAGACACGATTTATGTGATTTAACCAGGCTCTATATATTTTTATTGTATTTGTCATGTATATATTGCTCAATTTGTCACTTGTGTGGCACTGTAGTGTGCTAGAAACATTTCTAGAACATTCTAAACTAAAAGAAAAGTTTAATATATTTATACATAAAAGTGCTATCTTAGTCTACACATGTTAAACTTGGCACGTTTAAATCAGCAATAATTGATAAGAAATTTGGGTCAATATGTAAACTCATTTTACCCATGCAGACCACCTGCAGTCAGACTAAGATTTTCCCTGCGGAAAGTATGATCATGACAGAACAAGAGGACTATAGAAACCCTCTAGATCAGAGGTCTTCAAACTGTGGGGCGCGCCCCTCTGGGGTGACATGGATGGGTTGCCAGGGGGGCGCTAATGCCTCTGAAAGTACATGTAAATGAAGATGGCCTGGAAGTGCAGCGATCTTTATTTGCTGCATTTCCAGGCCATCTTCATTTACACCCAGGCCTTGAAGTGAAAGTGACAACTGTTATCAGAGTGCTGTGGGGTCGGGAGGTCAGTGAGTCTGCTGGCACGATCAAAGAAGTTTAAAAAAAAAAAAAAGAGCAAGTGTTTTTTGTTATCACAGAAGAATTGAAAAATAAATGCAAGTTAAACTAACCTCAGTTTGCAACTACCATCACTGTAGATGTGTGTGTATGTGTGTTAGCATTTTGAGCATAGTTATGGATTTCCTGCATTTGCCACATAATCCATCACCTGCTGCATGATTTGCAGATTTAAAACAAAAAACTTGTTTCGAGCTCAAACGGCAGCAGCAACACGTTACCTTGCAGCGGAAAGCCCTTTCTAAAGGTTGACTGGTCACCTTTCTGTTGCTTATTGCTATATGTGGGTGTTAAAGAGGTACTAATGAGGGGAAATATATGCCAGGACACTGTTAACAAGTCGAAAAATGGCAAAATAATGCAATAATGCTATCACAAAATAGGCACGATTATGCAGCATTATTCGCCTCTACTTGTTGCATAATTTGGCCTTCTCCTGCCACATAATTCCAGTGGCCTTGTTTATAGTGCTATGAGGTCCCAGCCTGTAGCAGAAAGCATTCTGAATATGTAAGTCATTATTTTAAAATAGTATTTAAATATTCTAAACTAGGCTGCTGCTGCAGCACAATGATGCAGTGATTGAGGTATAAAACAAGTTCTTACATAATATACTTTTTAGTAATAAGTAATCATTTTTGTAAGTGCCTCCACTATTCCAAATCTCAGCTAACACCCCTACATTACATCTCAAAAAGAATAAATCTTTGCCGCCATGAAGCTTTAAGCAGAGCCGCTGGAATAATTCAGTAGGAGAGGACCACATTATGCTGCAGGGGTGACTAAATAATGCAACAAAAAAAGGTTAATTATACGGCACATTTTGTGGTTAGCATTACTTCATTATTTTGTTATTTTAACTCATGGTAACGCTGTCGAGGGAAATATTTCATCTCACCCAAATACAGCCATAAGCAACTACAAGATTGCCAGTCAATCTTTGCAAAGGGCCTTCCACTGCTCCGGAACACTTTGCCTCGTTTTAAGCAACTTTTGTTCCTGTTAAGCTAAAATCAAGGTTTTTTTGTTGGAATCTGCAGATTATGGATTATGTAGCACATGCGGTAAACTCATAATTATGTGCAAAAATGATACTGCTGCAGAAACTCATAATTCCAGTGGCCCTGGCTTTAAGTGACTCAATCAATTAATGGCTGGTTTCTTTTTCAACTTTCTGCACTACCACCACACCCTACGCTTTCAGGCAGAGGCACCTCAAAGTCAATATTAACCATTCTGGAGCAGTTTTTTGTGTGAAAGTTGAGCCCATGGGGTGGCAGGTAGAAGGCCTGCAGGGTTGAATTCAGATGTACAGCCCTAATCCTCTCGACTACTGGAGCCTCACAGTAATAGTCTAGGAGACAGAGGAAAGGATTGAGATTCATTGATCTTGTCAAAGAGAAGGCCCAGAATATGGAACACTGTATGGGGACTAATTTTTATGTTTACAAATGGCCAGAGATAGCTTCTTCAGAGAGATACCCGAAAGAAGGGGACAATATAAGTGGTCTCTTTTTTAATTTCTTTTTAAAAAGGCCATTCATTAGTGAAGCTGGTACCGCTGCCAGGTGTGTAAGTGGCCACTGCTGGTTATCATTAGGCAAACATATGAAGCAGGACTGGGGCTCAGGGGTTTGAGGGGCCCACTGCATCACAATTATGACAGTTTACCTTTAAAAAAGGGGCATGGCAGAATATTTTTCTTTCTATCATTAGGGCCAAGGTGATGATCCGCCAAGGTGGGGAAGAGGTAAAAGATGCAAAGGAGATAGCCTGCTACTCAGGTGTAGTTGCATTGGGGTCCAAGAGTGGGAGGGGCTCACTACACCCCAATTATGGGGGTAAGTATGTTTGGGATAATACATGTTTTTGTTTGATGCTTTTGCTGTTTTAGAAGTCTCATTTTTAGTGAGGTTTATAAGCTATAGAAAAAGTACTCCTGAAATCATCTCATATGCCCCACTCCCTATACGCGCCCATTTCCCTCCTACTCCCCCAATCCTTGCCATAATGTTTTGGAGGGGGGCCCGACTTCGAAATATATTGCTTGGGGGGGGCTCTGAGCAAAAAAGTTTGAAGACCTCTGCTCTAGATTTACTGACTATAGAGAACACCAAGAAAAAGTCTGAATTTACTGTTTAAAATCATTGTATCCAGATGAAGTAAATATCACTTGCAATATCGCTTGGCCACTGAACATTTGAACATGTTTCAGGACTGCCTTGAATCTACACTCCACTGGAATTATGGCTGATGATACTTTCTGAAAATTCTGCACTGCCAGCTGATCAGTCTCTGAGAAAGTAATTCTGCACTACTTAAGAAAGGCAGAAGCCAAAACGTTGTAGTGGAAATATATTTTTTGGCTTTTTAGTAAGTTCAACTGTTCAACTGTTTCAGTCAATTATTTCTTGGATATACATGCATAATCCTAGTGACTTGACAAAGGCAAGCCTCTGAAGAGGTTAGTGGGCTGTCATTATGATGATGAAGCCCATATTTCACAGAGACTGCTCCGTGTACCACCATGGCTCACCTCCGAAGCCCCTCTGTATGCCGCTGATCCTCGGCACTGCCTCCGTGTTACCTCTGTCCATTTGTGTGCCTCCCTGCTCTCCTGCATACTATTTGTATGTCCCCACCTGTCCAGCAACCTTTTCTGCATGCCCCCTCTCCCCTCCTGCCCCTCTGTGTGTTGTCCTGGCTCATGCATACATGCACTCGATGTGCCTCCTGCCCCCCTGCAGCCCTTACCCTGTGCAGACCCTGTGTGAGCCCCTCCCCCACCCTGCAGTCCCCATGCATGCTCTGCTGCTTGCCCTGTAGTATTCTGGTTGCCCCACCACCCTTCCATCCCCCCTCTGTATGTCAGTCACCCTGCCTTGCCCCCGAAGGTTCCCCCATGCACCCCTGTCTCCCTGTCCCCTGCATCCACTCTGGATGTGCTCACCCCCACAGTCCCAGTGCATCAACCTCCTTCTGCAGCTGTGTTTGTGCAGGGTCGGACTGGCCATAGCGGGCACCGGGAGTTTCCACGGTGAGCCACCAGGGTGGGGGCTGGTTTTGGGACCCTGGGAGACCGTTTTTGTTACCGGGGCTGGCAATATCGGCCCCCTGTAACAAAATTGTCCAAAACGAGCCATAGCAAACAGCTCAGCCACACCTGCGCACCCCCTCCCCCCACCCAGGTGGGCTGGCCGAGCAGTTTGCCAGGGCTGGTTTCGGTTCCCATTCCGGCCCAGTGTTTGTGCCCTCAACGCTCCCTTTCTCCGGCTGTCAATTCTCCGGCTTAATATTTTTGAGCCCATCAGAAGGCATCGGTCAGTCCCTCTGACTACTGCCTCCAAGCGCAAGCAACCTAATGAGTCGGTCGGACCAGAGTAGTAGATGCGGTTCGGACCGCAACCGACAAGCTTTTGTTTTAAACACAGGAAGAGCACTTGCAATCTTCTAACCCGCTCCTGCACTCTGTTGACTATTCCCAACAGGGAGCACAAGTGGGTGTGTGCTGACCGGCTTTTGTATGGACCACATAATTTGGAAAGGGAGCAAGTCAGCCTGCACCTACTCCTGCTCGCAAATGTGAATAGGGAGGGTTCAGGATTGGGTGTCAGCTGAACTGCCCCTTCATGACTTGCAGCACTCTGCACGTGAAAGGGGAAGGGGTCTCTTTGCACCACCTCCTGTACCCTGTTCACAATTACAAACAGAGCACTGAATGAGTACAAGCTGACCCGCTTCCTCTGTGACCCACAGCGGTGCACAGGACAAAGAGGAGCGGACCAGCTCTCCCCTGCTCCTGCACCCTCTTCTTAATTGCCCACAAAGTGCAGGAGGGGCAGCACTCTGACCTGGTCCTCCCCCAAACACTTCTACAGGCCACAGACGAGGAGGAGGGGAGCCAACACATACATGCCAACACTTGAAAAGTGTAGCTAGGCAGGTATACTTTTATTGTTTTAAGTTATTTTAAAACCATAACAATACATAGACACCTACATTCAATAAAAACCATAAAACACGTAATGGCACAGTAAATCAATTCATTAAAAGTGTAAAGTGGGAAATTTCAGAAAAAAATTATTGGGGAATGTATTTTCCCTATGGATATATTGATGTAGAGGCAATTTTAGGCGGGAGACAGCTAAAATAAAACCATGTGTGCAGTGTCAGCTTAAGGATTTGGGGGGCCCTGGGCAAGAAATATTTTGGGGGCCACTGTTTGGCACAACTATGAATTGTATTGGCCATTTTCTGCTAATTCAAGCCCTATGCTGCAGAACAATATTGAATTATACGTTGAAGGGAGAGATACAGAAATATATAAAAGTGAGCTGCAGCAAAAGTTCACCTTCCCTGGGGCCCCTTGGAAGGTGAGGGCCCTGGGCCTGCATGTTTGGCTTCAAACATCGTGAGCCTCTCGCCTCAATCGGGTCTGTTGGCATTTATTCTTTTGGATAGCCCCCTCCTCCACCTCTGCATAAGGCAGTAGGAGAGAAGGTAATTCTCCCCCCCCTCCCTCCCCCACCATTGGGCAACAAAAAGTCTCAACACCTTTTGCATAAGGATGCAGGCCCTCAGGAAAGCTTTCTTAGCGCTTAGATTTCGCCAAGTGCTATATGGAGACTCTTCCTGCACCATGTATTAACACTACGCTACGTTCCACAGACAGAAAATATCTATTAAACAAATTAAGTGCTTTACTGTTGGGTAGGAGAAACAACGCTTTAAATATGCTAAGCGGGCACAGCCTGAATATTATGAAATTAACATTTGTAATTAATACATTCCTGCCCTGAAGCCAAACCTTTCCTAAACTACTATTTTGCCTCTCTTTTATCAAGAGGTATTTGCTGTTAGTGGGTTGTCAAACCCTGCCCTCCCTGGGGCCCTCGGCGGTCGTTAATGACCAAGAAACGCTCATTCATGCCAAGGGAGATGCTGCATGGTTGTTGAAGGGGGAACAGTCCACCAAAGGTGTGGGGAGGCTGTTCAGGTTCTGGGCAATGAATTTGATGGGGTGAAAGCAGCCAGGCAGGGTTTGGCGCCAATTTCGGTGCAGGATCTCTGTTCTCACACCCTCTGCTCTCCTTTGTCCTTCCTTTGGTTTTCAGTAGATAAATCTGTTTTCCTGGTGTTAGAGGGACCTCAAAATACTGAATTTATTTAGAGAAGTGTAGGGTAGTAGCCAATGGGCTACTTACCCCTGGGGTGACTACACCTCTTATATGACCTGTTCCTGTGGAGTGGTCATAATCCTGAACCAGAGTGCCTAGTTTCACAAAATCCAAGATGGTGAAACCCTTTATCGTCTGTCCACTTCAGGTGGCCCACCTTACCGGTGTGCTTAGCCTGAAAGTATGACACGCCTTTTACTATCTAATTGTCCCGCCTGCTCTGGCGCCAAATGGATATCAGGGCAGGGGGTGGCATTCCCCAGGCCTGGGGAAAGCTGAGGTTGCATATCAAAGGCGGCAGACGCATTGAAGCCTCTAGCCTTGATATGCTTAATCACCAGCCATCCAACTGGAGGAGGTGTTACCACCTTCCTCCGGAACAAACTTGGTTTCGGGCCTAGGAGCGCAGGCTCTCACAGGGGGTCAGAAACTCGTCTGTGGTGGCAGGTTTGAAGACACTAGTCGGTCAGCACACTAGAGGACTAGTAGGTTTTCAGGGGGCACCTTTAAGGTGCCCTCTCGGTGCATGTCCCAATAAATCTGATACTGGCATCAGTATAGATTTGAGATGAGGTGTTTGATACCAAACACCATTGATTTCAGTGCAGCCATCATGTAGCTAGGTAAATCATGATGACCAGTACATGTCCTTAAGATGGCTGCCTGATCACTTGCAATATCTACTAATGGAACTAGACATCACAGGGGCCTATCTGATCCTGCAGGTGGGCCATCTCATACAATATAATGCACCCTGCCTTAGAGCTCCAAGGCCTGCTGTAGGGGTGACTTACATATAGTATATGCAGTGTACCGTGGAATGTTTTTGGAATGGTTTGCACCATTTCACGCAGCCTGCAATGGCAGTCTGCATGCTGTTTGGGTGTGGGTCCCTAAGGGTGGCATAATACATGCTACAGCTCTTTAGTTACCATGCCGTAGGTACCAGGGGTACCATTTACTGAGGACTTACTGGGGTGCCAAAATCCTTGCCAATTGGGTAACAATGAGACATTTTACCTTGTTTTAGGAGAAAGGGCACCGGGGGCCTGGATAACAGGGATGCAGTGCACTTTTAGTCAGAAAGCATCAGTGCTAGGGCAAAACGTGGGGGTGACCATGTCAAAAATGGGCACTTTCCTACCCCTATGACTTTACTATCTGAGCCATCCAGTGTGGCTCTGAATATCATTCTTGTGTATGGACAGGGGTCACAGCTGGTAATTATTACATATCATGTCTGCCTGTGACAAATGACAAAGAAAGACTGAGAGCCTAATGATACAGTAGCTCCTAGGGATCACAATATGCGTGTGGCCGCTAGGTAACATATTCAAACCCAACCAGTTGACTCAGCATTTCATCTTTGATGTTGAATAAAACAAGTACTATTGAGTTAGATATTGCTTTAGATATTTCAACAATTGTAATAACCAACCAACAGACAATAAAGTGTAAAAAATGCTCTCTATTTCAAAGGGTCACCGCCTTTATTACAAACATTACTGTCAAAACATGATTTGCTGCGTATTGAGGTGGACTCCAATTCAACTTTTAATTCAGCAGTGTCAAAAGGTAAGTAATCCAGATCAAGCATTCAAATAAAAAAAATCATTGTATATTATAATACATATATCGCAATTCAACTGATTTGTCGAAAAATGTATCTCAATAAGTCGTTGAAACAGAAATTGCAATAATTAAAAATTAGACTGAGGGGAAAAGAGAGAAGTCTTAAATGAGATCAAATCTTAACCAATTTCAAAAAAGAGCATAACATTGATATTTAGACCTAGAAAATACGCTAACCTTATGGAGGTTATGAATCGCATGATTTATGGATGCATGTAAATACTCATTCTGATACATATCAAATTTGCCTGCAATTGTGCCACAGAAGGTATATACATGATTGCCAACATTGCTATACCAGAGACCAAGTTCTAGAAATAGTGCAAAAATAAATTGCTGATCTGATTCTGTAAGATTACGGTCATTGCAGGAATATCCAAATAAAACTATATATGTGTCAGGCTCTATGTTATTACAAAGCCCCTGGCCTATACATTTAAATATTTCAATGCAAAATGTAAACAATGCTGGATAATTGAACGAATGACTGCCACCTGCTTTGTCTGGTGCTGCAGCAGCACACACCTGCCCCATAGAGTCCGAATCCGAGTGCACCTGTCCCGCGGATTCTGATTCGGAATATACCATAAGGTTTACTTCTCTATAGCTTGCCATGCAGAATCCCTCCTGTGTCAAGCGCTGCGTTATTTGGCACTGCTATTTCCCCATCTCAGTGGTACTCGATCGCTCTTGCCTCTCTACAAGTTTATGGCCTTTGCATAATGCCCCTTGATAACGTTTGCATTATGCAGCGGTACTTACTGCTTATCAGGGTACCTGAACGCTTTAATCTTCTCCCAGAACCTTCTGTATACATAGCAGCAGGACACCATCTCCTCTCACACCTGATTTACAAGTGCAAATAAAAGTTTTAAAAAATGTGAGCAATGTACGCAAGGCAAGGATTCCTTGGGGTCACTCTTCTTGCCCTGAGTCTAACTCGGGACTGGATCGTATCCGGCTTTAATCTTCTAAGTGATTTCATGGTGAATCATTCATGGAAAACCTGGGAACAGATAAATCTTAACTTCTCCGACTGAAACCCTCATCTATGGTTTGGCTCTACCCAGATCAACAACAATCTTAAAGCTGTACCCTCCTCAAATAAATGAAATGACTTGTCTAATAATTAAATTACTCTTTATAAATACATTGTGGGTTGGAGGCTGGTATGAAGTTTTTAATCAGATCCCTCATTGTTCGGTTATATCCAATTTCTTAGATAAAATAAAAAAAGACACGATTTTCAAAATAACATAATGGCATTGGCAATGTATTTGTCTAACAGGCCATACATTTTTGTGGGCTGCAATTTTAAAAGAATGGCTTTTTTTTATCTCAGTGGATGCTTTATTATACTCCTCAATATTTACACTTAATTTTTCCATCAGTTTCTTCACAGTATTTTAGATACCAATCGGACTATGTAGGTGATGGACTATGTATAATTATAATTGTCCTGTAGTTTGACCAAGTCCTTAATTCGCTGTGAGGAGACAGGCCATACAAGAATTAAAATAGGTGATATTTGAACCCCCTCGCCGAATTGTACAGCTTATTCAGCTATGAGATAAAGATTGAAGCGAATTATAGAGAATATGCCATGATTGTGCCGGGATCTGGTTGAAAATAATGTAGCTGAGTGCCCAAGTCTAACACTTTCAGTTCTTCTCAGGTCAGCAACCTTTCCTCAAGGTTACAGA